>NC_034174.2:46033263-46389513 GCF_002021735.2 Oncorhynchus kisutch | reverse complement strand
GGCTGTGACTGTGACTGTGGCTGTGACTGGCTGTGACTGACTATGCGCCAGGCTTTGGGCTTGCATGGCCTCATAGTGGTAGACCACTGACTGTCTCTCAGTGCATGCTGCATCTCTCCTACTAAACTCTCTTTCTCTCCCTCTCTCTCTCCCTCTCTCTCTCTCTCTCTCTCGCTCTCCTTATGTCTCCTCTCTCTCGCTCTCCTTATGTCTCCTCTCTCTCGCTCTGCTCAAGCTTTTCCAACAGCTTCAGTTCCTTCTCTCTATATCTGTGTCTCTCAAATCCCCCCCCCCCCCACACAATTTTTTTTGGGGACTGCTAAAGAACTTCAGAATATTCTGAAGCAGTTCTGTTTTAGGGTGGTGGCATGGAACTAGTGTTGCCTCTCCTCTCCGATCTCTGTCCCCGACATGCTTGTTTTAAAAGTGACCCCTGCTTCAGAATCATTCTCACGCGCACACATACTGCACTGTAAATGCACGCAAACATCTTCCGTTTCACGTTGCTCCACGGCTCTCGCACACAAATCCACACCGGCACTATCCTACTCGCGTATGCCTAGTTCAGCTTGCTTGCATGTGCTCAGTAGAGTCGAACTGTGTATTGGGTTGGGTTCCTTAACAGCCCGAATCTCTCTGCTGGAGTGGATCTCAACTGCTTGACTACATTCCTCTGGCTGGCTCGTGTCTTTAGCCGTTTCATAGGTTGACATGACAAAAACAGCTTAGGCCTGCCGAGTGCTGAGGCTCCACTACAGCCTGCGATTCGAAACACTTCTGGTTTTGGTGTCTACCTGGTAGTTAATTGCACTCACCTGGTGTCCCAAGTCTGAAACAGTCCAGGTCTGAAACAGTCCAGGTCTGAAACAGCCCAGGTCTGAAACAGCCCAGGTCTGAAACAGCCCAGGTCTGAAACAGCCCAGGTCTGAAACAGTCCAGGTCTGAAACAGTCCAGGTCTGAAACAGTCCAGGTTTGAAACAGTCCAGGTCTGAAACAGTCCAGGTCTGAAACAGTCCAGGTCTGAAACAGTCCAGGTCTGAAACAGTCCCTGCTTAAAAGGAGAGGATGAAAACCAGAAGCGTTCCGGCCCTCCGGGACCGACATCGAACAGTCCCGAAATAGACACACATACACACACAGGCCCTCAATTGGCCCAAGCAGCAGGTTAGGTTTGGCCGGGGGTTTTCCTTGGCTCGCTCTAGCGGCTCCTTGTGGTGGGCCGGGAGCCTCCAAGCTGACTTCGGTCGTCAGTCAAACATTGTTTCCTCCGAGGCATTGGCACGGCTGACTTCCAGGTTGATTGAGCAGTGTGTTCAGAAGCAGTGTGGGCTTGGCGGGTCATGTTTTGGAGGACTCATGTCTGGACCTTAGCCTCTCCAGAGCCCATTGGAGAGTTGCTGCGATGAGACAAGGTTGTAGTCACCAATTAGATTTCACGAATTTGGAGTGAAAAATTGGGTAAAATTACAACAACAAAAAACAACAAAAATTGCTTAGAGCATTAACTCGGGTCTAAATGACATGTCATAATCTCATAATAGCCACTATAAATGTGTGCTATTTAAACCTGCAGTCTTTAAAAGGATCTTAGAGGTTTGAACCAATGGGCTGTAAGGGTCCTGTCCCTCTGTGACCCTGCCTGCGGCCTGTCTGCCCTCTCTCTCCTCTGGCTGCCTACCTAGATTGGACAGGAGATTATTGATACAAGTGATAGTTCAGAAGTGGTCAGGAGGCCCAATAGAGATCCTATAATTCAAATGGATTATGGGATCTCTATGGGATGCCCAGAATCGAACTAGTATCAAACCACAGTTCAGCTACGGTTTCGGATTTAGTTCTATTTGAGGTGTACCTGTGAGGTATACCAGTTCTGTTTTAGGGTGGTGGCATGGAACTTGTGTTGCCTCTTGTCTCCAAGCTATGTCCCCAGGACTGAAAGATGTAGTTGAGGATCTAGATTAAGTTATTGAGTTATCATTGAGTTATTATTGCGTTGTTATTGAGTGATTGTGGTCTTTGGCCTACAGAGAGGATTTGCCATCCATGTGATGCATCTTGAGGTATAGTATATACACCATCCAGATGGGTGTGTTTTTTATGACAGAATGTTAAAATTAGGTGAAACCCCCCCCCCCAAATTTTTTTTTTACCAAGTTACACTTCTCAAAGGCACCAAATTGGTGGAATGACAGCCAATATGATATACATTGCCTTCAGAAAGTATTCACGCCTTTTTCCACGTTTTGTTTTGTGACAGCCTGAATTTAACATGGATTCGATTTAGATGTTGAGTCACTGACCCTCACACAATTATGTTTTTAGAAATGTTTACAAAATAAGAAAAATTGAAAAGCTGAAATGTCTTGAGACAAAGCCTTTGTTGTGGCAAGCCTATAAGTTCCGGAGTAAAAATGCTTAACGAGTCACATAATCATTTGCATAGACTCTGTGTGCAATAATAGTGTTCAACATGATTTTTGAAGACTAGCTCATCTGTAAGGTCCCTCAGTCGAGCAGTGAATTTCCAATACTGATTCAACCACAAAGACCAAGGAGGTTTTCCTTGCAAAGAAGGGCACCTATTGGTAGATGGGTATATAAAAAAAAAATCTGACATTGAATATCTCTTTGAGCATGGTGAAGTTATTAATTACACTTTGGATGGTGTATCAATAGACCCAGTCACTACAAAGATACAGGTGTCTCCTGCCTAACTTAGTTGCCGGAGAGGAAGGAAACTACTCAGAGATTTCACCATGAGGACAATGGTGACTTTAAAACAAAGTAAAACTGCAAAAATGTGGCAAAGCAATCAACTTTATGTCCTGAATACAAAATGTTATGTTTGGGGCAAATCCAACACAACACATCACTAAGTACCACTCTTCACAGCATGGTGGTGGCTGCATCATGTTGTGGGTATCCTTGTCATCGGCAAGAACTAGGGATTATTATTTTTTTAATAAAATAAATGGAATAGAGCCGAGCACAGGAAAAATCCTAGAGGAAAACATGGTTCAGTCTGCTTTCCAACAGACACTGGGAGACAAATTCATATTTCAGCAGGACAATAACCTAAAACACAAGGACAAATATAAACTTGCTTACCAAGATGACATTGATTGTTTCCGTGTGGCCTAGTTACAGTTTTGACTTAAATTGGCTTGAAAATCTATGGCAAGACTTGAAAAGGGCTGTCTATCACTGATCAACAACCAACTTTTAAAAGAATACTTCCTGAAGGCACTGTGCCAGTTTATTTACCGGTGCAGTATAGCGCATGATAGTCCAGTACAGTATAGTGATCTAAGGAATATAGTGCATCATCATAGGGTTATTACAGGCTATCCTTTTGGTTAGGGTCCGGTATTTGAGGGGTATGGTCAGCGAGTTGGGGCAGGGATATGGGCAGGCTCAATCTCCCAGGATGCTGTGCAGTGTCCTGCTGTCTGACACAGGAAGCGTTTGTGTGGTCTGTTCACCTAGATGATGAGGTAACCGTGGGGAAGTTCTATGCCACCTTCCTGATACAGGACTACTTTAGGAAATTCAAGAAACGTAAAGAGGAGGGCCTGGTGGGGGTGCACGCCTCCCAGAGCAACACAGCCATCGCTCTACAGGTGAGTGTGTCTGTCTGTGTCTGTCTGTGTCTGTCTGTCTGTCTGTCTGTCTGTCTGTCTGTCTGTCTGTGTGTGTGAGAGAGACTGTGTGAGAGACTGTGTGAGAGACTGTGTGAGAGACTGTGTGAGAGACTGTGTGAGAGACTGTGTGAGAGACTGTGTGAGAGACTGTGTGAGAGACTGTGTGAGAGACTGTGTGAGAGACTGTGTGAGAGACTGTGTGAGAGACTGTGTGAGAGACTGTGTGAGAAACTGTGTGAGAGACTGTGGGACGGTGCATATACATGTGCTAGGGCTGTGACAGCAATTTAATAACCATGTAACTAATGGTTATGGATGAAGACTGACATGAAAATAAACCTCAAACCCGTTTTAATAGGCCTACATTCATTTTTTAAAATAGATTTTTAACTTTGACTAACTTTATTTTCATGTCGATAAACTTTACCTAATAGCGGGAGTGTTTACTAATGATTATAAGCAATTGTTTTGATAACTTAGTCTGCCTATTAAACTGTCTACATCTCTTTCCAACTGTCGTTTGATGGTCAACCAGCTAAACCAGCTAATTCGCTAAATGAGCGTGGGATTAGAAGCTGTATAGGCTACGCCACTTAAGTAAAAATAAATCTTTGATGTATGGATTTATACAATGCACTTTTTAATTGTTTGCTAGTATATAAATAAATCGGTCTTCTTTTAACCTGTAGGGACACCCCATCCCGTGAACGGGACCGTTGTCATCATCTGACACTAATTAGCATAACGCAACGGACATAAATCTTCCTAGAAAATCTTCCTATTCATGAAAATCACAAGTGAAATATATTGGAACACAGCTTAGCCTTTTGTTAATCACCCTGTCATCTCAGATTTTCACGCTCGACAAGCATTTGTTTAAGTCAATCAAATTAAATAGTTTACCTTTGATGAACTTCGGATGTTTTCACTCACGAGACTCCCAGGTAGACAGCCAAAGTTTATTTTTTCCCAAAATAGGACATTTTGTAGGCGAAATAGCTCCGTTTGTTCTTCACGTTTGGCTGAGAAATCGCCCAGGAAATTGCGGTCACCACAATGCCGGAAAATATTCCAAATTAGCTCCATAATATCGACAGAAACATGGCAAACGTTTTTTAGAATCCATCCTCAAGGTGTTTTTCTAATATCTATTCGATAATAAATCTGTCGGGACAATTCGTTTTTCACTAGAACCGATTGGAATAATGGCTACCTCTGTATTTTACTCGAATCTCTCTCGGAGCCACCATGTGACCACTTACACAATGTGGCCGCCTATGGCTATTCTTCAACAGAAATGCGTAAAACTACGTCACAATGCTGTAGACACCTTGGGGAATACGTAGAAAGCGTAAGCTCGTTGATGGTACATTCACAGCTGAATCATTGGAACGCAGCGCTTTCAAAACCTGGGGCACTTCCGGATTGGATTTTTGTCAGGCTTTCGCCTGCAACATCAGTTCTGTTATACTCACAGACAATATCTTTACAGTTTTGGAAACGTTAGATTGTTTTCTATCCAAAGCTTATTCAATTATATGCATATTCTAGCATCTTATCCAGACAAAATATCCCGTTTAAAACGGGAACGTTTTTTTTCCAAAAATGAAAATACTGCCCCAAGAAGTTTTTAAAGAAAGGCTGGATGTGTCTGACTATTCGTGAATTATTCAACAGCGACAAGGTCGACAATGTTGTTCTGGCTCTGAGGCCTATCATGCGCTAATGTTCTGTCAAATGGACAATGCGCCAATCCAATTCAACCTGGGATGGTGTAATTTGAAATGGAATCTTTTCTTAATTTATAGACTAATCAAAGCTGATAACTAGGCTATGGACATGTTGCTTGTATTTGTTTATTAATTAATGATGGTCAATTTCATCTTTATACAATCGCATAGCTGTCTATCTCCCCTTCATACTTTCCTTGACAATTCATTATCTTATAGTCGACATTTGGAAAGCCTGAAGTAGGCCTAGGTTTTTTTATACGTTTTAAGGAAAGGATAAATAGTTGCTCTTGTGTCTGACATAGGCTGGTGGCTTTGATTGACGGGTCCTTTTTACTGGGGTGTGCCGTGTGTGAGTTCACTGATCCTACAGTATATGTCCATTCAGGAAGATTCCTAAAGTAGCCTGTCTGGACTCTATCGCTTTAAAAAATAATCAAACACACCTGTCATGATTTAATCTTGTAAAATGCCTATTTTCAGTAGAGGCCCTTTCTCAACAAGTCTGTTATTTTTGTCTGAATAATTAGTAAGTAAAAAAACAAGGAAATGTCTTGTTTATGACGGCGTTCATACCAATTGTCAAAATATCGTCCTGTCAGTACACGTTAATTATTTATTTATTTATTTATCGATTTTAGCTTCTTTTCGCATGCGATTCAGCAAGCAAAAAGGCCTCGGCCTATTGGTTTAAAAAAGTTGCTGTTATAATGCTGTCCATTGTTCTTAGTGTTTTGTACACTCAGTGTATATCCTCCTTAAAACTTTCCTTGACAATTTATATGTTTGGCTACATTGATTTAGCATCATCCTATAATGTTGACAAGTCTTTCCTACACTACGTAAAGGATTTGAATCTAAGGCAAGGTTTTTATTGGGGTTTTGAGAAAGGATCAATGTGATTTGCTGATGTTTCTTGAGTACGATGCGTTGCAGGCGGCTTTGATTGATGGGTCCTTTTAGGTGGGTGGGTGTGAGTCCACTAATTCTCTGTGTCCATTCGGAAAGTTACCTAAAATAGGCCTTTCTGGACTTCATCGCCCCATTCAGATAGAGAGAAAAAACGGTGTCTTGTTGCAGGGTCGGTAAATGTGCGAGGAATGAGGACAGGTGCCAGTTTTGCGTTTCCTCCCTTATTAAATGGGGTGCAACTGAATTGAACGTCGGCTACTGTAGCCAAGCTCCTTTCAGGATTCATCCTATAGGATGCGTAGCCTATTTTCGAATATTATTTTTCCAGTACTGTTTTTCTCTCATTACTGCATCCTCTATAGCCAATTTGAACAACATATCGCCACGGAGAATAACCGCTGCGGCGTTGGTGACGTATTGCGAATTGTTCCGAAAAGTAGAGGGGACCACCCCACCCCAAAAGGTTATCTCAGGTAACCTGGCCAATTGCATAACCCCCAAAATTCCAAACACGTTCACAGCCCTAGCGCACGAGAGTGTGTGTGAGCGATGGGGTCAACATGACTGTTGAGAATATATGTGTGACGAAACGTGTGTGAGAATCTGCTTGCATTTTTATATTTTTTCGTGCGTGGCATACCAACAAGTGTGCCAATGTTGTGATTCACGATTCAGCAGGTCATTCATGATCAGAACTGTTTGTGTGATCCTGTTTATGTGATGACGGACGTGTTTACCCAACGTATGTCTCTTTCGCAGAGGCGCGTGTCTCCGTCTCAGTGTTACCGTTGACAATGTAATGCGTGTATGTCGGGCTTGCGTCACAAATGGTTCCCTATTCACCATATAGTGCACTGCGTTTGACCAGGGCCCGTAGGGCTCTGGTCAAAAGTTGTGTGCTGTGTAGGGAATAAGGTGCCAATTTTGGGACGCACAGGTCGTCTCTGTGCACTCGTTATGGTCATCCAGCGCTTTAACATGTATCTCACCCATCAACTCATGAAGGTCACACTCCAAGCAGCTTACTTCTGTTTCCATCACCGTTAGCTTCGAGCCGTGAGGTTTTGTCATTCAGGTAGTCCTCTCTATCTAATGTCCCTCTCCCTCATATCCCAAGCTATATTTTGTCCTCATTGAAACAGGTCCTGTAGGAAGTAAACTACAGTATGTGCCTATTGTAGCTAGCTGTAGTGGTCCACGTAGACAAAGGTGGAACTGACATTCCCCACTTAACCCTTAACACTCAGGATAATGTGATGTCATAGGAGGCACACTAACGACAAGGCATATTCAGTGGGAGCACATTTGTTTGTCTCTTGTGAATGTTCTCATCTCTCACAGTCTGTCTAGCTCTGTCCAGTATGGGCGTCTGTAGACGTCAGGTTTTGCGTGAGAGCCAGCAAAGGGCAAGTGTGTGTGTGTGTGTGTGTGTGTGAAGAGCCTCTGCCTGAAAGAGAACCTTCCTACCAGCCCTTAGCCCCTCCCTCTATTGTCATGGTTACAGGCTGGCCTTCGCACGCTACATGATATTGGGCCCGAAATTCGACGAGCGATATCATGTGACCTGCAAGATGAGGAGCTAGTAGACTTTATTCCAGAGGAGGACGAGGAGATTTATAGGGTAACTTATTCAATTTATCTGCCTGAGGGGGTGTGTGGCACGCTAATGTATTTTGTCTTGCTGGAATGGGTTGGTTTGGGTAAATGGAATATTGGGACAATGGTAATGGCAGTGTATTATGCCTCACATCAATGCCCTTAATGGAGGTAGATACTGTACACGGCACGCACAGATATACACACAGTGGTAATAATGTTATATTTGATTTGTATGGCACTTTCCATTTACCGAGCAAAATCACAAAGCTATAAACTCAATTAGTCACCAAGGTGGACTGGGCGTACAAGTTGCATGGATGAAACCTGTAGGTATAGGGACAGGACTATGTTCCTGTCAGAGGAAGTAAACCATTTGCAGTTCTTCTGTTTTTCTTTTTTCCCGTTCAGAAAAAGGAATTATAGTGCCTTCATCCCACATATGTCACGAACCAGCTTTTGAATTTATTTTCTGCCCATACGATGATTTCTGAAAGGAAAACAAATCACCAACCACAACAAGTCAACCCAGTTTGCACATCACTAGCGTTGTGTATTCATCCTCTGTGTTGAACAGAAAGTAGTCCCTGACCGTTTGACCCTGAGTGTTCCTCCACAGCGCAATGGTGGCCTGTTCGGTAACCACATCAACCATGTGAACGGGGACCACCACCGGCGCTCGTCAGGGCAACAGACCAACACCACCCAGAGGCCCCTGCAGGTGCAGCCACCTCCGCACTATGCCCACATGGAGCAGCCGGTGGGGCGTCTCTGCCGGGCCAACGTCATGTCCCACCAGCACCCCAATCAGCACCACCACCACCACAACTCCTCATACGGCAAGTCGCCCAAGTCCACCAACGTCAACCTGAACAACGCCAACGTGTCCAGTCTGCCCAACGGAGGAGGACACCACCACCGTTACTATGAGTACACTCCGCCCCCCGCCAACGGTTACCCGGGACACCGCGGTGGCCTCTACTACACCGACTTCGACAAGCCGCCACCTCGCGGCACGCCGCAAGGACAAAGGTGACCACACACTGACCATCAGCTATCTCTTTCTCTGGCCGAGAAATGAAATGGGTGACGCGTCGTGTGTTGTTGAATGGGATTGATTAGTTAGAGTAAGAGAAAATGGGGAAATGTCTGTGGCTTGAAGCTTAGTGTGAACTTCAAATGCCACACTATTTAGAAGCCGTAATGTCTAACCTTTAACCTCTTCCGTCCCTTGTCAATTCACCTGAGGTACTCTCGTAGTCCCTCGTAGTCATACAGCTGTCTCAATGTGTATGATGATGTCAACACTATGGGTTTTTGTACAATATAACAAACCTGGGATATAAGTTCGCATGGAGAGTTAGCATGCAGCTACCATTAGCCATAAGGCAGGACCTAGCCTCTCTTTATCAGACCTTCCCCTTGTCGCTGACCTATAACCCTCTCAGACCCTCCCTTAAACTGACCAATCACATGCTTATCATCATCCTCATTCCATGTAACTGACCAACAGCACACTTCATATTTATTCAGGTAACCCATCCCACAAGCAGTCAATACATCTCTCTGGAGTGCCCCATGGTTGGGTTGAAAGTCCATTTCAATTCTTAGGAATTCAAGATTCCTAATTATTGGAAATTATTTCCTGAACTGCCTGTAATTGAAATGTATCTGCCCCCCAACATTGGTAGAAATGTCACCCCTCTGT
Source organism: Oncorhynchus kisutch (assembly GCF_002021735.2). Classification (NCBI taxonomy): domain Eukaryota; kingdom Metazoa; phylum Chordata; class Actinopteri; order Salmoniformes; family Salmonidae; genus Oncorhynchus; species Oncorhynchus kisutch. The sequence goes on along the minus strand of NC_034174.2, from coordinate 46,379,925 downwards.
CTTCTTTCTTCACTTATACATATATAGGAATGCATGTATATGCTTCATATACTGTACGATAAATATATGCCACTCATGGGGTCCCTTTTCCCTCTGTTCTCTCCTCCCGTTCTCCTACCTAACCAAAATGCTTTCTCTCAACCATCTCTCTGCTTTCTTGGACAAAAGGCGCTACTATGAGACCTATGTTAGGTATGTTACTTTCCTAGGTATGTTTAGAGCAGTATGTGTCCGCCACCACAAGGGGGGACTTTTCATTTGAATTATGTTTTATGGGGCTAGTAAGTGACTAACTGCATCCCTATTAGGGTTGCAAAATTCTGGTAACTTTCCCACAATTCCCAGGTTTTCCAGAAATCCGGATTATGGGAATCCTCCAATCAGGATTTCTGGAAAAACTGGGAGTTTTGGGAAAATTACTGGGAATTTTGCAACCCTAATCCCTGCTAAATTAGTGGTGGCCAGTCATCCCATCTCCCTATCTCTGCACCACCAGCTATCTGTGGAGTAGTATCCCTTGGCCTAGTAGTCTGATGTTTAATGAAGAGAATGGTCTAGGCGCTAGGCAGTGTGCTGACCAATCAGGCTTTTCCAATCTTGGTGTATGCATGTGTCTGCTAGGAAGGAGGGCACTGCTAAGAGAGGTGAAGTGAAGTGAAGTGCTTTTGACTTGGAGGAACTTGGGTGCTCAAACCACATGGATATGAATGGAAACTTACCCTGCTCCCCTTAAACCCTGACTACTTCCTGAGGCCAGCAATGACCAGGAGCTCTATAGAAGGCCCTCAGAAATGTATTTCATTAAAGGGATTGTTAACCAACATTTCAAAATTAAATATTGGTTTCCTTATCCTGCAAGCACTCTTTGGGGGGAAAAAAGGTGCTATCTAGAACCAAAATGTGGTCTTCAGCTGTCCCCATAGGATTACCCTTTGAATAACCCTTTTTTGGTTCCAGGTAGAACCCTTTTGGGTTCTATGTAGAACCCTTTCCACAGAGGGTTCTACATTGAACCAAAAAAAGAGTTCTACCTGAAGCCTAAAAGGGCTCTCCAATGGGGACAGCTGAATAAGTTTTATGGACAAAACCAGAACATGGATTGATGTTTTCCCTTGTCCATAGACTGCTTGCATGGTAAGGAAAACAATAGGTCAGTTTGTAATTTGGGTGAGCTATCCCACGGCTGAGATGGGGGATGATGAGAAGTGGATGTAAGTTTTGACACGTCTGATTGAAGACTTCTCAAACAATCGTATTACAGGCAACCATGGTTTTCTTTGGAGCGACAAAATTAAGTGTTAAGTGAACATTGAGTGTTGCTCTTTGGTACTGTATGCATTGTCTGCTGGTCTACTACAGCTTCTACTTTCCCTGTTGTCTCGATGAGGCTGTGGTGGTGAATGAGGAGGACGCTAGTTCTGTTGATTCGCTGCCCCCTGGAGGCTGGAGGTTTGCGTCTGCATGGCAGTGCATGGCCCTGTTCCCCCACAACTTCTCCCGCAGTCCAGCCTCACCAGTGGAGGCTGGTAAATGGAGGATCGCTCATAGTAATGGCTGGAAACGGTACCATTCTATTCATTCGGTACCATTCTGTTCATTCCATTCCAATGAGCCTGTCCTCTGATTTTAAAGTGACACCAGCCTCCACTGCCTACTACCCCCCTCCGATCTCTGAACCCTGACCCCTCCCACCAGGTCCCACCGGGGAGATGCCCGCCTTCCCACCATCCGGCGGGAGGAGTTTGATGATGACAGGTACTCAGGAGAGTACTACAGCGGGGAGGAGTTCTACGAGGATGACAGCATGTTGTCAGGAGACAGGTAAAGTAACCGACACTCCACCCTTACAACCTCAGAGAAATAAATGTATCCTACATATTGTGTCTACCGTACCTCACGATGTGTTCCTTTCTGCTAGAGCAGGGGTCTCAAACTAGCGGCCACCGAGCCAGATGCGGCCCCCGAGCATATTAAAATAGAATTCAAGAGGTTAATTCACCTCCCAACACCCTATCCTTCCAGGAGGTCCTATATGGAACACGTGGACAGGTACCAGAACAGTGACACGGAGTACGAGACGCCGAGAGGCTACCATCACCCCAACAGTTACTACAACGACGATGAGCAACCCCTCTACCAAGACGGAAGGAGGTCGCCTAAGAGACGGATGCTTCCTGCCACGCCCCAAGGTAACATCCCTTCTCTCTGTCCAGCATGCTTCTGAAGCTTGTCTACAAATAAACTGTTACTAACGTCAGATAGAAGCTAATCTTCGACAGCTATTCACACACACTTTTTTTTAAACTGACTTGTCACTGACTTGGTTTTCTCAGATTTAAAGAGCATGACAGTGTTTTGTTTCTGAATGTGTGTTGATGCCCTTCAGTTGCATGTAGTCGTTGTTTCCTGCATGAGTAGTTTAGTTTCACCCTCCTGTCCTGTCCGCCCGTCACTCGTCCAGGTCACAGGAGGCCCTCCTTCAACTTTGAGTGTCTGAGAAGGCAAGGCAGTCAAGACGAGCTGCCACACCAACGCACTGCTCTACCACTGCACCTAATGCAACACCAGGTAACACACACATACACACACTGATCTACCGCTGCACCTAATGCAGCACCAGATAACACACACACACATGCACACACACACACACACACACACACACACACACACTGCTCTACCACTGCATGAGATGCACCAGCAGGTAACACACACCCAGTACACAGCTCTGCATCTGCAGCACCATATAGCACACACACTACCAGTGCTTTATGTTGCATGAATTGATTTACCAGTGCAGTGCTCTACCAGTGCTTTTAGACCAGTGTGTGTGTGTGTGTGTGTGTGTGTGTGTGTGTGTTAGACCAGTGTGTGTGTGTGTGTGTGTGTGTTAGACCAGTGTGTGTGTGTGTTAGACCAGTGTGTGTGTGTGTGTGTGTGTTAGACCAGTGTGTGTGTGTGTTAGACCAGTGTGTGTTTGTTAGACCAGTGTGTGTTTGTTAGACCAGTGTGTGTTTGTTAGACCAGTGTGTGTTTGTTAGACCAGTGTGTGTTTGTTAGACCAGTGTGTGTTTGTTAGACCAGTGTGTGTTTGTTAGACCAGTGTGTGTTTGTTACACCAGTGTGTGTTTGTTACACCAGTGTGTGTGTGTGTGTGTGTGTGTGTTAGACCAGTGTGTGTGTGTGTGTGTGTTAGACCAGTGTGTGTGTGTGTGTGTGTTAGACCAGTGTGTGTGTGTGTGTGTGTGTGTGTTAGACCAGTGTGTGTGTGTGTGTGTGTGTGTGTGTGTGTGTGTGTGTGTGTGTGTTAGACCAGTGTGTGTGTTGTTACACCAGTGTGTGTGTTGTTAGACCAGAGTGTGTGTTGTTAGACCAGAGTGTGTGTTGTTAGACCAGAGTGTGTGTTGTTAGACCAGTGTGTGTGTGTTGTTAGACCAGTGTGTCTGTGTTAGACCAGTGTGTGTTTGTGAGACCAGTGTGTGTGTGTTAGACCAGTGTGTGTGTTAGACCAGTGTGTGTGTGTGTGTGTGTGTTAGACCAGTGTGTGTGTGTGTGTGTTAGACCAGTGTGTGTGTGTTAGAACAGTGTGTGTGTGTTAGACCAGTGTGTGTTGTTAGACCAGTATGTTTGTGTGTGTTGTTAGACCAGTGTGTGTGTGTGTGTGTGTGTGTGTGTTAGACCAGTGTGTGTGTTAGACCAGTGTGTGTGTTAGACCAGTGTGTGTGTGTTAGACCAGTGTGTGTGCTAGACCAGTGTGTGTGCTAGACCAGTGTCTGTTGTTAGACCAGTGTGTGTGTGTGGGTTAGACCAGTGTGTGTTGTGACCAGTGTATGTTTGTGAGACCAGTGGGTGTGTGTTAGACCTGTGTGTGTGTGTGTGTGTGTTAGACCAGTGTGTGTGTGTGTTAGACCAGTGTGTGTGTGTTAGACAAGTGTGTGTGTGTGTTAGACAAGTGTGTGTGTGTGTTAGACCAGTGTGTGTGTGTTAGACAAGTGTGTGTGTGTGGTAGACCAGTGTGTATGTGTTAGACAAGTGTGTGTGTGTGTTAGACAAGTGTGTGTGTGTGTTAGACAAGTGTGTGTGTTAGACCAGTGTGTGTGTGTGTTAGACCAGTGTGTGTGTGTTAGACCAGTGTGTGTGTGTTAGACAAGTGTGTGTGTGTGTGTGTGTGTGTGTGTGTGTGTGTGTGTGTGTGTGTGTGTGTGTGTGTGTGTGTGTGTGTGTGTTAGACCAGTGTGTGTGTGTGTGTGTTAGACAAGTGTGTGTGTGTGTTAGACTAGTGTGTGTTGTTAGACCAGTGTGTCTTTGTTAGAACAGTGTGTGTGTGTTAGACCAGTGTGTGTGTGTGTTAGACCAGTGTGTGTGTGTTGTGACCAGTGTGTGTGTGGGTTAGAACAGTGTATGTGTGTGTGTTAGACCAGTGTGTGTGTGTTAGGTCAGTGTGTGTGTGTTAGGTCAGTATATGTGTGTTAGGCCAGTGTGTGTGTGTGTGTTAGAACAGTGTGTATTTTAGACCAGTGTGTGTATTAGGCCAGTGTGTGTGTGTGTGTGTGTGTGGTAGACCAATGTGTGTGTGTGTTGTTAGACCAGTTTGTGTTAGACCAGTGTGTGTGTTGTTAGACCAGTGTGTGTTAGACCAGTGTGTGTGTTGTTAGACCAGTGTGTGTGTTGTTAGACCAGTGTGTGTGTTGTTACACCAGTGTGTGTGTGTTAGACCAGTTTGTGTGTTGTTAGACCAGAGTGTGTGTTGTTAGACCAGAGTGTGTGTTGTTAGACAAGTGTGTGTGTGTTGTTAGACCAGTGTGTGTGTGTTAGACCAATGTGTGTGTGTGTTGTTAGACCAGTTTGTGTTAGACCAGTGTGTGTGTTGTTAGACCAGTGTGTGTTAGACCAGAGTGTGTGTTGTTAGACCAGAGTGTGTGTTGTTAGACAAGTGTGTGTGTGTGTTAGACCAGTGTGTGTGTGTTAGACAAGTGTGTGTGTGTGTGTGTGTGTGGTAGACCAGTGTGTATGTGTTAGACAAGTGTGTGTGTGTGTGTTAGACAAGTGTGTGTGTGTGTGTTAGACAAGTGTGTGTGTGTTAGACAAGTGTGTGTGTGTTAGACCAGTGTGTGTGTGTGTGTTAGACCAGTGTGTGTGTGTTAGACAAGTGTGTGTGTGTGTGTGTTAGACAAGTGTGTGTGTGTGTGTGTGTGTTAGACTAGTGTGTGTTGTTAGACCAGTGTGTGTTAGACCAGTGTGTGTTAGACCAGTGTGTGTGTTGTTAGACCAGTGTGTGTGTTGTTAGACCAGTGTGTGTGTTGTTAGACCAGTGTGTGTGTTGTTAGACCAGTGTGTGTGTTGTTACACCAGTGTGTGTGTTGTTAGACCAGAGTGTGTGTTGTTAGACCAGAGTGTGTGTTGTTAGACCAGTGTGTGTGTGTTGTTAGACCAGTGTGTGTGTTGTTAGACCAGTGTGTGTGTTGTTAGACCAGTGTGTGTGTTGTTAGACCAGTGTGTGTGTTGTTAGACCAGTGTGTGTGTTTTTAGACCAGTTTGTGTTAGACCAGTGTGTGTGTTGTTAGACCAGTTTGTGTTAGACCAGTGTGTGTGTGGTGTTAGACCAGTGTGTGTGTGGTGTTAGACCAGTGTGTGTGGTGTTAGACCAGTGTGTGTGTGTTAGACCAGTGTGTGTGTTGTTAGACCAGTGTGTGTGATGTTAGACCAGTGTGTGTGTATTTAGACCAGTGTGTGTGTATTTAGACCAGTGTGTGTGTTGTTAGACCAGTGTGTGTGTTGTTAGACCAGTGTGTGTGTTGTTAGACCAGTGTGTGTGGTGTTAGACCAGTGTGTGTGTTAGACCAGTGTGTGTGTGTTAGACCAGTTTGTGTTGTTAGACCAGTGTGTGTGTGTTAGACCAGTGTGTGTGTTGTTAGACCAGTTTGTGTTGTTAGACCAGTTTGTGTGATGTTAGACCAGTGTGTGTGTATTTAGACCAGTGTGTGTGTTGTTAGACCAGTGTGTGTGTTGTTAGACCAGTGTGTGTGGTGTTAGACCAGTGTGTGTGTGTGTGTGTGTGTGTGTTAGACCAGTGTGTGTGTTGTTAGACCAGTGTGTGTGTTGTTAGGCCAGTGTGTGTGTGTTAGACCAGTTTGTGTTGTTAGACCAGTGTGTGTGTGTTAGACCAGTGTGTGTGTTGTTAGGCCAGTGTGTGTGTGTGTGTGTTAGACCAGTGTGTGTGTGTTAGACCAGTGTGTGTGTTGTTAGACCAGTTTGTGTTGTTAGACCAGTGTGTGTGATGTTAGACCAGTGTGTGTGTATTTAGACCAGTGTGTGTGTTGTTAGACCAGTGTGTGTGGTGTTAGACCAGTGTGTGTGTGTGTGTGTGTGTTAGACCAGTGTGTGTGTTGTTAGACCAGTGTGTGTGGTGTTAGACCAGTGTGTGTGTTGTTAGACCAGTGTGTGTGGTGTTAGACCAGTGTGTGTGTGTTAGACCGGTGTGTGTGTTGTTAGACCGGTGTGTGTGTTGTTAGACCAGTGTGTGTGGTGTTAGACCAGTGTGTGTTGTTAGACCGGTGTGTGTTATTAGACCGGTGTGTGTTGTTAGACCAGTGTGTGTGTTGTTAGACCAGTGTGTGTGTTGTTAGACCAGTGTGTGTGTTGTTAGACCAGTGTGTGTGTTGTTAGACCAGTGTGTGTGTTGTTAGACCAGTGTGTGTGGTGTTAGACCAGTGTGTGTGTGTTAGACCGGTGTGTGTGTTGTTAGACCGGTGTGTGTGTTGTTAGACCAGTGTGTGTGGTGTTAGACCAGTGTGTGTTGTTAGACCGGTGTGTGTTATTAGACCGGTGTGTGTTGTTAGACCAGTGTGTGTGTTGTTAGACCAGTGTGTGTGTTGTTAGACCAGTGTGTGTGTTGTTAGACCAGTGTGTGTGTTGTTAGACCAGTGTGTGTGTTGTTAGACCAGTGTGTGTGTTCCTGACCTCCCTCTACAGGTGATGGCTGTAGCAGGGCTGGACTCCAGCAGAGCCCACTATCTCTCCCCCTCCCGCTCCACCCGCTCCTGGACCACTCCCCCCGCCACTCCGTCCAGTAAGGAGCAGTCGCCCTACTACACACCCCTCATCCGGGTGGATCACCCCGGACACAGGTATACAAAAACTCCGCTGTTCTGTCTGTACAACCCCGATGAAGGATACATGCCGACACACATTTCTGTTTTAGTAAATGACAGAAATGTATAGTGTGACATATAGAAGTGTATAGTGTGACATATAGAAGTGTATAGTGTGACATATAGAAATGTATAGTGTGTGTGTATAGTGTGACATATAGAAATGTATAGTGTGTGTGTATAGTGTAACGTGTGGGTTTTATTCGGAGAGCTGTTCGTCTGGCTCTTGGAGGAGGAGTAAGGTTTGATGGGTAATGATTCAGTCTTGCGTATGGAGGGGGTTGCAGGAGCCACACTGCATGTCTCACTGTTATTATTTTGTCACTAGGATGTTGTCTAGCACTCTGATATTGAACATTGAGTCTGACACTGAGTCACACTGTCCCCTGCTTCCTCCTCCTTATCATTGGCCCTCTGTTTTCCTCCAAGAGTGTCTGAATCTCCTCTTCTCTTCGGGGAGAGTGCCGTCAGCAGCCAGGTGCCTCTGAGGAAGAGCTCTTGGTACACAGACGACCCAGAGTACTCCCAGATCTATTCCCCCGTCCACCTCCAGGTGGCCCCGGAGTACCACCAGCAGCGCAATCAGAAGAGCGCCACCAGCTTGGTGGAGGCGGTGAGTCCAGGGCGGGGTAGAGGAGGGTGGGTTGTGCTCTGAGATGATATATGGAAGTCTTTAGTAGGCTACCACGTTAGTGAGTACAGTATATTACAGCTAGCCAGGTGTGGATGGTTTGAACACTCAAACTCATTACGTTTCAGATACGCAAACAGGCCTTTTATCACAACTAACAGTAACTTTAATAATAAACACAATGTGGTCTGTTTTCTCCTGTCGCCGGGCAGGTGTTGATATCAGAGGGTCTCGGGAGATACGCCATGGATCCAAAGTTTGTGGCCGCCACCAAGCACGAGATAGCGGACGCGTGCGAGATGACCATCGACGAGATGGAGAGCGCGGCCAGCCACTTGCTGAGCGCTGGTGTGGCGCCGGCGGTTAACGGGGTCCACGTGTACCCCGTCATGAGCGAGCGGGACTACGACCTCCAAGACGCCACAGCCAGTTATAGTGATGAGGAGCCGGAGGTGGAGCTTAGAGTGGTGTACGAGGAGGACCTGGCAGACGAGATGATCTGCATCACCACTTTATAGCATCGGCTGGAGAATAAACGACTAGAAGTGAACTGCTAGCTGTATGTACTCTACTTAATATAGACTACAGCACCGACAGTGGAAAACCCAATGAGAAATGCATCTATTGGCTTACGACCAAAAGAAGTGCCTTTTACATGGAAGAGAAAGGTACCTAATGAGGAGAGAGAGAGAGAGAGACACACACTGGCTCCGCCCACTTATCCTGTAACTCGCCCTCTGCCAGCCAGGGCATTCACGTCAACGTCTGTCAATCACAGAGCCAGGAACCAATCCTGGTGCCAGGAAACTATGCTAGTTCCGCCCTCCCAGACCGGCACTACTGGCACATGGTGGACCATGCCCGTAGGTCATAGGTTACAGTCTGGAAGTGACACAGGCTCATCAACGAGCCAGTCGCAGATGAGAACATGGAGTGTCAGCGGAGGAGGTGGACCTATTGGCAGAGGGCGTGAGGTACCGGGCCGGGTCATTAAGGGTGTTGACAATCAGATGAAAGATGTCATTCCCTCTGTCACTTTATTAAGGTTTTGGCATATCATGCAAGTTTTCAATGCAAGCATAGAAAGGCATATCTCCCCCACCTAACCCCCCCTCCCCCTAGCTGTTTTAGTTTAAGATTAACCAGTTTAAGTATGCAGGAGATATCAGTCACATTTATAGCATCATCAAACCAGACTTATTCACTGAGTGGTTCAAGCCCTGAATGCTAATTGGCTGACAGCATTGGTATATCAGACCGTATGCTACGGGTATGACGAAACATGTATTTTTGCTGCTCTAATTACGTTGGTAACCAGTTTATAATAGCAATAAGGCACCTCGGGGTTTGTGGTATATGGCCAATATACCACGGCTAAGGGCGGTATCCAGGCGTTGAATCGTGCGTAAGAACAGACCTTAGCCGTGGTATATTGGAAATATACCACACCCCCTCGTGCCTTATTGCTTAAATATACACTTCTGAGGTGACTACTAGCATTTGGGATAAATGCACTAGCAGGCAGGTTGTTTTTAGTCTTAGAATAGCCTGAGAATTAATATTTCATAGTAGATACACTGTAAATGAATTGTATTATATTAACAAACAAGAAAAACTTTGTAAAGAGATGTTCTATATTTTGTAATGATGTACCATTTCAAAAGGTCAGCAATACACGCCGTAATGAGTCCTATTATGCTACCAGGAAAGACGCTCGCTGGTGTTATTATTTTATTAGGTACAATATTCTGAGATGAATTGGTCTTTTAATTTGTTGTTGCTCATATGCATCCTTGGCTTGTCTGTGAAAGCGTTTGGTTCTTGGTGTAACAACACAGCTGCACAAGATATGCAAATGGTTTTTGTGGGGTTTTTTTTAACTTGTTTTATGAGTGAGGGTAAGAACACTTTGTGCGCCCCTCCAACCACACCAGTACCACAACGTTAAGTCCCCCCTTTTTTTTACTAAGGGTATCTTTGTTGGACTTGAAGTTAGCTAGGCTTCAAGGAGGCTACTCCACGTTAATAAAGATGTGATGATAAACATTTGTGTTTGCATATGTTGTGCAGGGCAGGTGCACAGCACGGGAAGGTCAAATGCTTTAGTGCATTGACAACGCTGCTTCACTCATTTTGAGATTCATTCTACAACTTCATTCATCTCATCTATCCCAACTGAAATGCCTTCTGCTGCTGAAAGAAAACGGGATGATCGAAGAAGTGAGATGAACGGGAATCTCTGTCGTTCTCAATGCTTGCGTTGGGATTCTTCCTCAATATATGATTCATGTCAGTTAATTCCACTGAACCCTTTCAAACGGAATCATCCTAATCACTTGGCCTTCATGTTGTTGTTGCTGTGTGAGGCTTGTGACAGACTGAGCCTGTGTGAGCCAGGATAGACCGGATTGGCATGGTAGCTGACTGGTGAGGCACGTAATTCACGTAATTCATAATGAGGCATCATGGTCTAGGTGGGTCCACAGTCTCTGCCATTGTTCTCTTTTTTTTCTGTTGTGTTGTCGTGTCTTACTGGGTTTAAGCTGAGAGAGAGGCTAAGCAATACTAAACCCCACTCTTCTCGCGTCTCTCTCTCCGGCTTCTCTCTGCATACGCTATACCACGTGGTGGTCCAGCACCGTCTGGGGAAAACATATCAGCCTCCCTCTCAACCAACCAGTTTCTTTCCCACAGCGAGCTTCTCCTTCCGATGAGAAGGGAGCGTTTGTACTGCGGCTCGTTTTTACCAGAAAACTCCACTCTTGTGGCTCTTGACGAAAGTTGAAAATTGATGGACCACAAAATGACTTTACGCAAACAGACAAAAATATAGACGACAAAGGATCAAGCTTTTTTCCCCAGGCGCTGCCCTGGAGATTTTGAATAAGCTCAGACGATGGGTAGGTGATGAGACGTGTGATCTGTAGTTCATGAGGGTTTGATTTGTAGTTCACGAGTTCGCAACGCGTTCTCAGTCAACCGAATACTGTCATGAAAATGTAGGTTTTCCACTTTGCGTGCACATTGAAAGGGCTCTTTGAATCGTTTGTGAGTAAAAAAATAAAAAATAAAGTGTTCTGGTCTTTTTGTTGATAACTATCTTGTGAAAGGACCAATGCGAATTCCAGGCACATTGTACTATTCGTAGCAATTTACTGAACTGAAAATATGCATTGTTTTTTAAACACTTGTGTTAAGCAAAAGATAAAACCAATTTACTTTTACCTCATGTCAGGGATTCCTGAAAAAATAAAAGAGAAAATGAGTTGGTTCTATACCAATGGTATTTAAATATTAGCACATAGCTGTTTGTCTTTGCACAAGTAACTGTATAGTACCAATGTTTCTCATTTTTCTATACAAATGTTTGTGTATTAAGGTGAGACAATTTTGTACTTTTTTGTGACTGTGTGTATGGTTTAGTGAAATCTATATGTGTCATTTACACCTCACCTTACATTGCTGGGACAGAAATATGAAAGAACCAATGAAATAAAACATTTAAGGTGCACTGTTCCTCTGTTTGCGGGTTAAAAATGGTCATATACCAGTTTACAGAGAAAGTCTTGTTGCATCGTTTTCATTCTATCATTATAAATACTATGATTACTATTACTACTATTACTGTTATTAAATATGTAATAAAACAAATGTATGGAAAGACCCGTGGCAATGTTCTCTACTTGAAAGTCCCCAAAAATTTGCTCTGTGATGTTTTTATTCAGTAAACATGATTTCTCTTAGTAGCAAATGCGTTATTTTGACATTCTAGGTTTTGTATTAACACATTTTTTTTTTGTGTATTTTCCCATTTTATTTTGGCCTTGAATTCATTTGAATCGATAATATTTTATTTTCTAATGATTGTTACTGAATAAACTTACACTGAAATTCTGCCCTGTCCTTTATCCCTGCTTTGGTTGAGAAATCATACATTTGAATGTATTCTGTACCATTTTCATAGTCTTTTACATTTACCATGACAACAATGTAACAATGCATTCTACAGTTGACATACATTCTGCAACCTACTATAGACAAAATACCAGGGTTGTGGTCAATTTGAATAGAATGCAGGCAATTCTGTCTGTCACACCCCATTCTGAATGTAGTATTAAAATCAAACTCTATATTTGTTTGGTTATGATAAGGTACGACGGTCATATAAATCACCTTATTAAGGAATGATTTAAGTTTTCCAAATGAGGTATATTTCTTTTTTTAAGGTCTGAGAACATATAAGTGACACTATTGGTGCTGCTGGTGCAATCGATGGTTGGATGTATCTGTATGTCTGTATGTGTTCAGCTGGGGGAGACTGTTGTTGATGGTGCCTTTGGTGGCCTGCATCGCTGACCCACACTCAGAAGGCCCAGAGCAGGTGTATCTACAAAACTAGACAAGACACAACACCGTCATCCCGACTGTTACTGTCATGCATTTAGTTGTGTATCAAATGGCTTCAAAGTTTATTCAATGTTTATAACACAATTGTGCATGTTGAACAGCAGCTATTCAGTGGGGGAAATATGAATGAGATTAGGTAGCAGTGAGCCACTGCCCTCACTTGTGCTACCAGAGGACATCAGCCTTCTTCCCACTGTACCTTCTCCTCTATGCAATCCGGTTTCCGAGCTGGTCACGGGTGCACCTCAGCCACGCTCAAGGTCCTAAACGATATCATAACTACCACAGATAAAAAAAACTGTGCTGTGCAGCCGTCTTCATCGACCTGGCCAAGGCTTTCGACTCTTGTCAATCACCGTATTCTTATCGATCGGCAGACTCAACAGCCTTGGATTCTCTAATGACTGCCTCGCCTGGTTCACTAACTACTTCTCACATAGAGTTCAGCGTGTCAAATCGGAGGGCCTGTTGTCCGGACCTCTGGCAGTCTCTATGGGGGTGCCACAGGGTTCAATTCACGGGCTGACTCTTCTCTGTATATATCAATGATGTCGCTCTTGCTGCGGGTGATTCTTTGATCCACCTCTACGCATATGACACCATTCTGTATACATATGGCTCTTCTTTGGACACTGTGTTAATAACAAACCTCCAAACGAGCTTCAATGCCATTCAACACTCCTTCCGTGGCCTCCAACTGCTCTTAAATGCTAGTAAAACTAAATGCATGCTCTTCAAACGATCGCTGCCCGCGCCCGCCCACCTAGCGTCACTACTCTGGACGGTTCTGACTTAGGTATTTATAGTTGTCCACATATTCTATGTGTCTGGCAAGACTGTAAACTCTCCTTCCAGACTCATATTAAGCATCTCCAATCCAAAGTTCAATTTAGAATCGGCTTCCTATTTCGCAACAAAGCCTCCTTCACGCATTCTGCCAAACATACCCTCATAAAACTGACTATCCTGCCGATCCTTGACTCCGGTGATGTCATTTACATATAGCCTCCAACACTCCACTCAGCAAATTGGATCCAGTCTATCACAGTGCCATCCGTTTTGTCTCCAATGCCCCATATACTACCCACCATTGCGACCTGTATGCTCTGGTTGGCTGGTCCTCACTACATATTCGTCGCCAAACCCACTGGCTCCAGGTCATCTATAAGTCTTTGCTAGGTAAAGCTCTGGCCTTATCTCAGCTCAATGGTCTCAATAGCAGCACCCACCCGTAGCACGCGCTCCATAAGGTATATTTCACTTGTCATCCCCAAAGCCAACACCTCTTTGGCCGCCTTTCCTTACAGTTCTCTGCTGCCAATGACTGGAACGAATTGCAAATATCACTGAAATTGGAGACATATCTCCCTCACTAACATCAAGCATTGACTGCCAGAGCAGCTTACCGATCGCTGCAGCTGTACACAGCCCGTCTGTAAATAGCCCACCCAACCAACTACCTACCTCATCCCCATATTTGTTTTTTTGTTTTTTTGTTCTCTTTTGCACACCAGTATTTCTACTTGCACATCCTCATCTGCACATCTATCACTCCAGTGTTAATTGCTAAATTGTAATTACTTCGCAACTATTGGCCTATGTATTGCCTTTACTTCCCTACTTCATTTGCGCACACTGTATACAGATTTTCTCTTGTTATTGACTGTACATTTGTTTATTCCATGTGTAACTCTTTGTTGTTGTTTGTGTCACACTGCTTTGCTTTATCTTGGCAAGGTCACAGTTGTAAATGAGAACTTGTTCTCAACTGGCCTACCTGGCTAAATAAAGGTGAAATAGAAAAATAAATCAAAAATCAGCATGACTTAAGAAGCCAATAAAGACAGGGGAATTTAATTATCATTGATCTCCACTAGATGGAGCCTGTGGAATGTGCCTACGAGTGTCTAGTTTGTGGTAATGAGTATTGCGTTGGTCGTTCGACAGATTAGTGTCTAAATTAATATTCTATCTATTTATTGGTAGGCCTATTTGGTCGTCATTTTCTCAGCCTCACAAAGCAGTGGATCCATTTAGACTGCTGGCTGGCGGCAATAATGTAAAACTGTGCATGTCGTAGAATAGATGGCCACCAATAGACGTTTTAGAGTAGCCTATATTGTACAACTGTCTTGTATAGCCCGCCATACCGGAGCTATATTTTTTTTTAACATATTTAACTAGGCAAGTTAGTTAAGAACACATTCTTATTTTCAATGACGGCCTAGTGGGTTAACTGCCTTGTTCAGGAGCAGAACGATAGATTTTTACCTTGTCAGCTCAGGGATCCATCTTGCAACCTTTCCCTTACTAGTTCAACGCTCTAACCACTAGGCTACCTGCCGCCCAGGGATTCGATCTTCCAACCTTTCAGTTACATGAGCGTCCTCGCGCTCTCTCCCAGCTTGGATGGAAAGTTGTTGTGCATTGAACCAGTCTATTAGCTGATATTTATCAACTTGATATACAAATTACACATCAAATAGCCTAACAATGAGGGAAAAAGTAGTCGGCTTGAGGATCAATTCAGCCACTTGTTGAACTCAGCCGTTTTCTTCTGTCTAATAGCCTAAAATGGGCTGCAATATTCAAGGTAAATGAAATTCAACTTGAAAGACTACCCTGGTCTCCTGAAGTCCTCCTTGCTGCTTCTCTCTCTGCCTGGCTTTCTCTTAGAATAAAGTCTATCTGTGTCTGTGTTTGTCTCTCTCTCTTTTTTTTTACATCGAGCCCTATAGTAGATACAATAATTAGGCAGTTGCAACTGCGTCGCCTTGCATTTTTGTGAGCAACTGTTTTACCGAGGCCTGTTGGTCCAGGTTGCGGGCATAACAGTATTGCCAAACCAGACAGTCTTTCATGGGACATTGTGCAATAGGCTAGAGCCTATGTCCATTGCGCTGCACACAACTTTAACTTAATCTTGATTGATGCATGCTAAGATATACCAGAGACAAGGGACTGTTGACATTGTAACCACACAACTCATACGCCGGTTCACAAGTATGAACGAAATCGCAAGCAAACAGCTTTTTCTGTTCAAGCCCTCAATATCTGTTGTCCGCTAAAGATGTTAATTTGTTTGCCTCTGCCAATTTATTGCCATCCATACCCAGACGACCTGTCCCCGGAGCTTCCTATAGGCTACTGGTACAGATGCTGTCTGGGCAGACACACCTCCAGGGCCGGAAATATAGACGGTACATTGAGTGGACCTACCTGTCTCGAGGTGTACATGAGCTTTGAGTGCATTTAAGGGGCTTTCACACCGAATAGTTTGGTAGTGGTTTTCCCAAACTGTGGTGAGTTTACTCCCTTAGTTTGGTTCGTTTGGACTGTTGTGAATACCGTATCTACACTCGGGAGCGCACTAAACAACGCATCATAGTTTGCAAAAAAAAAAGGGGGGGGGGGTCTCGGTACGATTCAATTCGTACTGGAAAATAACCAGAAACGCACAGTATTATTAGCTGTTTGACTGCGAGCATTTGATGAAAGCCTATTCACGTCGCAATTAGATCAGCTATTGCGCTGTTTCCTCCCTTATGTTCAAATCAAATCCAATTGTATTTATCATATGCACCGAATACACCCTTACCGTGAAATGCTTACAAGCCCTTAACCAACAATGCAGTTTTAAGAAAATAGAGTTAAGAAAATATTTACTAAATAAACTAAAGTTAAAAAAATATATATGAATAAAAAGTAACACAATAAAATAACAATAATGAGGATATATACAAGGAGTACCGGTACAGAGTCAATGTTTGGGGTACAGGTTAGTCGAGGTAATTTATACAAGTGCATAGACAATAAACAGCGAGTAGCAGCAGTGTAAAAAGGGGGGGGGGGAGGGGTGTCAATGCAAATAGTCCGGATGGCCATTTCATTAATTGTTCACTTAATAATATATAATTAAGGGGTGCGTGACTGGCTGCAGGGAAGTCAGAAGCAGGAGAGCAGAACTGGGTATTAACCGGAACAGTTTAATAGTAAAACCAATGGCATCCAGAAATAACAAAATACGGGTAGCAACAGAACCCGTCACGAACCAGTCAATAGTACACAAGCACTTACAACAAACAATTTCACACACAGACATGGGGGAACAGAGGGTTAAATACCAGACACGTAATGAGGGAATGAAAACCAGGTATGTGGGAAAACAAGACGAAACAAATGGAAAATTAAAGGTGGATCCGCGATGGCCGGTGACGTTGACCGCCCGAACACTGCCCGAACAAGTAGAGGAACCAACTTCGGCAGAAGTCGTGACAATAATACAGAACATTCACTTTTAAACATGGCGCTCTGGTACTGCTTCCCGTGCTGTAGCAGAGAGAACAGTCTATGACTGGTTGACTGGAGTCTTTGACCATTTTTTGGGCCTAGTATATAGCTCCTGGATGGCAGGAAGCTTGTCCCAAGTGATGTAATGGGCCGTACGCACTATCCTCTGTAGTGCTTTACGGTCGGATGCCGAGCAGTTGCCATACCAGGAGGTGATGCAACCATGCTCTCGATGGTGCAGCTGTAGAACTTTTTGAGGATCTGCGGACCCATGCCAAATTCTATCAGTCTCCTGAATGGGAAAAGGTGTTGTCGTGCCCTCTTCACAATTTTCTTGGTGTGTTTGGACCATGATAGTTTGTTGGTGATGTGGACACCAAGTTTCAAGCCACAAGCATAAACTATCTCACTGAGGTATAAAAGCAGTGGCTCATTAAGACGACTGACTGAACTGACTCAACTGAATCCGTCCGTCCCCCACTCAACTCTAGCTGTGCAACATACATCATCATTTTTGGGTAGGGGTGTCCATAATTCGTATCACCTCTTCCTTGTCTGAAAGGAGATATTGTAGGTCCCAGTTGCTTGCACACCACAAACATCCTCTCTATGGAAATCAGATTATCAGAAGTGTAACTTCAACATTTTGTTGCCTGGATATGATTGCATTGATTGATTAACATGAATCAAGGGAGAACTTGTTTTAATTCATTCATTGAGAATTGTTTTTAGTATTTAAATTATTAATTGATTAAAAATAATGTTTCAACTAGATGGCTAACTAGAAACTAATTAAAATGAACAAAATCAACATGGTCTCATATGATAAAATGTGAATGTTTAAAAGGTGAACATTTTAAATACAGTCATACGGTGTCACACCCTGACCGTAGAGATCCTTTTATTCTCTATGTTTGTTTGGTCAGGGTGTGACTCGGGTGGGAAACTCTATGTTCTTTGTTTATGTGTTTTGGCCTGGGTATGGTTCTCAATCAGGGACAGCTGTCTATCATTGTCTCTGATTGGGAATCATACTTAGGCAGCCTTTTTTTATTTTTTTTATTTGTGGGTATGTTACGGCTTTCTAGTGGTGAAGGAGAGTCGGACCAAACTGCAGCGTGTCGATTGCGATCCATGTTTATTTAAACAAACGTAAACACGACTAAACACGAACACTACAAAAACAATAAACGAAACAAAAACAGCCTATACTTGTGTCAACTAACATCAAACAAGGACATCAAGACACTCAGGACAAATAGGACAATCACCCACGACAAACTCAAAGAATATGGCTGCCTAAATATGGTTCCCAATCAGAGACAACGATAAACACCTGCCTCTGATTGAGAATCACTCCAGACAGCCATAGACTTTGCTAGATAACCCCACTAGCTACAATCCCAATACATACACACCAAAACCCCAAGACAAAACACACCACAATACAAAAACCCCATGCCACACCCTGGCCTGACCCAATACATGAAGAAAAACACAAAATACTTAGACCAGGGCGTGACAGGGTAGTTGTCTTTGTTAGTGGGATTATAGCCTAAGTAAGCTTCAAAGGTTGTTTCCTTGTTCTTTGTTTTGTTGACGACATTTATCTATAAAAGAAATGTACGCTCACCACGCTGCACCTTGATCCGGTCATTTTCAAGACGACGTTCGTGATGTACGGTTTTACTTTACAGAAAGGCCATATTTGTACAAAAGGAATTATTGTCTTCCATGTCGATGAGTATACCAGTCAAATTTCCATGGTCTATGTTTCTATGTCTGTTCTACTTATTCTATTTCTATGTTCCAGACGGTTCTGAGAGCCACTCACCAAACAGAGCCACAGAGAATCCCTCCGTGATGCAGTCGGTTCCGTCCAAGGTAGAAGTACCCCAGAGCGTTGTTGACCACAGACAGAATCCCGCCGGTCAGCACTGTCCCCAGGTCAGCTACGGCCATGTTGACCAGAGCATAGTTCAGAGGCTGGGTCAGCTGCTTGTTAATCAGCAACAACACAATCACCATGGAGTTCAACACGATGGTCAGTATGGTGAACATCACTATGACGACAGAGGGAAGGTTGAAGCCAGCGCGATGCAGGAGCTCCTCGCCCTCGGGGGGAGAGAGGCTGGGAGCTGCATCATGGGTAGGCTATGGAATGACCAAGAACACACACACTCTCCAACACCTTTTCCAGGCTGGTACAATCTCTTAGTGGTGATAATGTAACAGCCCCACTTCTCCACAGGTCTCATACACTCTCTTATTGTTTATGAATCCCACACCACTCAATCTAAGGGTATTTTGTATTTTATTAGGGTCCCCATTAGCTGTTGCAAAAGTACCAGCTACTCTTCCTGGGGGTCCACACAAAACATGACATAATACAGAACATTAATAGACAAGAACAGCTCAAGGACAGAACTACATACATTTACAGACTGAGACACGGAGAGTGGCATCTCTATCGGATATTAGGTGTTCTAAGTCGTGCGGTGTAATATCCCACAGATCCGGATTTAGCAAAGAGTAATTCCCTCAGTCGGAGATCCTTTATCCCGCTCTGCTACTGATTGTAGAACAAGTTGGCTCTCAGGAATTGCAAGTACCCTCACAGGAATGTGTGCATTACATGACTCCAGTCAATGTGATGGGAATTGTATTCTTCCCCTGATCCCCTTTCCTTCTCTGACACCCTTGATGAAAAAGTTTGTGCTGCTCCAGATAGGGGCCATCTGGAAAATGTCTGATCACCTACGCTTTTGTGCTGTCCCTGCCCTGCTGTCACAACAGTGTTAATTGACAAAGCACTCATGAATGAAACACGCACACACACACACTGTCAGCGATTGGGTGCAGAGTGAAAGCGGAGTCAGGTGCAGGAGACAGGTATGGAGTAATCCAACTGAGTTTACTCAAAGAATAAAGCACAATTCCAAAAATGGAACATACAACACAACTCTAACACGAACACAACCACTAACGACATAAACAATCACGGACAGAACAGAAATGTATGTCCGATGGTTAAATAGGGAATGTAATGAGGGAATGTAAAACAGGTGTGTATGTAATCAGACAAAACAAAATGAAACAGAAAAATGGATCGGTAGTGACTCGAAAGCCGGTGACGTCGAACGCCGAACACCACCCGAACAAGGAGAAGGGCCGACTTCGGCGGAAGTCGTGACACACACACTCACGGGGGTCAGTGAAAGTTGAAAGTGTCAGCCTCAGACTAAGAGGTGTGTGAGTGAGAAAGGGGGGAACAAAAGGTCACTATTCTCTCCTGATTGATCTGACCTGTCCAGACTTCCTTACTTATCTAGAACAGAGCTGTGTGTGTGTGTTACTATACCGTGTATTTACTTTCTGTAACAATTTTCATAAGATAATGTGTGTTTTATCTATTACGTTTTTTATTATTTTGTCTTATGATAATCTTGGACTCTAATTTGAATTTAGATGAAGCAGGGAGAATGTTCGAGATTGATGTCGAAATTGGATGTATATCCATGTCGAGAAACTACTTCAAAATCTGCCACTAGGGGCAACAGTGAGCACTATTACCATCAAGTAGGCTTGGGTTTTGCTAGGGTGTTGTGGACTGGGTGGCGGATGGTCGGAATCCCATGACTCTGGATCAGAATTTGTTTGAACCCTATCCCAACCTTAACTCTTACCTTCACCATTTGGAATCAATGCCTTAACTTAACCCTGAACTTCGAAATGTGACGTTTGGAGAAATGGAATGATATAGAGCAGCAGGAGCAGCAAAAACACTTTGAAATGTGTCTTTTGGAGAACTTGGATCAACGTCTAATTCTGCAGTGAGACTGTGAGATCTTGTTGAGATTAAGAATTATTTGTTTTTCAATTCACATTTTTCAGGGGGTGCTTCAGCACCCTTAGCACCCTTACCTCCAGTGGCTATGGTTGTCAGAACAATCCTCATTGTAAGAAGATAGATATGATAACTTTAAAGTAGACTACACTTCAATAAAGGGTATTTGACTGTGACTGGATGGTTAGAGTTGGTTTGCAAGAAGGAAACAAACATAGGGTGGGTCCCTATTCCCTATCGTGCACTAGTTTTGACCAGAGCCCATAGGGCTGTGGTCAAAAGCAGTGCACTATATAGGGAATATGGTGCCATTTAGGAAGCATCCATATAGGGTACAAGACTATTCAGAATTGGACACGACTGGCTGTGTGGTAGAGACACTTCCTGAGCCATATAACATTTCTCGCTTTGCAATGACTTGCGCGAAAATCAGCACCTGGGACAGCGCCTCCAGCAACTACACTGAAATCAGACCCATGGACAGTTCCATTAATGGCGGCAGCTCATTAATGGCGAGGCTTTTTCTACATGGGCTTACGGTACTCTACATTATTGAAGTATAATATAGGGGGGAATTAATAAAGAGAGCTATTCAATGCCGTGTTCTTATACGAGTTTAACCGGCTATATCTATCCTATCTGTTGCCAATAGTTGAGTTTATTGGAACAAAATCCCTCTCACTGAATAGGCCTATGTGGCGCCGGTCTTGAGTGCAACTCGGATAAAGTGTCGCGGAACGCGGGGCAAACTTTTTATTTGAAGTCGATAGTTAATTAAAAGCAGCGACTCTCCTCGCACTAGATGTGATTGCGCCCCCGACAGAGGAGAGGCTGTGACCGCGTGCCGTAGCGGTTGATATTGTCCATCATCATGAGCCTTATCTGCACGTTCCCAGCCTGGCAGAGGCTCCTCGCGCCTTTGATGTACGACGTAATTACCAAGCTAATAATGGCCTAGCGCCGAAACGCTGCATGCGTGGCGGGAAATCCATCCGCCTTGACATCATTATCACGTTTAGAAAGAGGACCTCTCGAGTACTTCAGAATGGAGAGGGTTCTGTTTGATACACAAAGTGGCCAATGACATAACTGTGAGCGCAAATTTAGTTTTAAAAGCAGTGTTGGACAATGTGGCCTAAGAGGACATACTCATAGAGGACAATTTAGTAATTGACCAGTGAAAAATATGGGCTATCTTCCATATTATGGGCTAGCCCACTCCCAACATTAACTCTAATATTCATTTAGTCTTGCTGACTGAAACCATTTGTAATTGGAATTCACATAGGCCTGTGCACTGCAGTGTATGGCATTGTGGCTATAGCCCACCTAAAACATGCACTTAATGCTGAGTCTCTTAGGTTATCTGTAAGTAATCAAAACTTGTCATGAAAACAATTTCAGGAAAAATCGCTTAAAATGTGGAGCCTGCGCATTAGGCCAAAGTAAGAGCGGAATACCACTAGGCCACTTTATCAATGTCTTGACATACACATCGATCTTTGATTCGCCTAATAAACGCTTAATCAGTCATGTCGATTTAATGGAAGGTGTGCATATTGCACGGTTCTATCGTTTCATCCACTACCGACTTGAAAGACAACGAGCGGTAGCCCAGGCGGTGCAATCTGCCTCAAACAGCAAAGTAACGTCTAAAACACTCCAGGAAGCAAAAAGCAGGTCAAAGCTATTTTGAGTCAAATTCACATCTGGAAGACTGTAGGAAGAAAATGCTATCTAGGCCGATAACTCTCATGCTTATTCAGAATGTATGCGCCATAGGAATAGATTTTGTTTCTGCGGTAATGTTCTCGGTACTGTGGTCCCTCCTCGAAGCGCGAGTGTCGATCCGTCACGCTGCACTGCCTTGAATGAACCCGTCGAATCCCCCTGTGATGCACGCGCGCGCTCCCGCGTGAAAGTTTCGTGTTTTACCTCTTCACCTTTTCACCTTCTTTCCGGGGTTCTTACAGCAAGTGATGCGGCTAGGTTACCCCCCCACACACATATTGGTCCTTTTCGCTCATGCTCTCTCGCGCCCTGCTTCGCGCTCTTTGCTCTACCTGCAACACCTCGTTTTACTCCCCCAGTGTTCCCTGGGATAGCAGCTGAGGTGGTTTTCAGATTGAGCTCCGCAAATCTGGGAAAATCCCCACGAGAGAATATCGTCATTTGCTTGAGAGACGATAACAGCAATTGTAACGTTTTCCAGAAATGGAGGCTTGACTTGAGTCTCTTGCTGTCCCTCCCTGTACCGACGTTCATAGTTCAACCATCTCCTTCAGCACGCGGGTCCCTCCAGGAGTGACAACTGGCACCTTGGACGCGTGACTGGCGCGAGGGAGGCGGCACGAATGTGCCGGGTCTGTATGTGCTGCTTTTCGCGCTGAGTGCATTTTCGGGAGTAGTAAAAGAAGAGCTTGCGCGTGCCATTGTACCGGGTCGGTTGTCGGGAAAACTCGTGAAGATGCTGTGGAATTGGAGGATCCTCTTTCCACACGTGTGCTGCGCCAGCTTCCTTCTGTTCTGGATTATGCTGGGCACGGTGGTAGAGGTGATGGGGTCCCAGCCAGGGATTCCTCTCTCAGTGTGAGTAGAAGGTTTCATATTCATATTTTACAACCTTTCAGGTACTCAGTAAGTCACACCTCTGCATATTGTTGAGTTTTTCAGCTGCTAGATTACCTGAAGTGTGTAAGTAGTGGACTTGTTATATAAACAAATGTAAACAAGCAGCATGTAATGACATTGTAACAACAACAAGCATAATAATAATAATAATAATGTATGTTGTTTGTAAATTATTTATTAGTGTTGGTGTCCAAATAAATACGTTTAAAAAATGGGCGTACTCTTTACCCTATAATATCTGGCATGATAAGAATAATAGCTCAAATCAACACACGGATAATATGTACACACCATTTAAATGTAGCCTACAGATGTCTTTATTTTAAACAGAGTGTTGTCTTTGATACACATATGTCTAAAATCGCTGCTATACAAAATACTGCACTTGCCATTTTCATGTTCCAGGTTAACCCTGACTGCATTGAGACACCACAGTCTGAAACAATCTAGAGGCTACTTGGGAAGACTTGAGCAACATTTTAAATCAACTTTCTCCACATAAATCATCAGTTTATAGCACATCAATACGCACCAAATAAACATTAGTAAACAGCTACATTGAATGAAGTACTTGTCTACAATGTAGAGTATTTGCCATATTGTTGATGGACTCGGTCCTCTCAGCTCAAACTCAACACGCTCCAACAATGTATTTCTTATATGAGGGTCTTGTGGTTTTTCGAGAACAGGAGTATCTTCAAGAACATAGTTTATCCTCAGCCATATGACACACAGACATTAGATATCCATGGATCTATGATTTCATGCGTAGAGATTTCTTTTGAAATGTCTTACTGACATAATGTGTGTGATCTCACCAAGTCAACTATTTTCACCTGTTAAAATACCAAAATATCACAATGTAGCAATGTTCTGTTCGCTTTCAGGGTGAAGTTATGGGCCTCAGCGTTTGGTGGAGAAATTAAATCAATTTCTGCAAAATACTCTGGATCCCAGCTGCTGCAGAAGGTATCTCTTTCTTCCCTCAATCTTCCTTATACTCATTCCTGCCCACGCACACACACATTTTCACGTTATGGTGAGCTCATGCACACATGCACACATGCACGCACACACGCACACACACACACACACACACACACACACACACACACACACACACACACACACACACACACACACACACACACACACACACACACACACACACACACACCACACACTGTACGCTGTAATGCTGCATTCTCCTTTAATGACTGCTGATACAATTCTGTGTCCCAGTTAAATATGGATGTTGAGTCAGAAAGGACTCAGGTGTGTTGTACAGAGGCCTGTGTGTGTGTGTGTGTGTGTGTGTGTGTGTGTGTGTGTGTGTGTGTGTGTGTGTGTGTGTGTGTGTGTGTGTGTGTGTGTGTGTGTGTGTGTGTGTGTGTGTGTGTGTGTGTGTGTGTGTGTGTGTGTACTGGACATGGCCCATTAACCACAGCACTGTTTCTTCTCTAATCTCATTTCCAGTTCACTCTCTGGAGTCAAGAGTTTCAACCCCAGGATATGAATGGGACAAAGAGGCACATTTAATACAAGTGTGTGGAGTGGGATAGGCTGGGATGGGTTGGAGTCAATAGGTGGGGTTCAGGGACAGAGAGGGGGGGGGCAATAGAGGGATCAAGAGAGAGAAAGAGATGAAGAGAGATGGGTTTGGAGGCGATAGGTGGGGTTCAGAGAGTGGGGGGGGGGAGATAGAGGAAACAAGAGAGAGATAAAGATAGATGGGTTTGCAGAAAACCCCCTAAGTGAAAGTAAATGACCACTTGGGGGCAGACGTGGGCTCTCCAGTGTGAAAAGTGGTACTGTTGTGTACACTACAGCACCTATCATCCAAGTGGAGGCAATGCATGCTGGTCAGTGTTGAAAGTTTCCAGTAGCTTTCCCAAAATGCCCAGTTTTTCAGGAATGTCAATTGGAAGATTAAAGGAAATAAGCAGGAAATTGTGAATCTTCCAATCAGGATTTCTGGAAAATCTGTGAATCTTCAAAAATGACCCAGAATTTTGAAACCCTTATGCGGGAGCCAGAGCTCTAGCTGGGCCTGTGTGTGTCTCACAGTACTTCAGGAAGGGCAAACTCTTTTAACAATAAGATGTGTTCCTTGGAGTTTCCATTGGCAATCTATTGTTTGTGTGTTTGTAATGTTGATAGGTTACGTTAAAAGAAAAGCATGTGTGTTCTCTTGGCAATGTGGTCAGTGTTATGGGCATTATGGAGTCTGAGCACTATGTACAGCACCTTCAGAAAGTCTTCACACCCCTGGACTTATTACACATGTTGTTGTGTTACAGCCTGAATTCAAAATGGATTTAATCGCTTATTTTTCTCCCCTGTCTACCGTAATGAAAAATAGAAAACGTGATTTTTTTAAATTGTTGCAAATTTGTTGAAAATGAAATACGGAAATATCTCATTTGCTTAAGTATTCACACCCTTGAGTCAATACTTTGTAGAAGCACCATTGGCTGCGATTACAGCTGTGAGTCTTTCTGGGTAAGTCTCTAAGAGCTTTGGAGACCTGTATTGTACAATATTTGCCCAATATTCTAATTCAAAATTCTTCAAGCTCTGTCAAGTTGATTGTTGATCATCGCTAGACAGCCATTTTCATGTCTTGCAATATATTTTCAAGACGATTTTAAGTCAAAACTGTAACTATGCCACTCAGGAACATTCAATATCATCTTGGTAAGCAACTGTGTTTTACGTTGGTGTCCTGCTGAAATGTGAATTCGTCTCCCAGTGTCTGTTGGAAAGCAGACTGCACGAATCAAGTTTTCCTCTAGGATTTTTGCCTGTGCTTATAGTTGTATACCGTTTATTTTTATCCTGAAAGATTCCTTAGGCCTTGTCGATAACAAGCATACACATAACATGATGCAGCCACCCTCATGCTTGAAAATAGGAAGAATGGTACTCAGTGATGTGATGTTTTGGATTTTCCTCAAATACAATGCTTTGAGTTCAGGACAAAAAGTTAATTTCTTTGCCACATTTTTTGCAAAATAGTTGTGGCAAAAAGGATGCATGTTTTGGAATATTTTGTATTCTGTACAGGTTTCCTTCTTTTCATTCTGTAATTTAAGTTAGTATTGTGGAGTAACTACAATGTGATTGATCAGTTTTCTCAGTTTTCTCAAATCACAACTATTAAACTCTTAACGGTTTTAAAATGGATTGGCTGAATACCCAAGGGCGCCAGGTGGTTGGAGTTGTCGACCAAGCAGCTTGACAGTGATATGATGCCAAGTTTTTGAACTACCGGTAGTTTCTTTGAGAAGATATATGAAGCCATCTGAGCATTTGAACAACAGCACAAATACACCTGTTTCACTTTGGCATGTCAAAAACCGAATGACCCCTGCTGCACATGCTGCCACTGTTTTGAACAGATTAGAGCAGCCAGCTCACGAATGAACGAGTGCACCAGGGAAAATGCAATACGAACGCAGATGCAATAAGTGAAAACACGTGATCTAAAAGGGGATAGACGGCTAACATAATGTCACAACGCATGATGCGCTAGCCAGTTAACGTTCATTCTGAAATAGCTTCATATTTCCAAGTTAGTCAGATATGAGTTTCGAAAGACTTGACATTGTCAGGGGAGCTAACAAGCAAGCTTGATAAAGGTACATAACTGATTCATTTTAACCCCAGAAATTGACCAAACTATTTCTCAATGTTTCTCAAAAATTACTGTAGCTGGCTAATTCATTTGATCGTGCTTTGTAATACATCCGGTTTTATGCTGTTTTAGTCCACACATGCCGCCCTGTCACCTACAGTAGAACCTGACAAACAACATCGGGGGGAAACGATAAAATTGGTCGTGCTTTTTTGTCCCACCA
Source organism: Oncorhynchus kisutch (assembly GCF_002021735.2). Classification (NCBI taxonomy): domain Eukaryota; kingdom Metazoa; phylum Chordata; class Actinopteri; order Salmoniformes; family Salmonidae; genus Oncorhynchus; species Oncorhynchus kisutch. The sequence goes on along the minus strand of NC_034174.2, from coordinate 46,353,108 downwards.
CATCTTCAATGAGAAGGTTCTAGCTAGTATATCCCTCTGTCCTTCCACTCTTGCTGGATGTAGTTGTCCAGTTTATCAGGTCCCAGGCTCCCATGACTGTTAGGATGATTTATTTACAAGTGAATTACAACTTGTACCTGATGGAGCAGATCTAGTCAGGTGCGGAAGTAAGCCATCTGGCGCGAGAGACTCATTGGGAGGAGACTAGAGCAGACCCAGAAGATCTGACTGAATGCACATTTGAGCGCCCCAGGACGGTCCATGTATTTGGTGCTGCTATAATTCCTACTATGAAATCCTGCGATTTGAAATCCTGCGATATGAAATCCTGCGATTTCATTGGGGCAGTTCCAGTTCATAGCAAATAGCTGGCAACACAATCCAAGCAATGTTCGCAGGGCCTGTACGCCCACAGCTTGTTTTGAGCAATATATTTTTGAAACAGAAAAATGTACACATTTGCTACACTTTTATGAGCATTTAAAACATAATCCATTAGTTATATAATCTAGATTTTGGTATGAAAATATTGTGTATTTATTTTGACTAATCAAATGTTTTAAACTTTTTTTTTTTTTACCAATCACAAGTGGGGCCCCGCCCCTTACGCCCTAATGGGCGAGCCGCCACTGGTGAAATCCCTGAGCAGTTTCATTCCTCTCCTGCAACTGAGTTCGGAAGGACACTTGTATCTTTGTAGTGACCGGGTGTATCGATACACCAGCCTAATCAATAACTTCACCATGTTCGAAGGGATATTCAGCATCTGCATGTTTTTTCTATTACACATCTACCAATTGGTGACCTTCTTTGCGAGGCTTTGAAAAACCTCCCTGGTCTTTGTGATTGACTCTGCGCTTGAAATTCACTACTCGATTGAGGGACCTTACAGATAATTGTATGGGTGTGGTACAGAGACGTGGTAGTTATTCAAAAAATCATATTAACTACTATTATTGAACACGGAAGGAGTCCATGTGATTTGTTAAGCCTTTCTTACTCCTGTACTTATTTACACTTGCCATAACAAAGGTGTTTGAATGCTTATTCACTCAAGACATTTCAGCTTTACAATTTTTTATTGGTTTCTACATTTTTCTACAAACAAAATTCCACTTTGACATTATAGGGTATTGTGTGACACAAAATCTCAATTGAATCTATTTTAAATTCAGGCTGTAACACAACAAAATGTGTAAAAAGTAAAGAGATGTGGATACTTTCTGAAGACACTGTATACTGTAGTATACGCACAGGATTAGAACTGGGCATTAATGTGTACACTTGATCAGAAAGTCTGGGTTAAGTACGCAGACAGATTGAATTGGAACTCTGCCCTATGTGCATACACCTGGATGTAGATAATCATTTTATTCCTACAGATTTTTATGCTCAATTACCTTCAATTGCGCTATTAATGAAACAGGGAAATGAATTGTAATTCTATTATTCCAGACCTGCAGGGGTTTAAAAATGAGTTGGATTGAAGCCAGAAATAGTGGATTACCGGAGACAGATGAAAACATGGGTCGTATTCATTATTGCACACCGTAATAAACTGTGGAAATCGTCTTCTCGTCCGTTTTCTTCCATTTGGTTTCAAGTTGATACGACCCTGATCTGTTACATTCATACAGTGCATACTGCATACTGTATACTGCTGGTGAGATATGTTGTGTGATTGTGTGTGAACTCAGTGGTGATAAATGCGAGGAGATAAATATCCCCATCCAACTCCATTCATCAGCCTCACTGCATGTGTGTGATAAGGAGGAGCTCAGCTCAGCACCAGGCTGCTGCTGCAATTCTATTACCATTAACACTGCTAGCGCTAGCAATGTACACACTTCTGTAGCAAGATATGGGTGGTGTGTGTGTGTGTGTGTGTGTGTGTGTGTGTGTGTGTGTGTGTGTGTGTGTGTGTGTGTGTGTGTGTGTGTGTGTGTGTGTGTGTGTGTGTGTGTGTGTGTGTGTGTGTGTGTGAGCGTGTGCTTCCGAGATTTAAAAATAAAATCAAAACACACCCAACATTTCCCTACTATTTTAACTGCGTAACATCCACAGCTGATTCTCTGTTGACTTGTGTGAGAACAGAACACTCTGAAGTCAAATGTCCCCGGCAGTTGTTTTCCTTTCTGCCTATGTAAGCACTTTCCTCATGTTCTGGTTCAAGGAAGCGTGACTGGCTCAGAACACATTACATCCAATCGGCAGGCCTCTTCCTCTCTTAGCAGCCAGTGAGGGAAGTGGAGAGAGAGAAACGTCTCAATGGTAAGGGCTGATCATTAAGGATGATCATTGTGTGCTTTATGGGGAATTAGCATTTTTCCACACAGGGCTGGGCTGCTGTGTGGGCAACAGAACAGGAACAGGACTATAGACACAGAATGGAGACACTGTGGTGTGTGTGTGTGTGTGTGTGTGTGTGTGTGTGTGTGTGTGTGTGTGTGTGTGTGTGTGTGTGTGTGTGTGTGTGTGTGTGTGTGTGTGTGTGTGTGTGTGTGTGTGTGTGTGTGTGTGTGTGTGTGTGTGTGTGGACTCCTCGGGCTTGGGTTCATTCAGGCCTCATCTACACATTAGTCATTACCTTAATCAATAATCATACTCAGTTCTATTGATGGATGGGGTTTAACCTCGCCCCGATGACTGGAGGTGGGGGCTGCTGAGGCAGGGAGGACAGGCGTGAAATGAACTGTTTTGCTCCACTGCCTGCACACACTCTTTCTTTCCCTGGGTAATTTGTTGCCTCATGTACTAGGATTTGTGTGTGTGTGTGATGTGTTTCTTTCTTTGAATGTGTATCTTTGGAATATATACTGTGTGTGTGTGTGTGTGTGTGTGTGTGTGTGTGTGTGTGTGTGTGTGTGTGTGTGTGTGTGTGTGTGTGTGTGTGTGTGTGTGTGTGTGTGTGTGTGTGTGTGTGTGTGTGTGTGTGTGTGTGTGTGTGTGTGTGAGACGTGAGAGACGTGCAGGTTATACTGTGATTATTATTTTATGTGTGTACCTTTTTTAAATGTTCTGTTCTATTCTCTTTGTGTGTTCTGCTGGGCTTTGTTCTGTCCCAGTGCAGGTGCAGTGTATCCTGCAGACTCAGCATTGTGTGAAGTCTAGTTCATTATCCAGAACCTCCCAAGCCTGACATGTTATTATCTTTCTCCTGTGCTTTGACTTCATTTCAATTACCCTCCAACCGTGCATGGCCTTCACTCCCAGGCCACCCAGCAGCCAATCAGAGACAGAGCCACAGCTTGTCAACCAATTACTGAGACAAGAAACCTATCAATCAATTCAATGAAACAGGATCCATCTTATCAGCCAATCATCTGAGACTGCGTCTTGCAAGCCACTCTCTGAGATGTAGTACCCCACTGGACACAGACGTCAATTCAACGTTGGTTTAACGTGATTTTATTGAAATGAAACAACGTTCCTTAAACCGGTTTGTGCCCAGTGGGAAGGCGTTTTCTTCATCAGATGTGACGTGTGTGTTTGTGTGTGTGTGTGTGTGTGTGTGTGTGTGCAAGGCTCACCTCACCTTCTCTGTTTCTAAAACAAAGGGCACATTGGCTTACCCCCCCTCATTGACATGAGATGTACAGTATGTACTTGTGATTCTCACACACACATTTTACCAATGACACCCTGTATTTTACCTTTATTTAACTAGGCAAGTCAGTTAAGAACAAATTCTTATTTTCAATGACGGCCTAGGATCTATGGGTTAACTGCCTGTTCAGGGGCAGAACGACAGATTTGTTCCTTGTCAGGTTAGGGATTCGATGTTGCAACCTTTCGGTTACTGGCCCAACGCTCTAACCACTAGGCTACCTGCCGCCCCGTATCCTGTGCACGTGACCAATAAACTTTGAGTTCAGTTGCTTTGATTTATTGTAACATGTTCACATTTTGTTCACATTTTGTTCACATCTATCAGTGAAATAAATGACATAGCCTAGAAGCCTCCGTTTGTAATAGTAGTATGTGAACTGTGCACAAACATAAGATGATTATTCGTTCATTATCAAAATATTAGAGAGTTAAAACATTTCTCTCTGTCATTTACAGAAATATAAAGAATTTGAGAAGTCCGTCCGAGTGGAAGAAATTGATGGCATGAAAGTGGTCAAAACTCTTGCAAAGAAGATGGAGGAAATGTTCCGGATGAAAAAGGAGGCCATGCGGGTATGTACTGTCGCATATCTGTCCTTTTATCTATCATCCACGTGCTTTTTGCGGTGTTTTCTGGAAGTAGACCCAATGTAGACTACTGAGAGTAGGAGACTTAAAAGTAATTCAGAAAAATATCAGACATTCCGTTATTTCTCAGCTTCAGCTGCAGACAAGCACCGCAAGCAGGTTAAGAAAATATCTAGATTTAGGCTATATAAAATGATCAACAGATCATTACTATTATAACTAGATGTATTGTTATTATTATTATTATTATTATTATCACGTTTTATATCGTTGGCATTTTTTTTGTTACAGGCCTATCAATGATCATGAAGCTGTTATAACCAATTGTAAGCATATTTCAGTGGTCAGACATGTATTTTTCGTTTTTCCTCCTCACACTTTCTGCTTTGTGGGTATTTCTATTCATAACACGGGTTTAAATTACACTAGTATTGCATTTTATCCAGCGGCGGTATGCTATTTACTACAAGACATTCTCCTGAGACAGATATATAGCCGTTGGAAATGTATATTGGGCTTGAGAGGAGAGGTGCAAGTAGCCTATTTTAATAGTTAACCCCAGTTGAGTGGTGTGAGATGATAGCGTTTATCTCGCACAGCCAGATTTCCCCGCGCCGGGCTGTATTACTTGCCTGGTTGTAATTCTACGTAGTGTGCCCATTGCCTTTATCATTCTCTAGGCCTATTTATTAGGCAGAATTTCAATCTATGTGTTACAGTGCTGCAAATTGGACTAATGCTTTCTGTGTAAACACATTCATTATTTGAATGTAGCCCAGGCTACTAAATTGCTTGGGCATATTTAAAATTATTGGAGGCCTATATTCGTCGGATGAAAATTATACAAACATATTTTTTATAATATGAAAAAAAATTGGCAGCAGTCGAGATGTTATATCCAGTTAGAGAAATTCCAATGGTCTCTAACTGACACATTATACCAGCGTCGTGGCGTAGCCTATTCGAAATGAAAATTAAACAATTACGATGTAATTTGTCTTTATGATATTGACCTAGTCCTTGCGAGCCGTGCATATTTGATTTAAGAGGTAGTCTACCTGTTTTGAAATTGCCTTTCGGCAGTAAGACTAATTTGATATGGTTTGAAAGACCACCCAATAGCATATGTTGGCATCTTGTCATTTGCACACAAAAATATAACCTAGGCCTGGAGAAACATTTGTTTGCATTTAGTGGCTTGAGGTTTCCTATTTATTTCATTATGCCTGTATTGCTGACGACACCATCTAAGACTGAAACGCAACGGTATGAAAATAAATTAAGTTTAACTGTCACAAAAGTGTTTACGCCATGCCATGCCGCCATTTTCTGTTTGCGTTGCAGCTATTTTGATGTGCTGGACAGTTATTAATGACCTGTTCCAGAACCGCGTCGATGACTGTGGTGTTCAGCCGGCATTTTCTCACGCAGGCAAGCACATTTCAAGGAGGCTATATAAGGTTTTGCGTGTTATGGGATCCGGTTCTACGCTGGGCCATATGGCAATCAAGCATCTCACTGAACACACGAATTTCCGTGGGTGCCTTTCGAGGCAGAAATATAGACCTCGGCCTACAGTAGCCTACGTGAATGGGAAAATCATATCACAGAAAAATATTACAGAATGTAGGCCTATTGCTACAAGTTTCATGTTGTTTCCAACAGCAAGGGGGTCTTTCGTTTGAGGCAGGTTATTGATATAACTGTGTTGAAGAAACCTTATCCTGGGAGGGTAGCATCAGGAATATCATTTAAAGTGGATTAAGAATATATCCATCGACCGAAGAGCATGAGCATCACTAAATAGCATCAACATATCGCTATAATCATTCACAAGTAGCCTGTTGACGAGGGAGTGGCGACAGTTTCGGGTTAAACTGCTATTAGAAAAACACAACTGTATATTCAGCACCATGGTCAGCGTCCACTGACACACCACAATGGCCTCATACAATATCACAATATACTGTAACTGCACCGTTAGCAAATAATGGGGTACTTCACCTTATGACAAGTCCTGAATGCATTTTCACACTCAAGGAACGTTGGTTTGTCTTCTCAGGTGTCATGAAGCATAAATGTAAATAGGACACTGATGTGAAAAGTAATACAACACAGCAAATTGTCTAGCCATTAGTTTTCAGAAATATCGAAATGTGGGAAAATATATAGAATAGTGCAAGACATGGAAGGGAGACTGGACTAAACATTATGTTGGTCCCGTCTTTAAGTCCGTGACTGGCTTGGGCTGTCCTCTTCCCAGAGCTGCAAGAGGAGTACTGTAGAGCAGGCTTATGTCTCTGTGCTCCAAACAGCCCTCAGCTCTCTGGCCCTCTGTTACTGCAGATTTAATGTCTCCCTGCAGAAGGCTGGCTGGAACTAGAAGCTACTGAGACGGTCTGACATTGTCGGGGGTCAAATAACTCTTGGACATGGGTGATGACTTTGAGTTGAGCTGGTGTGCTTATGCTTCCCTTCAGTGTCCCTCCCCTTATCTCCACTCCTCCCCTATCTCTCCCTTTTCTCCCTCCTTCAGCGGCTGGTGGAGGCAGCAGAGGAGGCCCATCTACAGCACGAGGAGGACCCAGAGCTGCAGGTAAGACGGATGGGAGGGGGGGGGGGGGACGGTGCAAGTTATAGCAAGGTGAGAGAAGGGGTTAAGGACAGTATAGTGTCTGCTGACATTGACAGTCATTCGCATGAATACCCTGTCACAGTGATGATAAATGACGCCTTTTAATAAGCAAACCCTGCATACATTGACGAACGCCATACCAAACTGCGGCTGTCACAACTCGCTGATTATTTGAAAGCGTAATGATCATTTATAAGTAGCCTGTTGAAGAGGGAGTGGAGACAGTTCCAGTAAACTGCTGTTGGGAAAAACACAAGCAAAATATTCAAGTTCAGCGCCCACTGACAAACCACAATGGACTCATATTATATCATAATGTTCTGTAACTGCACCATTAGCAATAATGGGGTACTTCTTCTTTTGACAAGTCCGAAATGCAATTTCACACTCAAGGAACTTTTTTTTTGTCTTCTAACGAAGCATAGTGATATAAATTGTACACTGATATGAGACGTAATGCTGCACAAACAAATTATTGGATTGTCATGCTACGACAATTCAGCTGTGTCTTCGGGATATGCTCAATTCATACAGGAAATGTTCATACATTCATACATACTCGTACATTTGTGGAATTTGAGAGAATTGAATATTCCCATTGTGTGTGCTGCGGCATCTGTTCAGGTGTGGTTTCCAACTTCTCATGCAGGTGTATTGTACAGCTCGTCATAGGCCATTGTGCTCTTTAAAGGACAGTACAGCTGTTATCGCTGGCTTCCTTTCCATTTCCTTGGCGCAGTGAGCCTCCTCTTCCTATGCGGTGGGATTGCAGTAATTCTGTAACACTGAGAATGTACAGGACCCTGCTTCCCTCCCTCTGTCTCTCTACCCCCCCCCCCCCCCCCCCCTTCTCCCTCTTCCCAGTAGACAAAGATTAATGCAACTCTTATGCACAGTGCATTGTTCCACATTTCCTCCTGAAGATTAGAAACTCACTCGGGCAACAAAAACACTTTGAAATAATGGCGCCACACTTCCCAGTTAATAGACGCATTTGCGTTATGAATACTTTGTGATCACCCCATGGTTTGCAGGGTTTGTTTCGCTGGTGATTATATGAACGCATTGGAAGAAGGTCGTGCAGGTCATTATTACCATTATAGGACCACATTTCCTTCTCCATATTTTAATGTTATTATTCTTCATTACTCTGCACTTATCCCAGTTTGGGGATAACACTCTGATTACATGTGTCCAGATGATTATGTATGTTCCTTGCTCTGGTGATATATGTATTTACTTAACGTTATTGTATTGTTTTATGATTTAATAGCATATTGTCATTGGGAATATGGTTTCCTGTTTTTTTTATGGGTGTTATATTTAGGCTACACATACGCTGTATTTACAGTATAGGCCTACACGTTTACAATAAGCTACACATGCTTACACAAGCTTTGTAACACATTTTCACAGCTTTTGAAGGCTGTTACTGATTGTTTAGCTGACATTTTAGTGCGTACTTAACAGGGCCACTATTTTAGATAAGCATTGTTTGGTATTATTTGAAATGGTGACCAAATTCATCCCTTTGTTAACGCTATATGAGATGCAACCTATTGGCGAATAACGTGCATCGATCTCTCACGTGGTTATTATTACGTCAAAACATGTACTTTCGTTTAGCCTTTCCTTTAGGCTCTATTCAGGCTACTTATTTTACAGTGAACTTGCTGCAACTTCATGCCCGCATGTTCATTGTAAAAATCCTAACGCCTATTCTTCATTGTAAATATCTAGTTTAGGCTACCCCGCAGCTCCACGTCTCTCTAGAAAACTGTAGTAAAAGATTTTCAGAATTGCTAATCGTTGATCTATAAGATCTAGAGTAGGCTAAACCAGATTTCTTTCCCCCTTCAAAGCATAGCCTGCTTTGAACTGCAAAACAAGGTCTGATGTGTATTTATTATCAGCAAAAGTAGCCAGACTATTTTAAAGCCTCATAAACGTCTACTGCTTACAAAACACGTATCTCTTATTCAACAATTAAACCTACACTGCAGAGAGACATCTAACATAAAATGACACAACAGTAAAAATACATTATTATTTTGTGGGATCTGTTATCGATAACCTAGGGGCTACTGAGCGGATGCAGTGGTTGAGAGAGTTCACCTTGCGGTATACCATGTTGTCACCTGCACGTCCTTAAACCCTGTCTGTAAAACCTAACACGGGTCAATGTAAAACACTACACCCTCTTAAAACGAGACAATAGTGAATTCGGGAAATGGTGCGTGAAAAATGCACGGTGTCAGAAAACGGCAATAGGTTGATGAAATGATGCGTCACAGAGTTTGACGTTATAAAATGATCTAATGTCCTTAACGCTGTTTTTTATGTAGCCTCGTTTTCGTCTGTTTGAATTTCCACTATAAAGTAGGCTGCATATAGGCTACAGTGTATTTGCTTCAACATAAGACTTTTAAAAAAATCGAACAATGTTACATTCCACTGGGCACAGACGTCAAGTCTATTCCACGTTGGTTCAATGTAATTTCATTGCAGTGATGTGCAAACAACGTTGATTCAACCAGTGTGTAACAAGAGGGATTGCTTATAGCTGGGAAATAATATTAGAACACGGGCCTGTATATATCATTACATTTATTCATCTACAGTCTTTTTCTACAGACAGTATTTTTGAAAACTTGGTGGGAAGCCTGTTACTATTGCAGAGAAGTCTCAGTCATTTCTGGCTGCCTACCTTCAGTCTGAGGATCAAATGGCCACGACGGCGCACGGGGTCTCATTGAAGAGACTTGAGACACTCTCATAGGCGATACACTGACCTCCAAGATGGGGTCGACTAAGGAAGGGAACACATGAGCCGAGTCAGCCCGGTTTTAGACCAGTTATACCCTTTATACACTACTGAGGCGAGGCAAGCCAAGCCAAGCTGTACTGTGCCTGACCCGGTTACGTATCCATCCATAGTTGTTGTATGGAACTGTACTGGAAAGGACATTGTGAAAAATCAGGGTTGCGCAATAATGTGAAAAGGGGATTAGACCCACCAATGCCTGCCTATGCTGCCAACCCTGGTACAGTACGCTCTTAGAAATCAGGAGAACCCTTTATGGTTCCAGGTAGAATCCTTTTGTGGTTCCAAGTATAATCCTTTTGGGTTCCATGTCGAACCCTCTGTGGAAAAACAATTCTTCAAAAGGTTCTCCTACGGGTACAACCAAAGAACCCTTTTAGGTTCTAGATTGCGCCTTTTTTCTAAGAGTGTAGTGTAACCTACATGAAGAGTCAGTGGAGCGTCTCGGGCGTGGAGCCGCAGTGTCCCCTGCCCAGCCTGGCCCTGCTCTACTCCTGCTCTGTGCTACAGTAATAACCCTGATGGTTAACGGCCCTCTTTCTCTACAGCACGATCACTTCTGCTGAGCGTGCACATTTCTCTCCTCCCCTCCTCCCTCCTCCCTCCTCCCTCCTCCCTCCTCCCTCCTCCCTCCTCCCTCCTCCCTCCTCCCTCCTCTCTTCCCCCCGCCTCGGCCAGTCAGAGGGGCGCTCAGGCGTGATATGAGCTGTCAGGCCCTGCTTTATGGTGATGCCGGCGTGGCCTTCCCAGAGTACGCCACAGAGTCCATGACACCTCCCCTCTCCATCTCCCTCCCCCCATCCCTCCCCCCAGCACCACACTGGCAAACAGGGGGCCCCGTCAGTCCACAGCCACAGCCAAATCCGGGCTGCTTAGAAAGAATGAGAGAGTCTCTCCTCTAAGCAGGTTCCCTGTGAAGGACAGGCCAATCACACGGCAGAGTTACACTTCAGAGAAGTTTGATTGTTCTCTTAACCCACATCGTCCAGAGTGCCGAGCAGCAGAGCTAACCACCACTGCTAGTCTGCTACACTGTACCATCCACTCCATTTGAGACATCTCCGAGAGAGTGCTGGACTTGACTCTAGTTACTGTGTAAATGCACAGTCTGAACGCACCTCTATTGTATTCTGACCTCATCACAAAGGATGTCCCGTTTATGCAACACTTCTGTGTTTTTCTCATCAGGGTCTGGGTTGTCAAGAGAAATAAAGTAGGACTTTATAGCTACAAGGCTATTGAAACTGGTTGTTGAGTTGAATGTTAACTCTGCCGTTTCCCCTCGTCTGTGAGTATTTCAATGCAGCACTGTTCTGATTATTGGATTTGTAACTCTATATGCAGTGCATTCGGAAAGTATTCGGGCTCCTTGACTTTTTCCACATTTTGTTACGTTACAGCCTTATTCTAAAATGGATTAAATCGTTTTCCCCCCCTCATCAATCTACAATCTACACAATACCCCATAATGACAAAGCAAAAACTGTTTTTTATTTATTACAAATAACAAATGTAAATATCACATTTACATAAGTATTCAGACCCTTTACTCAGTACTTTGTTGAAGCCCCTTTGGCAGCGATTAGAGCCTCGAGTCTTCTTGGGTAGGACGCTACAAGCTTGGCATACCTCTTTTTGGGGAGTTTCTCCCATTCCTCTCTGCATATCCTCTCAAGCTCTGTCAGGTTGGATGTGTAGCATTGCTGCACAGCTATTTTCATCTCTCCAGAGCTGTTCAATCTTGGTTTCATCAGACCAGAGAATCTTGTTTCCCTTGGTCTGAGAGTCTTTAGGTGCCGTTTGGCAAACTCTGAGTGCGCTGTCATGTGCCTTTCACTGAGGAGTGGCTTCCGTCTGGCCACTCGACCATAAAGGCCTGATTGGTGGAGTGCTGCAGAGATGGTTGTCCTTCTAGAAGTTTCTCCCATCTCCACAGAGGAACTCTAGAGCTCTATCAGATCAAGAGCTCTGTCAAACCTGTTTTCGCTTTGCCATTATGGGGTATTGTGTGTAGAGTACAGAGGGAAAATAAATATTTAACCAATTTTAGAATAAGGCAACATAATGTGGAAAAAAATCAAAGGGGCCTGAATACTCTCCAAAGGCATTGTATCTGTTCCTCCCCAATATGAGTACTTCAACACAGTGCTGATCGACAATGTGGATGTTAACTCTGTTAACCCAATGAGTACTGCAGTGGAGGCTGGCTCATAACATTGTCAGGAATGGAGTCATTGGAACAGTATCAAGCATATTTGACCTTTATTTATCTAGGCAAGTCAGTTAAGAACAAATTCTTATTTTTAATGACAGCCTAGGAACAGTGGGTTAACTGCCCTATTCAGAACAACAGATTTTCACCTTGTCAGCTCAGGGATTTGATCTTGCAACCTTTCGGTTACTAGTCCAACACTCTAACCACTAGGCTATCTGCCGTCCACGTGGCTGAAACCGTTCCATTGACTCCATTCCAGCCATCACTATGAGCTGTCCTCCCCTCAGCAGCCTCCACTGGTGTACTGTCTATTCCTCCCAAGTATGAGTGTTTCAACGCGGTGCTGATGCTAACTCAATGTTACTTCTATCATTACGGTCTGGATTATTTCCCTCTCCTCAGTATGAGTACTTTAACGCGGTGCTGATCAACGAGGTGGATGAGGAGGGCAACAACGTGGAGCTGGGAGGCGAGTTCGTTCTGGAACCCAACGACCACTTCAACAACCTGTCAGTCAACCTCAGCCTCAGTGTGGTGCAGGTTCCCACCAACATGTACAACAAAGGTACGTTCAACAGCACACACCGACGTGTACAGCAAAGGTACATTCAACAGCACACACCGACGTGTACAGCAAAGGTACGTTCAACAGCACACACCAACGTTTACAGCAAAGGTACGTTCAACAGCACACACCGACGTGTACAGCAAAGGTACGTTCAACAGCACATACAGACGTGTACAGCAAAGGTACGTTCAACAGCACACACCGACGTGTACAGCAAAGGTACGTTCAACAGCACATACCGACGTGTACAGCAAAGCTACGTTCAACAGCACACACCAACGTTTACAACAAAGGTACATTCAACAGCACACACCGACGTGTACAGCAAAGCTACGTTCAACAGCACACACCAACGTGTACAGCAAAGCTACGTTCAACAGCACATACCGACGTGTACAGCAAAGGTACGTTCAACAGCACACACCGACGTGTACAGCAAAGGTACGTTCAACAGCACATACCGACGTGTACAGCAAAGCTACGTTCAACAGCACACACCAACGTTTACAACAAAGGTACATTCAACAGCACACACCGACGTGTACAGCAAAGCTATGTTCAACAGCACACACCGACGTGTACAGCAAAGGTACATTCAACAGCACACACCGACGTGTACAGCAAAGGTACGTTCAACAGCACACACCAATGTTTACAACAAAGGTACATTCAACAGCACACACCGACGTGTACAGCAAAGCTACGTTCAACAGCACATACCGACGTGTACAGCAAAGGTACGTTCAACAGCACACACCGACGTGTACAGCAAAGGTACGTTCAACAGCACATACCGACGTGTACAGCAGAGCTACGTTCAACAGCACACACCGACGTGTACAGCAAAGCTACGTTCAACAGCACACACCGACGTTTACAGCAAAGGTACGTTCAACAGCACACACCATCACGAACACCCAACAGAGCCTACTGGAAATAAAGTGTATTAGTAGATCTAAGCCTCATTGTGGTCCGGGTGCCCACCAACATTTACAACAAAGGTAGGGACACTCAGACACCACTGTGTGCAAAAATGGATACAGCAAAAGTAGGGGCATGCCCACAAGAGATGAGATAGGAGTGGGTGCATGGCGGGAACAGATTTGCCCTTCAGTGAAAATACAAATATTTTCAATTGAATGAGAAGCTGATTTGTGGTCAATTTCATGTCAAATTCAAAAATTCATATGAAAACAACTGAAACGTGCCATATATTTTCAATGGAATGGAATGGACCCCGACCCTGCATGGTGAGAATGAGGTGCAGTGCTCTAGCCGTGTCGGTATCACTGGAGGGTGTGTGGTCCATAATGGCCTGACGATAGAGAGAGCAGTCACAGCATGAGTGAGTGACGAGAGGAGAGAGGAAGGGATGTTTATTTTTTTTCTCTTGTAGTGACTGACTGTTATTTGTTTTCTAGCCCAGTGTGTGGCCTCTCTGTGTAGTCCTGGCTGACTTTTCTCTGGATATAATGACCTCTTTCCTTTGGATATAATGGCCTCATCAGCGCTTCACACTCCCCCTTTGTTCTTGGCACAATGAGAGGCTCCCTGATAGGATCAGTCTCTGCTTTGGCTGTGTGTGTGTGTGTGCGTTTGTGTCTCTGTGTGTGTGTATGTATGTGGAGGCCATGCAGCAGAAGGACGGGAGGACAGTATGTCCCTCCACCAATGTCCCTCCACCAGCAGGGTCAATAAGGGCCAAAGGTTAACGGTCCAGCACACCTGTGTTCAGTGTTAATGGTGATGATGATCATTATTACCTGGTTATTATCTCACTCACTCTGTCTCCCTCCCCTCTCCTCTCCCCTCCCCTCTCCTTTCTCTTTCTCTTTCTGTCTCTGTCTCTGTCTCTGTCTGTCTGTCTGTCTGTCTGTCTGTCTGTCTGTCTGTCTGTCTGTCTGTCTGTCTGTCTGTCTGTCTGTCTGTCTGTCTGTCTGTCTGTCTGTCTGTCTGTCTGTCTCTGTCTCTCTCCCGCTCACTGTCTCTCTCTGTCTCTCGCTCAGATCCAGCCATAGTGAATGGGGTGTACTGGTCAGAGGCCTTGAATAAAGTGTTTGTGGATAACTTTGAAAAAGATCCGTCCCTGATATGGCAGTACTTTGGCAGTGCCAAGGGCTTCTTTAGGCAGTATCCCGGTGAGTTGTGTGTGTGTGTCTAAGTGTGTGTCTGTGTGTCTAAGTGTGTGTGTGTTCTAAGTGTGTGCGTGTGTGGGGGAGGTGCTGGGAGCAGTCACTGTACGAACTGCGGGGAAATGAAATGGAATCGCTAAAAGGGTGATTTTGCTAATGTTGTAATTTTACAGACCGTCAGAGAGGATGCATATAGCAAATTAATCCCAATGCGTGAGTCCAGCAGCGGCATACCACAAAGCAGTCCAGAGCAATGGCAGTCAGAGATATTGGATCATTACAGCACCATCAGACAGCCACAGGGCTGACTGCAGTACTATATCCTACTGTAACACCACAAAGATGGCCAATAAGTGGTGATACAGAAATGCGTCCCCTTCTCATTGCAGTCATATAATTTAAAGTCATTCACCACTGTGGATGACAGTGGATGATGTCCTGCATTAGGTCAGGCTAGTGTAGTGCTATGCCCCGTACACATCATGCCGTGTTTCATGACGTTGTATGTCATCTTCACACAATCTCGTTCCGCCGGTGGACCGAGAGCATAGGGTTTCACAACGCAAGACAAGATTTGGGGGGGGGGGGGTGAAATATATTGATTCAGGTGATAATTAAATGTTTTGTTTAGTTACTTTTTCCTCAACTTGTTCCTCTAACTTTCTAGCAAGTCAAGCTAGTTATCAGAGCAGCTAGCTAGCTAAAAGCTAGGCTAAGTTGAAGATAGTGTCGCTAGTGACCTCCACTTAACAATTCTCATCGAAAACAAAAGTCATT
Organism: Oncorhynchus kisutch; assembly: GCF_002021735.2. Classification (NCBI taxonomy): domain Eukaryota; kingdom Metazoa; phylum Chordata; class Actinopteri; order Salmoniformes; family Salmonidae; genus Oncorhynchus; species Oncorhynchus kisutch. The sequence continues at coordinate 46,337,760 of NC_034174.2, read as the reverse complement.
CCCATCACAATAAAATAAAATGGGAGGCAACAGTCAATTTAACATTACTATTAAAATAGTATTCACTATTCACTAAAACAGATCATGGACACAGTTATCCCTCTCGCTTCGCCTCTTCCTCTCTGGCTGCAGTGAAGACAACTCAAAGTTTGGAAAATTTTGAAGCATGCGACATCCGTTTCGCAAAGGAGCCTTCAACCGCAAGGGGGAGCTGCGGTACCACTCCGTTGTGGACGATCCCCATTGAAATGAATGACGTCCAGACTGCTCAGTAATGTGAATGAGGCTTTAGAGCAGGGTCACACTTTTACCCAACCCCTAGCAAACACAGCTGATTAATCAAATTGCATTCTAAACTGAAGCTCATGATTGGGTGATTATTGGAGTCGGGTGTGTTAACTGGGGCTGGGGCAAAACTGTGACACCAATCAGGCCCTCGAGGACTGGAATTTCCCAGGCCTGCTTTAGAGTGTAGGACATACTAGCATAGCACTGTGCCCTTCGGGGATCTGGCATCCTTAGACCCGACTCTCCTTTCTAATTTTTATTGAGTAGCAATGAAAGAAACTGAGACATGTTTAACCGCCATTTCTACAGGCAATGTGCAGCCCATAGTTGACTCTGGCACATCCTTACACTCCGTATGACTTAAACATGGTGCTTTGTGTATCTAGCTACGTGTCTTTCTCCTCATGGTTGCAGGGGTCAAATGGCATCCAGACGAACACGGGGTCATCGCCTTCGACTGCAGGAACAGGAAGTGGTATGCTTTTTCACAATAGGTCAACATTAGCCAATTAGAACACGGCTTACTCTCTTGCTCTGTAGCCTACAGTATGATGTCCATATCAAGACGTTTGTGCAGCGTACAGTATGGCAAGTCTTGAACCCTGTCACGTATGTTGTCCATTTGTTGTGTGTTGCTTTGGCTCCGCTACAGTAAATTGATTCCAGTCAATGTTTGCTGCATTGCAGTCCTAGGTTGGGCAACGGGTTGTGTGTTGTTATCCACGCACTTGCTATACTCCCATGTATTTGATGGATAGATAGATCCAATGTTGGGCTACTGTGTGGATACTAGGTTATCATCCCTCCTTGCTCAGGTACATCCAGGCAGCGACATCTCCTAAAGACATGGTGATCCTGGTGGACGTTAGTGGCAGTATGAAGGGCCTGAGACTGACCATTGCCAGACAGACGGTCTCCTCTATACTGGACACACTGGGAGACGACGACTTCTTCAACATCATCGCTGTCAGTATCATTAATGACCTGTTTGTTGGGGTGGTATTTTGTGTGTGTGTGTGTGTGTGTGGGGGGGGGGGGGTATTAAACTTATCTGTTTATTTGAGTAAAATAAGGTGTTTCTACAGCTCGTTTTTCTATACCGTGTTTATGATGCTTAGTCAACCTCTTATCTAAAACAATGACAATGGATGAATAGGTATGTCTAGAATTTCCTGCACAATGTGTGTGTGTGTGTGTGTGTGTGTGTGTGAGTGTGAGTGTGTGAGAGAATGTGTGTGTGTGTGTGTGCGTGTGTGTGTGTGCACTTCATGTATCATTCCACTCGTATCTAACCCTCTCCATATGTGTTCACAGTACAATCAGGAGATGCACTATGTGGAGCCTTGTCTGAACGGTACACTGGTACGAGCAGACAGAAATAATAAAGCTGTAAGTTCCCCTCTCTCTCACACACACACACACACACACACACACACACACACACACACACACACACACACACACACGATTGTATGTAGATCATATCATGTTTGCCTCTTCCTATGTTATCTGTTAGCATTTCCGAGAACATCTGGACAAGCTGTTCGCCAAAGGGATTGGTCTGCTGGGTGATGCTCTGACCGAAGCGTTCACCATTCTAAATGATGTAAGTTCAGCCTCCGACTTTAACACTGTAAAAGTTCATTCATTCATTCATTCGTTCACCACAGACATTGCACAAAGAAATATACAGTAGCTACAGTTGAAGTCGGAAGTTTACATACACTTAGGTTGGAGTCATTAAACTCATTTTTCAACCACTCCATAAATTTCTTGTTGACAAACTATAGTTTCAGCCAGTCAGTTAGGACATCTACTTTGTGCATGACACAAGTAATTTTTCCAACAATTGTTTACAGACAGATTATTTCACTTATAATTCACTGTATCACAATTCCAGTGGGTCAGAAGTTACATACACTCAGTTGACTGTGCTTTCAAACAGCTTGGAAAATTCCAGAAAATGATGTCATGGCTTTAGAACCTTCTGATAGGCTAATTGACATAATTTGAGTCAATTGGAAGTGTACCTGTGGATGTATTTCAAGGCCTATCTTCAAACTCAGTGCCTCTTTGCTTGACCTCATGGGAAAATTAAAATAAATCAGCCAAGACCTCAGAAAAAAAATTGTAGACCTCCTCAAGTCTGGTTCATTCTTGGGAGCGATTTCCAAATGCCTGAAGGTACCACGTTCATCTGTACAAACAATAGTACGTAAGTATAAACACCATGGGACCACGCAGCCGTCATACCACTCAGAAAGAAGACACGTTCTGTCTCCTAGAGATGAACATACTTTGGCGCGAAAAGCACAAATCAATCCCAGAACAACAGCAAAGGACCTTGTGAAGATGCTGGAGGAAACAGGTACAAAAGTATCTATATCCACAGTAAAACGAGTCCAGATCGACATAATCTGAAAGGCCGCTCAGCAAGGAAGAAGCCACTGCTCAAAAACCGCCATAAAAAAGCCAGACTACATTTTGCAACTGCACATGGGGACAAAGATTGTACACTTTGGAGAAATGTCCTCTGGTCTGATGAAACAAAAACACAACTGTTTGGCCATAATGACCATCGCTATGTTTGGAGGAAAAAGGGGTATGCTTGCAAGCTGAAGAACACCATCCCAACCGTGAAGCACGGGGGTGGCAGCATAATGTTGTGGGGGTGCTTTGCTGCAGGAGGGACTGGTGCACTTCACAAAACAGATGGCATCATGAGGTAGGTAAATTATGTGGATATATTGAAGCAAATGGACAATGACCTTCCAAATGGACCAAATTACCTTCCCCAAGCATACTTCCAAAGTTGTGGCAAAATGGCTTAAGGACAACAAAGTCAAGGTATTGGAGTGGCCATCACAAAGCCCTGCCCTCAAACCTATTGAACATTTGTGGGCAGAACTGAAAAAGCGTGTGCGAGCAAGGAAGCCTACAAACCTGATTCAGTTACACCAGCTCTGTCAGGAGGAATGGGCCAAAATTCACCCAACTTATAGTGGGAAGCATGTGGAAGGCTACCCAAAAAGTTTGACCCAAGTTAAGCAATTTAAAGGCAATGCTACCAAATACTAATTGAGTGTATGTAAACTTCTGACCCACTAGGAATGTGATGAAAGAAATAAAAGCTTAAATAAATAATTATTCTGACATTTCACATTCTTAAAATAAAGTTGTGATCCTAACTGACCTAAGACAGGGAATCTTTACTAGGATTAAATGTCAGGAATTTTTAAAAACTGAGTTTGAATGCATTGGGCTAAGATGTATGTGATCATATGAACTTCCGATTTCAACTGTGCGTCTTACATGTGCCGTATCTGTGTATCCACATCATGAACATCACGCATAATGTAATATTCAACACAGCAAATGTCTACTATGTAGAGCGGATGAAACACACAACACAAAACCTTAAACACAAATTGGTTCTCAAATGCGTCTTGGACTTCAGTAAATTTCCAGAATTACTTTTTACTTGATTGAACAACAAATACGTAAACACTCTTGGGTACACGCCAGAGAAGTTTGAGTAGAAAGGCAATTAGTTCAGGCACAATAGTTTCATGTCCCAACCTAATTGAATGATGAAAACGAGCAACATCAGTACACTCCAGCAAGGTGTACCTACTTATTCTCAAGCTCTGAGTACAGCGCGTCTCCTCCCCGTTTTCCCCGTTCGAAACGCTTCACTGCAATCCCCGCTATCCTCCGTTCCACCCCCAGCGAACACAGACACGTCGATTCTGAAGGTGATTAATGACTGTAATTAACGGTGCTGATTAATAAGGAGGATGATTGGAACACAAAGCCGGTGGAGATAAGACCTCTCTGCTCTCCTTTTATCTCTCTGTTTTCAGGCTAGCGGTCCGCCGCAACGCGCAGAGTCCAGGGAGCACGGCTTCAATGTCTGCATTGGTACGATTCATTGAAGCTAGTCCAATGAATATGGTAATCAGTTGGCCAATAGGCCCAGTGTGAAATTCATTGTTACAGTAGGCCAGGCTACCACCTTGGTGAATGGATGGAATGGATACTAACTGGGCTAGAGCCATTTTTCTCTCTGGCTTATCGCAGGGCAGATCGAAGGTAGGAGGCGATTGACTAGCTCTGGAGTGGAGTACACTGCAGCATTCTCAAGACTATGGTTTCCTGAAGGTGCTTGTGTGTTTCTCTGTTAGAAGCAGGACCGTGGGTCTGAGCATAAACACACCTTGACCATAATATTGATCATCACCGTCATCCCATAATCTCCACATTTGTCAACCCTCGTATCCTACCCAGTAGCGGTTTGTGGGTAAAATCCAGTGGTGTAAAGTACTTAAGTAAAAATACTTGAAAGTACTACTTAAGTCGTTTTGGGGGGCTATCTGTGCTCTACTTTACTATTCATATTTTTTGTCAACTTTCACTTTTACTTCACGACATTCCTAAATAAAATAAGGTATTCCAAAATGTTCTAGAAATCTGTTTTCGCTTTATCATTATGGGGTATTGTGTGGAGATTGACTAGGAAAACATATCAAAAGTAAATGTAATAGCTAAAATATGCTTAAGTAAAAAAAAAGGTATAAATTAAAAGTATAAGAAGTAATTTCTATTTATATAAATAATTTAATATTCCTTATATTAATCAAACCAGACGGCACAGATAGCCAGGGGCATGCTCCAACACTCAGACATCATTTACAAATGAAGCATGTGTGTTTAGTGCCTCCACCAGATCAGAGGCAGTATGCATGACCAGGGATGTTCTCTTGATAATTGTGTGAATTAGACCATTTTCCTGTCCTGCTAAGCATTCAAAATGTAATAAGTAATGGTTGTCAGGGAAAATGTATGGAGTAAAAAGTGCATCATTTACATAAGTATTCAGACCTTTTGCTATGAGACTCGAAATTGAGCTCAGGTGCATCCTGTTTTCATTGATCATCCTTGAGATGTTTCTACAACTTGATTGGAGTCCACCTGTGGTAAATTCAATTCATTGGACATGATTTGGAAAGGCACACATCTGTCTATATAAGGTCCCTCAGTTGACAGTTAATGTCAGAGTAAAAACCAAGCCGTGAGGTCGAAGGAATTGTCCATAGAGCTCCGAGACATGGTTGTGTCGAGGCACAAATCTGGGGAAGGGTACTAAAAAATGTCTACAGCATTGAAGATCCCCAATAACACAGTGGCCTCCATCATTCTTAAATGGAAGAAGTTTGGAACCACCAAGACTCTTCCTTGAGCTGGCCGACCAACCAAATTGAGCAATCAGGGGAGAAGGGCCTTGATCATGGAGGTGACCGAGGTCATGGAGGTGATAGTCACTCTGACAGAGCTCTAGAGTTCCTCTGTGGAGATGGGAGAACCTTCCAAAAGGACAACTACCTCTGCGGCACTCCACCAATCAGTTCTTTATAGTAGAGTGCCAGACGGAAGCCGCTCCTCAGTAAAAGGCACATGACAGCCTACTTAGAGTTTGTGAAACAGCAGCTAAAGGACTCTCAGACCATGAGAAACAAGATTCTCTGGTCTAATGAAACCTAGATTCAACTCTTTGGCCTGAGTGCCAAGCGTCACGTCTGGAGGAAACCTGGTGGTGGCAGCATCATGCTGTGGGGATGTTTTTCAGTGGCAGGGACTGGGAGACTCGTCAGGATCGAGGGAAAGATGAACAGAACAAAGTAAAGAGAGATCCTTGATGAAAACCTGCTCCAGAGCGCTCAGGACCTCAGACTGGCGTGAAGATTCACCTTCCAACAGGACAATGACCCTAAGCACACAGCCAAGACATCGCAGGAGTGGCTTCGGGACAAGTCTCTGAATGCCCTGAAGTGGCCCAGCCAGAGCCCGGACTTGAACCCAATCAAACATCTCTGGAGAGACCTGAAAATAGCTGTGAAGAGACACTCCCCATCCAACCTGACAGAGCTTGAGAGGATCTGCAGAGAAGAATGGGAGAAACTGCCAAAATACAGGTGTGCCAAGCGTGAAGCGTCATACCCAAGAAGACTCAAGGCTGTAATCGCTGCCAAAGGTGCTTCAACAAAGTATTGAGTAAAGGGTCTGAATACTTATGTAAATGTGATATTTCAGGTTATTTATACATTTGAAAACAAAATCGAACACCTGTTTTTCCTTTGTCATTATGGGGTATTGTGTGTAGATTGAGGGGAAAAAACGATTGAATCCATTTTAGAATAAGGCTGTAAAGTGACAAAATGAGGAACACTTTCCGAATTGTCTGTATACTTCAAACTAAATACTTTTAGGCTTTTGCTCTAGTAGTGTTTTATTGGGTGACTTTTACTTGAGTCATTTTCAATTATGGTATCTTTACTTTTACTCAAGTATGACAATTAGGTACTTTTTCCACCACTGGTAAAATCACTTGGGAAGCCAAGTGCAAGTAGAAAAACATGTTGACTCACTCTACTTGTAGAGAAACGTCAATACCATCCTCCTCTCTTTCATGTTGACGAAACGGTCTATCACTCTGTCATACAGTACATGCTTTAATTGTTTTGTTGTCCTAGGCTACCTGGTTAAAATGCTTGCTCGCTAAGCCTAACTTCCATTCATGGGCAACGTTAGCTAGTTAACATTAGCCTTCTACATCTAGCTACATATTGATCTTCCGTCCTCTCCGGCCAGGGGCACAACAATGTATAAATGAATGGTTGGATCAGAATCGCCATTATAATCATTGCCCAGAACAGAGAATTAGTCCAAATCCCTAGCTCCATCCATGGCTAATTTAGAAAAATAGACAATTTTAGCTAGCTAGCTAGCCAGTGAAGGACAACAACACAGCGAGATGCAACAATTCTATTTTTTTTTCTGTCAAGGACTTATGGTCTCAATGGGATTTGATAGGAGTGATGCCAAATCCAAATCCATTTTTGGTGCGCCAGGACCATTCCCAGTTGAGCTGTGAATGGCAAATGTTTTATACTTTATTTTGTCGTCAAGGAAGCCCAGATGCTCGCTGGCTTCCCTTGCCTTCAATGCAAAGGGCAGCAGAAATGCCATCCTCGTTTGGACCAGACAGCGCCAGATAGACGGTCTACACATTGAGAGACAGAAGGGCATTGTTTTGCACACTCGGATGTTAACTCCTGTGAGACACATTCAGCCTCTTGTGAATTTACGGAAAATTATGACACACAGAGAGATGAACGATCAAATATTTGTTGTTTAAAACCCCAAAATACTGGTCAATTTGTTTGGCATCCATGGATCCACACCACTGACCCTACCATGGAATCATGTATTCTACACTGCATCTGTTTTAAATAGTATGGTGAACATTATGTTCTGTCTAGGTGGTATACAATTCTTTGCCTCAGACAAACCGCCGTGTCAAAGGGGTTAGCGATGACCATATTGTTGAGAAAATACATGTAAATCACTTGCTGTGTTTGTCTAGGTCTGTCTGACATAGCTACAGTAACTCTTTACCCTAGCTCGAAGGGATGCTCTGAGCAAGGTCAACTTTTGGAAGATGGCAGGTAGCCTAGTGGTTAGAGCATTGAGCCAGTAACTGAAAAGTTGCTAGATCGAATCTCCGAGCTGACAAGGTAAAAATCTGTCATTCTGCCCCTGAGCAAGGCAGTTAACCCACTGTTCCTAGGCCGTCATTGTAAATAAGAATGCCCTTAACTGACTTGCCTAGTTAAATAAAGGTGAAAAAATACACACACAAAAAAAAACGCAGTGGGTACGGAGACCACTGTACATGCATGTGTAAGAGGTGTGTGTGTCAAAAGAGACAGTCCGTGTGGTATTGTAATCCTGTGTGTGTGTCCACACACATTCTTGCTATGCTGGTGTGTATTGGGAGCAGAGTCGTGCTCAGCTCAGCAGCTTTCGGACAGCGATAAAGGCGCTCCCTCCACAAACCTCTATTTCTCCACATTCCCTCTGTCACACAGGTCAATAAACCAGTTAATTACCGCCATGCATCTTCTTCCATCAGATTCATGTGGGCTGCACTTCCCGGTTTATTTACAAAGAGATTATCTGTGTTTTAGTCCCTGACGGGGCCCGCGGGCACGCCGGGCGCCAGTATCAGACATCATCAGACATCAGCAGAGAAAACAGCTATTACACGGCCACGGGCAGAGATGACAGGCACAGAGTCTCAGCGCAAACCTGGGTTCAAATACTCAAACACTACTTGAAATCTTTCAAATACTTTTAGCATTTTCGTTTGGAGTGCGAGATGGGCAGGGTTTGCACTCCTTGTGAGTATTCTATTGGTTCAATTGTGTCAGACTAGCTCAATCAAGCCCAGGTAATCAAGCCCAAATAGTGTTTGAACCCAGATCTGTCTCGGAGGTAGCCCAGGTGTCAGAGACAGAGATGGGATAGGATTAGAGGAGAGATGAACATGCCCCGTGAATAAATGTTGCTCCTTTTTGGAGATAGACATATGGCTGTCGGGAAGACCATGGTGCACAACCTGTCGTTGATGTTCCCATCTGGTTAAACTCAATGAGTTTCCTTATTAGAAAAATTGTAAATAGTAGATCATCTATATCAATTAATCATCTGAACTTTAATCAACCAAAATCTGCCTAAAACTACAGAGTCAAGTTCCTAACGATGTATTGTGTATCTCTGTGTAAGCGTGTGTGTTCTCTCTGTGTGCGTAGTTTAACCAGACTGGGCATGGCAGTGTGTGTAGCCAGGCTATCATGCTGGTGACTGACGGGGCAACGCAGATGTACGACGATGTCTTCGCCAAGTTCAATTGGCCAGACAGAAAGGTGAGATACTGGTCATGGCTGGGAAGGCGCTACAATAGGTAGTCTCTCTCTCTCTCTCTCTCTCTCTCTCTCTCATACAAACAACCATTCACTAACTCACACACACACACACACACACACACACACACACACACACACACACACACACACACACACACACACACACACACACACACACACACACACACACACACACACACACACACACACAAAGCTGCAATTTTTTATTTTTTATTTGTATTGCTATAAAATGGACAATAACTTGCATTTATCAAACTTACTATACCTACCAATCCTATCTTATATTTCTTATTTCTTCTGCAAAATAACTCAGTGATTCACAGCCATCTCCAACACCCCTGAAATGGATTCAAGTTGCTCAATCTCTTCATCAGAAAAGTCTCATAAAACTCCATCTTCGTAAAACTCCATCCTCGTAAAACTTCCTTTCATCACCCTTTTGTTGCAGAAAGTTTTCCTCCACAGGAAAATGCAAATGAGTGCAAATGGACTTCGTGATTTACATAAATGCAACAGAAACCCACAGAAATGCTTTTTCTTCATGTGGGGGGCAGTCGAGTCATTCATTCAAATTCAAGTGATAGAATTTGAATTCAAATGGAGTCCATTGGTTTCCTGCAGGAACTTGATGATCTGATATGTACCTAAATGCATTCGAAACCTGTAATACTCAGAAATACACAAAAATAAGCAATGAACCAAATCCTGGTAAAAGAAATACAGTATTTTTCTCAGTATTACCATAGCTGATGGAATTTGAAGGTATTGCAGAAGATACTGATGTCCCTGTGCCATCCATGGTAGGCACTGGTTAAATCACTGGGTGTATAATCTTAGATAGCGGAAAGAAGCGTCCAGTCTCTGGTTATTGCCACCAAAACAGAGTTCCAAATAAACATTTGTGCCTATCAACCAAACATTTCAACATTCCATTTTCAATTGCTATATCATCATTTTCAAATGTAATTGTATTCTAATCAATGTAATCACCATGGCAACACTGTTGCTCTTATCAACCAAACATTTGCAATTCAAACATTCTGGCAACTTTGCTTTGGTTGATTTTGTATTGTTATGACAAACGACACACCAACACTCCAATCCATCTCTCCTTCTCATTTTCTCACTGCCTCGGTTTTCCTTTCAAACTCTCATTGTGAATCTTTTTCATTTGAGATTTCCTTCATGCTTGTGCCGTGTTTTCCTTCCTTTGAGACTTGTCCTTTTAAAATGACGGATATTAGACGTCAGTTTTGATTTTCCTTCTTGGAACGTTTGTCGAAATGTAGTTCTTATTATCCAAGTACAGCTCACAGCCCAGGAAATGTACAATTGCCTGAACTATACATGTATTTCATAGAGCTGACCTGACACACCGTGACATTTGTCCTTAACCAGAGAAACAGGAGGGATGAACTGTTTTCAAGGGCAGAATCATGGTTCAGCCTCAGTCCCTGAGCCCGCAATGGTTTTACGCGGCACACAGAACAAAGAGCCAGTCGAAACCTAAAACATTCCACTCAAGCTGCTTTCCTTTGCCTATTAAACGTCTCTTTTTGAGCTGTTTCATCCAAACAGTCCAAACCCTGTTCAATGACCAGAAAATACGCTAACACTTTACTTAAGCTGATGATTAATGTCAATTTTTCACTTGACCTTTATTTAACCAGGCAAGTCAATTAAGAACAAGTTGTTATTTACAATGACGGCCTGGCAAGAGGCAAAAAGGCCTCCTGTGGGGACGGGGCTTGGATAAAATAAAATAAATAATTGAAGACAAAACGGACAACGCATTACGTAGCATTCACAAATCCTTTATAAGCGTGACATAAAGAGTCACAATGGAGGGGCTGCGGAGATGGCTCAGAGAGCTTGTCCCTGGGGCCCGGTTCATCTCTGTTTGACCTCCATCCACCTCAACGACCGATTGGCCTGACACAATCAGCCACTCACGCAGACAGCGAACTCTGCTCTTGCGTGTGCTTGGCTGGAGGAAGAGGACTGAATGTACTCCAGTGTCTGGCCTCTCTCCTCCTGTCTCTCTCTGCCTCTACTACCCCGGGCTGGCTCTCAGTGCTCTAGAGCCCTTCTTCTTCTCCTGTACGTATCCACATAGAGTAGCCTTCTCCCTGCCTCTACCGCTATACTGCCCCAGACTGTAGCTCTGTGCTGTGGAGCCCCTCTCCTCCTGTATCTACTCTCAGTCATTCCCCTGCCTCTACCCCTGCCTCCGCCTCTGGCGCCCCAGGCTGGCAATAGAATCTCTGAATCCCCTCCTCCAGTACCATAGGCTTCGCCCTGCTTCTGCCTCTTAGACTCTGTCATTGTCGCCCCAGGCTGGCTCTATATTGGAGGGTCTTTCTGGGGGGGTGTTTTCTGGGCCACTCTGTGACAAACGGCTGGGTGAAAGCATTAGGCAAATGCAATTGAAATTAAATGGGCTGCTGTGCTATTCACAGTGCAATAAAAACAGCAGCTTACGGCCCTTTTGTCCAGTCCTATCAAGCAAATGCGTGTCGCACAAAGGGGCAGTATTTGGCAGTGTAACCCCCCCCCCCCCCCCCCCCATCCCCAAACATACCCAGAGGGGCAGTATTTGGCAGCCGTTCACTCCGGTTCTCCTATATGCTTAGCATAGCATCTGGAGCCAATGAGCCGTGCCGTATTGGCAGAGAGTCACAGAAAGTGCACACATGGACCCGTTCCCATGTCCAGCTTGAAGCCTTCTGATTGGCTTATGCCACAGAGAGAACGTAACCTGCCTCTTGTCTCTCCGTGCTGTCGACTTAGGTTTATACATACACAGAGATCTAATGAAGCACAGGCGTGCAGATATATGGATGGATGGATGAGCAAGAGGAAGGGAAAAACAATGAAAAGGAGAAAGGGATGAGGAGAGGAGAGAGGAAGGGAGAAATAAAGATAAATAGCTACGGAGCACTGGTCTTTCCTCGTGAGGCACATCTAGCACTGTAGTAGTGCATACAGCCACCCCTCATCTCCTCTCTCCAGACAGATAAAATGAGAGCAGGAAGATGGAGCCCCATGTCGTTCCGTCACGGTGAATGTTTATGCACTCTCTATTTAAATCTGAGCTGGCAACCACCCTGTAAACGCCTGACGATGCTGTCTCCTCTCCGTATAGGTGCGCATATTCCCTTACCTGATTGGCCGAGAGTCTGCCTTTGCTGATAACATGAAATGGATGGCCTGTGCTAATAAAGGTGTGTCTCCTCTTCGTACTATACCATAAGAAACACATACACTTGGCTGTGTGTAAATGTGTGAGTGTGTGTCGGGTAGATGGGAATTGTGGTTATTGGTGTGTGTTTGTCAAAGAGGTGTGTGTGTGTTTTGGGGAGGGAAGAGAAGAGGTGTTAGATTGTGAGTGTGTTTTGGGGAGGGGGGGATTGTGGGTGTTGGTGTGTGAGGTGTGGGGAGCGAAGATCAGAAGATATGCAGGTTTTAGTGTGTGTTTGGAGGTGTTGAGGGTGGCTGTGCTGCTGATGTGAGCAGTGCAGAGCAGAGCAGCAGTGGAGTGACACAGAGGGGTCAGGGGGCATCCCTGCCTCATCCCTCTTCCTGTCAGAGCCTTTCCCCCTGACCGCCTGCCGCTGATGGCTCCCGTGTGCCCACGCTCCGGATGAGAGGAGAACGCTCTGGACTGGGAAAGTCACAGTCAGGAAAACTGATGACTTGCGGGATTACACAGCCCAGCTAGTCTAACCTTATTCTGATACTCACAGTAACACACACTTACTGGGAAATGCCTGTGAAATACCTTAATGTGATACAGTGTGTGTGTATGTGTGTGCGTGTGTGCGTGTGTGTGTGTGTGTGCGTGCCTGCGTGTGTGTGTGCTTGTTGCCTCAGGGTATTTCAGTCAGATCTCCACACTGGCTGACGTACAGGAAAATGTGATGAGGTATCTTCATGTTATGAGTCGTCCTAAAGTCATCGACCATGAGCATGACACGGTCTGGACGGAGGCCTACGTGGACAGCACTGTAAGTTTCATAGTGAGTGGAAAAAGTTAGTGACTGTGAGCGGAGAAAGGATGTTTGGAGAAATGTCATGACAGCTGCTTTCCAGAGAAATGTATAGAGGGCGCACCCCTCATCTTAGCTATTGATCACTTCTGTGATAGCAAAGCCCATAGAGGGCTTTTGCGTCCAGTGGAAAGTGTGCCCTCTATACATCTCTATGAGTCCATTGTGTATGTGCAGCCTATAACCAGAACTGGCAGCTCGAGAGAAAGATTTTGAACGGAAAGATAGGGAATCGGTACAGATGTTTGGCTAACAGTATATACGGCTAATTAAGCAGCCCCTATAGAGCGCAGCACTTGTAGACCGAGCACAGGAAAGCAGCGCCACAGATGAAAGGAGAAACAAGCGATCAAAGCTGAGTTAGTAAGTAGCACATCCTTGGTAGAGCGCGCGGCTCGTCTTGCTCCAATGACAGTCAAACAAACTGAAATATTTTGAGTCGTAATGCAATGTAACGCGGAACTTTAAAAAAATAAAATAAATGTAACAAGTAATATGTAATATATTGCTGTTTCAAGTAACTAATCCCAACACTGGTTTCCACCCGCCAAATGAGTTCATACTGTAGGTATACATGTCCGAACATGCTTGCGTATCGGTGAGTGTGTGCGAGGGTGCGTGCGTGTGTGTATGTGAATGTGCGCGTGTGTTCCTGCATCTGTGTGTGTGTGTGTGTGTGTGTGTGTGTGTGTGTGTGTGTGTGTGCGCCCGTGTCCTCTCTGATCAGTCCCCTTCATGCTACAGGATTGATTCCTCATTATGAGCTTCATTAATTCTGACTGGAATGTTCTGCACTTCTGTGTCTAGAATGTTAAAATGCAGGAAGAGCTGTCTGTCTGTCTGTCGGTCTGTCTGTTGTACAGGAGGAGAGCTCAATTCTCATTTGTCATTTTTGCTGTCTCCTTCTGCAGCTCTCCCAGGCACACAAGGTAAAGCCTCTCTCTCTAATGCTCTCTCTCTCTCTCTCTCTCTCTATCGCTCTCTCTTCCTCACTCTCTCTCATTTCCTTGTCATTTAGAGAGTATTTACTGTGCACATTTGGATTATTTTCCATTATGGTGTATAACATGGATACCTTATTTGAGGTGTTATATGGTTGCCATGGATATTTGTCTGTAATCTGGTTGCTGAGGGTCCTTGAGTAGTGAGTTTCTCCCCTGCTGTGGAGTTAAGGCATTGCAGCCGCAGTTGAGACTGCTGTAATGTGTAAAGCTCTACTTCTACTCAGTATGTGGATTGTCCACTACTGTATGTGTATTGTGCACAGTACACACACACACACACACACACACACACACACACACACACACACACACACACACACACACACACACACACACACACACACACACACACACACGGCCACAGAGGTAAGGGCTGGGGGGGGGGGATTGTCCTCTGGCGTGTGTGCTCTTGTATCTCAGCCACAGAGAATCGCCATTCATCATTCTGTGGATCATTGCCTTTTATCTCCTCAAGCTCGTAATAAAACTGACATTGGAGCGGAGAGAGGGAGAGAGAGAAGGAGAGGGGACGGGGGACGGGGGGCGGGGCGGGGCGGCGGGGCTAGCACAAGGTCGTTTCCTGGAAAGTTCTCGTATCTACTGCTGCGTATACCCAGTGTGTCTTTACTAAGCTCCTCTGATGGACTGAGGGATTCTACCAGGGTGTACCTGTATAGGTGAGACTAGGGTTTGGAGGCTGTCGCTCTGGGGGGAAGCAGGTTGGTCGATGGTGAGACCCACCATCAGTCATTTTGTCAAGCAGCCAAGACGATCCCACCCTAGTAACCGTTCATTGCCTCTCTTGTACGCACGTACATGAACACGCACAACAGCCAAATACGTAAGCACACACACACATACACAAATAGCCACACACTCACCATGGCTGCGGGAAGATGTTTAGGGGTGGGAGTGCACTAATTTGGTGGATGACATTTTTTAAACTATTTATTTATAATTGTTATATTCATTATTGTTTAATTGTGATTTATAAGTGTGTGCTGGAGCACCCTTAGAACCTCTACTTCCAGCGGCTATGACCCTCACACACAGTGCACTCACAGCTGTGGCCGTGAGCCTCTGAGGTGAGGGAATAGCAGACCTAGTTTCAGTGAGCTCATGTGTTTAATCATGTCAGTTCTCATCCTGCTGAACACAGCCCCGCTCTCAAAATGAAGACACACACACACACAAACACACACACACACACACTGGGGATCGCTCTAAACTGGAGCTTCACTGTGCATTTACTGTAAAACCACAAACCGCAAGCAACATTTACCATATATTTACACTGCAGACTCACTTTAATTTTTTTAAAAGCATTTGGCGACACAGTGTTTGGTGAAGTTTATTTTGGTGAAATTACTGGACTGTAGATGTGTTGTGATGAAGCCTACTTGGTAGGGATGGACATTGGTGCATATATTCCTCTATTGACACCGAATAGGATAGCATTTAGCATCAGTCAGACATGGAATACTGTAGCAATAGCCTCTGATGGTTAAAGTAATTGGAAAATCTCGATTGCAACCTCCTCGTGTCCTCTCTCCTCGCCTCCCTCTCAAAACCCATTGGAGGAGAAGGTCAGAGGGGAGGGACCTCTGGCTTTCTTATCCAATGGGTTTTGAGAAGGAGACAAGGAAAGAGGGCGCGAGGAGTAATGCAATCGAGATCGGTCTTTGCCACTTTCTGTCACTGTCACTGTGTTCCATCTCAGTCCAGAAACAAGAAGGGCCCAAGCCTGATGACCACTGTGGCCATGCCTGTGTTCAGCACCAAGAACGAGACCGTAAGTGTGTGTGTCTGTGTGTGTGTGTCTGTCTGTGTGTGTTATACTCACTCTTTCTCTCCTCTCTCCTCTACAGAAGAACCAGGGTATACTCCTAGGGGTAGTGGGCACAGACATTCCTCTTCAGGAACTCATGAAGATCATCCCTAAACACCTGGTACTGGGTTTACTAACCCATGTTTATGACCCATTAGATGCCTTGTCATTTACTGTTGTACTGTACTCTACTTTATGTAATCAAGTATCTCTATATTAGAGGTCGACCGATTATGATTTTTCAACATCGATATGGATTAGTGGAGGACCAAAAAAAGCCGATACTGATTAATCAGCCGATTTTTATATATGTATAATAAAAAATATTTGTAATAATGACAGTTACAACAATACTGAATGAACATTTTTATTTTAACTTAATATAATACATAAATAAAAATCAATTTAGTCTCAAAAAAATTATGAAACATGTTCAATTCGGTTTAAATAATGCAAAAACACAGTGTTGGAGAAGAAAGTAAAAGTGCAATATGTGCCATGTAAGAAAGATAACGTTTTAAGTTCCTTGCTCAGAACATGAGAACATATGAAAGCTGGTGGTTCCTTTTAACATGAGTCTTCAATATTCCCAGTTAAGAAGTTTTAGGTTGTAGTTGTTATAGGAATTATAGGACAATTTTGCTCAATACCATTTTGTATTTCATATACCTTTGATGTTGGATGTTCTTATAGGCACCATAGTATTGCCTGCCTAATCTCGGAAGTTGATAGGCTTGAAATCATAAACAGCACTGTGCTTCACGCATTGTGAAGAGCTGCTGGCAAACGCAGGAAAGTGCTGTTTGAATTAATGCTTAAGAGCTTGCTGCTGCCTACCCCCGCTCAATCAGACTGCTCTATCAAATATCAAATCAAAGACTTAATTATAATATAATAAACACACAGAAATATGAGCCTTAGGTCATTAATATGGTCAAATCCAGAAACTAGCATTTTCGAAAACAAAACGTTTATTCTTTCAGTGAAATACGGAACCGTTCCATATTTTATCGAACGGGTGGCATTCATAAGTCTAAATATTTCTGTTACATTGCACAACCTCCAATGTTATGTCATAATTATGTACAATTCTGGCAAATTAATTACGGTCTTTGTTAGGAAGAAATGGTCTTCACACAGTTCGCAACGAGCCAGGCAGCCCAAACTGCTGCACATACCCGGACTCTGCTTGCACAGAACGCAAGAGAAGTCACACAATTTCCCTAGTTAATATTGCCTGCTAACATGATTTCTTTGAACTAAATATGCAGGTTTAAAAATATATACTTGTGTATTGATTTTAAGAAAGGCATTGATGTTTATGGTTAGGTACATTGGTGCAACGACAGCGCTTTTTCGTAAATACACTTTTAGCGAAGTAGGCCGTGATTCGATGATAAATTAACAGGCACCACATTGATTATTTGCAAAACTGGACAAGCTAGTTAAACTAGTAATATCATCAACCATATGTAGTTAACTCGTGATTATGTTAAGATTGATTGTTTTTTATAAAAATGCCAAAAATGCAGATTACCGATTATTATGAAAACTTGAAATCGGCCCTAATTAATCGGCCATGCTTCTACTCTATATATTGTTTTTATGCCTTCAGCTGGGTATCCACGGTTACGCCTTTGCCATCACAAACAACGGCTACATCCTGACCCATCCGGACCTGAGGCCACTGGTAACACACTGTCTTTTAAACACACTCATACACTATGTCCCCTGCCTAGGGTTGTAAAATCAAAGGTTTCCTCAGAAATAATGGTTAGAGGATTCAGGATTTCCTGCTTATCCCCTCCTTATACCGGGCATCGTCGAAGCAGGATTTCTGGAAAACCTGGGAATTCTGGGAAAGTTGCCTGAATTTTGCGACCCTACCCCTGTCCCTAACCCCTGTCCCTAACCCAAGCCTTGCCACAATGCACTAACCCTAACCCAAAAAGCCTTTACACATACTAATCTTTGGAGTGGTTAAACAGCTACAGTACATTGCAGTTTTCCCCTCCCCACTCAAACTCCTCCCAGAGAGTCTTAGCAAAATTGTTTTTTAAACATTTTTTTAAACATTTTAATTGAAAACGATCACAATAAGGTACTTCATTGTTACCCAGACATTTGATATTGAGATACAAATGGCTGCATTGGACCTTTAAAGATTTTCTCCGGAACTTTGGCGACTACTGAACGACTATTTCCTGCTTTGGGCCAGATGTGTCAGTGTGTAGTTCATACATGCATAATCTATGAGCAGAATTACTGTCTTACCTCAATTAACCACAAAATCCCTAGTTTCTTTTTTTGGAAGCTGTGCTGCACTATTTTCCCTACATTTTCCCCCAAGTGGGTCAGCCTCCTAGCAATTCAAGTTCTTGCCAATGAGCTTTTTCCACATTTTGTTACGTTACAGACTTATTCTAAAATGGATTTAAAAAAAGTTCTCAATCTATCCACAATAGCCCGTAACGACAAAGCAAAAAACACGTTTGTAGAAATCTTTGCACATCTCTAAAAAAACTAAACAGAAATATCACATTTACATAGGTATTCAGACCCTTTACTCAATACTTTGTTGAAGCACCTTTAGTCTTCTTGGGTATGACGCTACAAGCTTGGCACACCTGTATTTGTGGAGTTTCTCCCATTCTTCTCTGCAGATCCTCCAAAGCTCTGTCAGCTTGGATGGGGAGTGTCACTGCACAGCTATTTTCAGGTCTCTTCAGGTTCAAGTCCAGGATCTGGCTAGGCCACTCAAGGACATTCAGAGACTTGTCCCGAATCCACTCCTGCGTTGTCTTGGCTGTGTTCTTAGGGTCGTTGTCCTGTTGGAAGGTAGACCTTCGCCCCAGTCTGAGGTCCTGAGCGCTCCGGAACAGGTTTTCATCAAGGATCTCTCTGTACTTTTCTCCATTCATCTTTCCCTCGATCCTGGCAAGTCTCTCTGCCTTTTTGGCAAACTCCAAGCAGACTGTCGTGCCTTTTACTGAGGTGTGGCTTCCGTCTGGCCACTTACCATAAAAGCTTGATTGGTGGAGTGCTGCAGAGATGGTTGTCCTTCTGGAAGGTTCTCCCATCTTCACAGAGGAACTCTTGAGCTCTCTGACCATCGGGTTCTTGGTCAGCTCCCTGACTAAGGCCCTTCTCCCCTGATTGCTCAGTTTGTCCGGCGGCCAGCTATAGGAAGAGTATTGGTGTTTCCAAACTTCTTCCAATTAAAAACGATGGAGGCCGCTGTGTTCTTGGGGACCTTCAATGCTGCAGAAATTCTTAGGTACCCTTCCCCAGATCTGTGCCTCGACACAATCCTGTCTCGGGGGCTCTACAGACAATTCTTTCGACCTCATGGTGTCACGCCTTGGTCATTGTATTTTGTGTTTTCGTTATATATTTGGTCAGGCCAGGGTGTGACAGGGGTTTATGTTATTGTATTTGGGTTTGTAGTATTTGGGATCGCGGCTGATTAGGGGTGTTGTATAGGCTTGGCTGCCTGAGGCGGTTCTCAATCAGGAGTCAGGTGATTCTCGTTGCCTCTGATTGGGAACCGTATTTAGGTAGCCTAAGTTTCTCTTTGTATTTCGTGGGTGATTATTCCTGTCTCTGTGTAGTTTCACCAGATAGGCTGTAATTAGGTTTCACGTTCCGTTTGTTGTTTTTTTGTATTTATTAGTTAGTTCATGTATCGTTCCGTCATTTGTTTTCATTAAAGATCATGATTAACCACCACGCTGCATTTCAGTCCTCTCCTTCAACAAACGAAGAACGCCGTTACAGAATCACCCACCACATACGGACCGATCGGCGTGGTAACAGGCAGGAAAAGCGAAAGGAGGACGTTATGGACAGCAATGGCATGGAGTATACGACGTTGGAAGAAATCAACAGGTGGGCGGCCGACCCAGAGAGAGTGCAGGAGCCCGCATGGGATTCGCTAGAGCAGTGCGAAGAAGGCTATAGGCGAATGGAGTTGGAGAAACAGACACGGCGGCGCTGAGTGAAACCCGAAAGTCACCCCAAAAAATGTATTGGGGGGGGCTCAGAGGGAGAGTGGCTGAGTCAGGAGATGGACCTGAGCCAACTCTCCTTGTTTATCGTGAGGAGCCAAGGAGGAGACCAGAACCAGAGCCGGTGTTAGAGGTGAGCGAAGCAGAGACTGTGAAGGTGTTAATGGGGAAAGTGGAGTGGAGAGTAATGAGGGAGTTGCTAGCTTGGTGCTATAGATATCATATTCGTCCGACGGATCGTGTCGGGGATTTGATGGCACCTGAGTTAGCGCTCCATACTCGTCCTGAGGTGCGTGTTAGTCGGCTGGTGAAGTTGGTGCCAGCCTCACGCACCAGGCCTCCTGTGCACATCCCTAGCCTTGCACATCCTGTGCCACCTCCACACACTAGTCCTCCGGTAGCAGCTCCCCGCACCAGGCTTCCTGTGCGTGTCCTCGCTCCAGTATCCCCAGTGCCCGCACCACGCATCAGGCCTACAGTGCGCCTCGCCTTTCCTGCGCTGTCGGAGTCTCCCGCCTGTTCAGCACAGCCAGAGCCTTCCTTCCCTCCTGCGCTGTCGGAGTCTCCCGCCTGTTCAGCGCTATCAGAGCCTTTCTTCTCTACAGCGCTACCGGAGCCTCCTGCCTGTTTGAAGCAGCCTGAGCTGCCAGTCTGCATGAAGCAGCCAGAGCTGTCAGTCTGCAAAGAGCTGCCAGTCTGCAAGGAGCTGTCAGCCTGCATGGAGCAGTCAGAGCTGTCAGTCTGCAAGGAGCTGCCAGTCTGCAAGGAGCTGCCAGTCTGCAAGGAGCTGCCAGTCTGCAGGCTGCTGTCAGCCTGCATGGAGCAGTCAGAGCTGTCAGTCTGCATGAAGCAGCCAGAGCTGTCAGTCTGCAAGGAGCTGCCAGTCTGCAAGGAGCTGCCAGTCTGCAAGGAGCTGTCAGTCTGCAAGGAGCTGTCAGTCTGCAAGGAGCTGTCAGCCTGCATGGAGCAGTCAGAGATGTCAGTCTGCAAGGAGCTGCCAGTCTGCAAGGAGCTGCCAGTCTGCAAGGAGCTGTCAGTCTGCAAGGAGCTGCCAGTCTGCAAGGAGCTTCCAGTCTGCAAGGAGCTGCCAGTCTGCAAGGAGCTGCCAGTCTGCAAGGAGCTGTCAGTCTGCAAGGAGCTGTCAGCCTGCATGGAGCAGTCAGAGCTGTCAGTCTGCAAGGAGCTGCCAGTCTGCAGGGTGCTGTCAGCCTGCATGGAGCAGTCAGAGCTTTCAGTCTGCATGAAGCAGCCAGAGCTGCCAGTCTGCAAGGAGCCCTAGGACCATGCCCCAGGACTACCTGACATGATGACTCCTTGCTGTCCACAGTCCACCTGGCCATGTTGCTGTTCCAGTTTCAACTGACCTGAGCCCTAGGACCATGCCCCAGGACTACCTGACATGATGACTCCTTGCTGTCCCCAGTCCACCTGGCCATGCTGCTGCTCCAGTTTCAACTTCCACCTGACTGTGCTGCTGCTCCAGTTTCAACTGTTCTGCCTTATTATTATTCGACCATGCTGGTCATTTATGAACATTTGAACATCTTGGCCATGTTCTGTTATAATCTCCACCCGGCACAGCCAGAAGAGGACTGGCCACCCCACATAGCCTGGTTCCTCTCTAGGTTTCTTCCTAGGTATTGGCCTTTCTAGGGAGTTTTTCCTAGCCACCGTGCTTCTACACCTGCATTGCTTGCTGTTTGGGGTTTTAGGCTGGGTTTCTGTACAGCACTTTGAGATATCAGCTGATGTACGAAGGGCTATATAAATAAATTTGATTTGATTTGAGTTGTCAGCCTGCATGGAGCAGTCAGAGATGTCAGTCTGCAAGGAGCTGCCAGTCTGCAAGGAGCTGTCAGTCTGCAAGGAGCTGCCAGTCTGCAAGGAGCTGCCAGTCTGCAAGGAGCTGTCAGTCTGCAAGGAGCTGTCAGCCTGCATGGAGCAGTCAGAGCTGTCAGTCTGCAAGGAGCTGCCAGTCTGCAGTGTGCTGTCAGCCTGCATGGAGCAGTCAGAGCTGTCAGTCTGCATGAAGCAGCCAGAGCCGCCAGTCTGCAAGGAGTTGTCAGCCTGCATGGAGCAGTCAGAGCTGTCAGTCTGCATAGAGCAGCTAGATCCGCCAGTCAGCCATGATCTTCTAGATCTGCCAGTCAACCAGATTCTTCCAGATCAGCCTGTCAACCAGATTCTTCCAGATCAGCCTGTCAACCAGAATCTTCCAGATCTGCTAGTCAACCAGAATCTTCCAGATCTGCTAGTCAACCAGAATCTTCCAGATCTGCTAGTCAACCAGAATCTTCCAGATCTGCTAGTCAACCTGAATCTTCCAGATCCGCCAGCCAGCCAGGATCTACCGGAGCCTACTACCTACCTGAGCTTCATCTCAGTACTGGGCTTCCTCTCAGTACTGGGCTTCCACTCAGTACTGGGCTTCCCCTCTGTTCCGGGCTGCCCCTCAGTTCCGGGCTGCCCCTCAGTTCCGGGCTGCCCCTCAGTTCCGGGCTGCCCCTCAGTCCCGAGCTGCCCCTCAGTCCCGAGCTGCCTCAGTCCCGAGCTGCCCCTCAGTCCCGAGTTGCCCCTCAGTCCCGAGCTGCCCCTCAGTCCCGAGCTGCCCCTCAGTCCCGAGCTGCCCCTCAGTCCCGAGATGCCCCTCAGTCACGAGCTGCTCCTCAGTTCTGTGGGGTTCTGGGTGAGGACTATTAGGCCATGGTCGGCGGCGAGGGTGGATTATCCCAGGACGCGAAGGGGAGGAACTAGGACATTAATGAAGTGGGGTCCACGTCCCGAGCCGGAGCCGCCTCCAAGGACAGACGCCCACCCGGACCCTCCCTATGGTTTTGAGGTGCGTCCGGGAGTCCGCACCTTGGGGGGGGGGTTCTGTCACGCCTTGGTCATTGTATTTTGTGTTTTCGTTATATATTTGGTCAGGCCAGGGTGTGACAGGGGTTTATGTTATTGTATTTCGTATTGGGGTTTGTAGTATTTGGGATCGCGGCTGATTAGGGGTGTTTTATAGGCTTGGCTGCCTGAGGCGGTTCTCAATCAGGAGTCAGGTGATTCTCGTTGCCTCTGATTGGGAACCGTATTTAGGTAGCCTAAGTTTCGCTTTGTATTTCGTGGGTGATTGTTCCTGTCTCTGTGTAGTTTCACCAGATAGGCTGTAATTAGGTTTCACGTTCCGTTTGTTGTTTTTTTGTATTTATAAGTTAGTTCATGTATCGTTCCGTCATTTGTTTTCATTAAAGATCATGATTAACCACCACGCTGCATTTCGGTCCTCTCCTTCAACAAACGAAGAACGCCGTTACACATGGCTTGGTTTTTGCTCTGACATGCACTGTCAACCGTGGGACCTTATATAGACAGGTGAGTGCCTTTCCAAATCATGTCCAATTAATCTAATTTACCTCAGTTGGACTCCTATCAAGTTGTAGAAACATCTCAAAGATGATCTGTAACGCTCATCTGAAGAAGAGGGAGTGGACCAAAGCGCAGCTTGGTACATGTTCGTGATGTTTATTAAAATCTGAACACTAGAACAAAATAACAAAGAGCAAAAATGACCATGAACAGTTCTGTCAGGTGCAGAAAAACAAAACAGAAAACAACTACCCACAAAACACAAGTGGGAAAAAGCTGCCTAAGTATGATTCTCAATCGGAGACAACGATAGACAGCTGCCTCTGATTGAGAACCAAACACAACGAAATAGAAAACATAGAAATAAAGAAACTAGAATGCCCACCCTAGT
Source organism: Oncorhynchus kisutch (assembly GCF_002021735.2). Taxonomy (NCBI): domain Eukaryota; kingdom Metazoa; phylum Chordata; class Actinopteri; order Salmoniformes; family Salmonidae; genus Oncorhynchus; species Oncorhynchus kisutch. The sequence continues at coordinate 46,314,050 of NC_034174.2, read as the reverse complement.
CACACCCTAGCCTAACCAAAATAGAGAATAAAACCCTCTATATGGCCAGGGCTCCGGACTGGAGGCTGTCGCTGGTGGCTCTGGACTGGAGGGCGTCGCTGGAGGCTCCGGACTGGAGGGCAGCGCTGGAGGCTCCGGACTGGAGGGCGGCGCTGGAGGCTCCGGTCTGGAGGCCCTCGTTGGAGGCTTTGTGCCATGTCTCACCACTGAAGGCTTCTTTCCATGGATCATCACTGGAGGCTTCTTGCCATGTATCATAACAGGAGGCTTCGTGCCATGGATCATCACTGGAGACTTCGTGCCATGGATCATCACTGGATCATCACTGGAGGCTTCTTGCCATGGATCATCACTGGAGGCTTCGTGCCATGGATCATCACTGGAGGCTTCTTGCCATGGATATTCACTGGAGGCTTCTTGCCATGGATTATCACTGGAGGCTTCGTGCCATGGATCATCACTGGAGGCTTCTTGCCATGGATATTCACTGGAGGCTTCATGCCATGGATCATCACTGGAGCCTTCATGCCATGGATCATCACTGGATCATCACTGGAGGCTTCTTGCCATGGATCATCACTGGAGGCTTCATGCCATGGATCATCACTGGAGGCTTCTTGCCATGGATATTCACTGGAGGCTTCGTGCCATGGATCATCACTGGAGCCTTCATGCCATGGATCATCACTGGAGCCTTCATGCCATGGATCATCACTGGAGGCTTCATGCCATGGATCATCACTGGAGGCTTCGTGCCATGGATCATCACTGGAGGCTTCGTGCCATGGATCATCACTGGAGGCTTCTTGCCATGGATCATCACTGGAGGCTTCTTGCCATGGATCATCACTGGAGGCTTCTTGCCATGGACCATCACTGGATGGAGGAGACGTATGGGCAGTCTGGTATGTGGAGCTGCCACAGGGCTCACCTGGCTGGGGAGACATGCAAGAGGATTAGTTCTGGGCGCAGGCACAGGACTCACCAGGCTGGAGAGACATACAGGAGGCCCTGTCCTAGGCAGAGGCACTGGATACACTGGGCCGTGGAGGCGCACTGGAGATCTTGAGCTAAGACCCTGCACAACCCGTCCTGGCTGGATGGTGACTTTGGCCCGGCACGTGCGGGGCGCAGGCACAGGACGCACTGGGCTGTGCAGATGCACTGGAGAGACAGTGTGCAGAGCCGACACAGGATGTCCTGAGCCGTAGAGACGTACTGGAGGTCTGGAGATCAGGGCTGGCACAATCCTTCCTGGCTGGATGCGGGGAGCTTGGATGTAGCGCACCAGGCTAAGAACGCGTACTGGAGACACCGTGCGCTCCACCACATAACACGGTGCCTGACCAAAACATTTTTTGGGGCTGCCTCTCGGGCTTCCTTGCCAGCCATGTTCCCTCATAACGCTGCCTCTCAGCTTTAGCTGCTCCCAGTTCGGCGATACTCCCCAGCCTGCCTCCAGGGTCCTTTCCTGTCCAGGATTTCCTCCCATGTCCAGGAGTCCATTACACGCTGCTCCTCCTTACCATGCTGCTTGGTCCGTTGGTGGTGGGTAGTTCTGTAACGCTCGTCTGAAGAAGAGGGAGTGGACCAAAGCGCAGCGTGGTACGTGTTCATGATGTTTATTAAAATCTGAACACTAGAACAAAATAACAAAGAGCAAAAACGACAACGAACAGTTCTGTCAGGTGCAGAAACAGAAAACAACTACCCACAAAACACAGATGGGAAAAAGCTGCCTAAGTATGATTCCCAATCAGAGACAATGATAGACAGCTGCCTCTGATTGAGAACCACACCCGGGCAAACACAAAGAAATAGAAAACATAGAACTAAAGAAACTAGAATTCCCACCCTAGTCACACCCTGGCCAAACCAAAATAGAGAATAAAACCCTCTCCATGGCCAGGGCTTGACATGATCAATGGAAACGGGATGCACCTGAGCTCAATTTCAAGTCTCATAACAAAGGGACTAAATACTTATGTAAATAAGATATTTCTGTTTATTACATTTTTATAAATTAGCAAAAAATTCCCCCAAAACTGTTTTCACTTTGTCATTATAGGGTATTGCGTGTAAATTGATGAGGATTTTTATTGACTTATTTTAGAATTAGGCTGTAACCTAACAAAATTTGGAAAAGTCAAAGAGTCTGAATACTTTCCGAATGCACTGTATGTGACATAGTACACCATTTTCTCAGGCAACTTTTTGCTCGTGAGCATTACTTTCAGAACTACTGGCTAAAAAGTAAAGTATAGAAAAAGTACCGGAGAATCTCTTTAAATAAATAGTTTAAATACAGACACTGAATGCCTGTGTTTTGAAAAACAGAAAGTGTCCTTTTCTGTTACATGACAGACTATGTTGACCACATACACGTAAACAGTGTGAGTGTGTATTACCGAGGAAGTTTGGGAGACTCAATCTGTAATGCCCACCTTTTCCTTTGATGTATGCATGCAGGGAGGGATACAGGCCATTGCTACTACTGTAGGGCTGGCTGGCCCTGGCTAACTGAGCTAACACTAACCCAGAGGTAACCCTCCTGTCCTGTAACTGTGCCATACAGAGACTAGACCACAGACACTCACTCTCTCTCTGGGACCCTGCATGGGTTCCACTGGAAACTGGTGCTAGTGGATCTGTGTGTAACAGTGTCTATGTGATGTTAGTACCTCTCTGTGACACTGTGTGTGTTTGTGTGTGTATATGTGTTTTAGAATGTGTTGGTTTTAAATGTACTGTAAGTGTGTGTTTCTCTGTGCTGTGACTGTGGTTGTCTCTTTTGAGGCTGTACTAGACCCTACTGGACTTTGTGTGTGGGACTGGACATGTTTATGTGATTGGTTGTTGATTGAACTGATCAATTTGGGATTGCATTTTGGGGAGTTCTAGCCTGGTGGAACCAGACTGATCTCACGATAGCTCACATTTGGTTTGAGCACAGCGGTCAGTCTGCTTAACCTGGCTAGGATTGTTCTGGTTTTGAGCAAGACTGTGTGAACGAAGCCTTGTATAGGTTCACTCTTAACTTAGCTGTGCACCCAAACCATCCACAACGAAATCTAGACTTCCTCAACTGTTCCCATCAAATGTGTGTTTCCTCTGTGCCTCAGTACCAGGAGGGCCAGAAGAGGAGGAAACCCAACTACAGCAGTGTGGACCTGTCAGAAGTGGAGTGGGAGGACAAGGATGACTTTGTATGTCTAAATCATGACGTAACAAAACATTAGACACACACTCATTATAAACTACTACTGCCTTTACTATACTTAAAGGGATACTTCGGGATAACTTTCCCAGAGTCAGATGAGCTCATGGATACCATTTTTATGTTTCTGCATCCAGTATGAAGGAAGTTAGAGGTAGTTTCGTGAGCCAATGCTAACTACTGTAGCGTTAGTGCAAGGACTGGAGGTCTATGGTATCTACTAGCATGCTATCAGTCACCTTAGACTTCCAGTCATTGTGCTAACGCTGGTTAGCAATTGCTAGTTAGCAACATTCTTCAATCAGCACGCAGAGACATACAAATGTTATCCACAAGTTCATCTGACTCTTAGGAAAGTAGATAAAGGGCTTCATTCAAATCCTGAGGTATCCCTATTTATTTAAATAACCTGGAACGTCCACTCAGTAAGAATTGCCACTGTTTTCCAAGGAGTTTTTTTTTTTTTTTTTTTTTAACAAGTCAGTTAAGAACAAAGTCTTATTTTCAATGACGGCCTGGGAACAGTGGGTTAACTGCCTGTTCAGGGGCAGAACGACAGATTTGTACCTTGTCAGCTCGGGGACTTGAACTTGCAACCTTCCGGTTACTAGTCCAACACTCTAACCACTAGGCTACCCTGACGCTGTATACTCTAAGTCAGCATGGACTCTTTGCATCCTGATAAATATCCTGTTCTTATGTTACAGCTGCGTAATGCCATGGTCAACAGGAAGACTGGGACATTCTCCATGGAGGTGAAGAAGACAGTGGACAAAGGGGTGAGACTGAAGATTACATTACAAAAATTACACTCTCCTCTTTGAACCCCTTAAGGTCTATGGGCCCGGGAATGGGTTAACATATGGAATTGTTTTAAGAAAGCCAAACCAAGGATCATTTAGCTATTTGATTTAGAATTTTAGGACCCCTAAAAAAAAGTTATTTCATCAAATGTGGCCTTAATGCTATTAGCCCATAGGAACACATTGAATACATTGCAAAACAGATATCCCCAAAAATAAATAAAAAGGAACTATGTTTTGCAGTGTAAGTCCTATATCTGAGAGATCTACGAAAGATCAGGATATCTTTAAAAAAAGGTTTTAACCAAATTGAACCACTTTTTTATGTTCTAAACTACTTCCATATATGCTTCCATTTATTTTTTAAACTGGTACCGGGCTACCTTCAGACGAGGCTTATGGGGTGGGCTTCCTAGAGCAAAACAACCAGCATGTACGTGTTCGTGACAGTCTAACCTGTTGATGGTGGGGTCATATTAGTGCAAAGTTTCCCAAACTCTGTTCTCTTTTCCCTCCCCCCTAACACTACACAGCTGATTCAAATGATGATGATTAGATAATTATTTGAATCAGCTGTGTAGTTTGTTAGGAAATTATGATTAATATGACTGAACAAATCATTTTAAATGGAACTGTAACTAAGTAAACTTATACTCTGTTTTATTATATCTGATTAACTATATGGGTTGTGGACTTGTGGACTGTGAAAACAGATAAGGTCGTTAGCCTATGGTTGACCCTACAGAAACTTAGCTCTGGGGTTTTTAGATAAGGCAGTGAGTGCATTCCTAGGTTTTCTGTTAATTAAAACTGTCAGTTCAGTGGTGATCGATAATGTTGAGGGGTCAAAAGTTATCTGGGAGTGTGTTAGTAAGTTAGAATGAACTTTTCACCTTACTTTGTCCCGGTCGAGAGGGGATTCTGTTAAAGCAATGAAATGAGGTCATGATCTCTATATAAACTGTTGCACGTGATTAAGTGGGAGCGCTCTCCGAGAATGTCTATTTTATGCAAACAAGAAATCTTAGAAATTCTCATAGAATAGATTAAGGGCTTTAAATTGATAAAAGCACATTGGCATAGTTCAATTACATTAACAAGTTCTAGGGCAAAAAAAAACTACATGTGCACGCCTTTGGGTCCCAAGGACAGAGTTTGGCAAACCCTGTATTAGTGTGTAGGTGTTACGCCCCTGAAAACAGGGGAGAAATAATCACGAGAGTGATACGGTGTTGTATTCTCAATTTAACGTTTAGTTCAAACATTTCACAAAAGTAACACATTACAAAACAACAGAAAAACCATTATACAAATAACACAGCAAAATATCTTATTAACAACGCGTATGTTCATTCACAATCGACATAAAATGGCAGCTACTCTCAGTACGATGCTATTCTTCACTTCAACCGAGCAGGGCTAATATTACTCTCTTCAAACTTAACTCTAACTTCCTCAAGACGTTACTAAAACACACCTTAAACACTCTTGACATGTTAGTGAGTTATAACATTTAATTACTATTTTTATCATCAATAAAGTACCTGAAAACAGGGGAGAAATAATCACGAGAGTGATACGGTGTTGTATTCTCAATTTAACGTTTAGTTCAATGAGAAAAGACCGCGATTTTCCCCAGGAATATGGGTGGAGACCAGAGCAATCGATCTCCGGCTCATAGATTAAGAGCATTTCGTAGATGACAGATGAACACTTTTAGGCACCACAAAATCAAGTAATCAATATAACGTTTACACATTACTCTCACAATTCGTACCCTTTGACAGATTTTAACATTAACACAATTATATGAATGTTATCAATCTCTGTCAACTAATACTGAATGCATCTTTTTAACCGTAGATGTTTTAAGATCCTCACATACTATGAACTTACTAATACTTTTTCATGTATAACAGGCTATGAATATTTCCTTTAACCTGTTACATAGGCTAAACCTTTCACACGCTACTGTTGATGAATAGATACATGAGAAACGAGACCAAGTTGAGACTCTGGACAAGGCGGATAAGGTATAGTAAAGGCCGTTTATTCAAGAGTAATGATATCTGGCAAAGCGTGCTGCACGGCCCCATTCGTCTAGTTCTTACGGAACTATCGGAAGAAGAGACTGAAACATGATGGGCAGTCCATTTTATACATTGAAATGACGTAGGTAGATTCTGGTAGTCCTGGCTTCTGGTAGGTTGCTTGTAGGTGATAGACAGTCCCCTCCAGCCTGGTGTCCGTATCCCATTGGTTCTTGACAGAGTTCTTTGTCTTTGGAGCCCATCCCGAAGGGGGGTCGAGTGTGTGTTTTAGGAATTTCAGTGTATATGTTCAGTGTATATGTTATCTCAGTCAGCCCCCCGTACAGGGTTGTACCAGTGCGATTAGTATCTACAGAAGGACAGGGGGAGGGGAAGGTTATAACACAGTGTGCAAGCTATAGTTTGCATGGTTAGGCCACAGGCAGACAACAGTCAGTGAATGCGTTATTACATGTGTTAATATGTTATTACACTACCGACAAGAAGTTGGCAGATCGGTGGTGCCGACTGACGCTTGTGGGGGTCGTAGAGCAAAACGGAGAATGTCATCGTGTTTGTGAGAATCTCATCTTCGGACGCTACAGACGTTTTCATGAGAAGACCGAAGGCCGACACCGGCGTAGCCCATTCAAAACAGAGTCTCAAAGTCTCTAGCGTAAACAGACTTTTTTTTTAATGGGGATTCTTTGATTATGCTAATTCGATTTCCGCAGGGGCACGGACTTCATCTTTTCATGAGATCCACTGGATGACTCCTCATTCTTCATGCTTTTCTATGTGCTTTCAGAAAAGACTCCTGAAGATGCACAATGACTATTTCTACACTGAAGTCAAGGGAACTCCCTTCAGGTAAGAGGAGATGCTTTGAGAGTAGGGTACACGCTTCTTTAGTTTTTCAGTGAGTGTAAGTGCCATGTGTCTCTGTGTGGGCCCATTTCCCAGACACAGATAACACCTAGTCCAGTGGAGGCTGCTGAGGGGAGGAAGGCTTATAATAATGGCTGAAACGGCGCGAATGGCATCAAACACATGGTAACCTTGTGCTTTATGTATTTGATACCATTCCACCTATTCTGCTCTAGCCATTACCACAAGCCAATTCTCCCAGTGTATTATGCCACCAACCTCCTGTGGCCTAGTCCTAGACTGAAAAGCATTTTTATTTTTATTTAACTAGGAAAGTCAGTTAAGAAAGAATTCTTATTTGCCAAACCCTAACCTGGACGATGCTGGGCCAATTGTGCGCCACCCAATGGGACTCCCAATCCCAACTGGTTGTTATACAGCCTGGAATCAAACCAGGGTCTGTAGTGATGCCTCTAGCACAGAGATACAGTGCTTTAGACCGCTGCGCCACAGTGGAGAATCACCACTGAACATTATTTTAGTCCAGGACTAGGCTTTATTCTGTGTTTGGGAAACCAGACCTAAGAGTGTAACTGACTTCTCTCTGCTGCTCAACCTGCCGTGTGTTTCTGTGTTCAGTGTCGGAGTGGCTTTGTCTAGAGGCCATGGCAAATTCTTCTTCAGAGGAAACGTCTCAGTGGAAGCAGGTAAGAGTCACTCACTCAACGAACTGAGAGCTTCATCAGTTTCATAGACGTTTATGGATATTCTGTACCTGTGGTCTGCCTGTTCTTAAGGCCATATATCAGGGCACTCAGCCTGGCCCTGTTGAAGCATCACTTATCTGATGTTCATGTGCTTTGCAGGGCTCCTTGACCTGGAACAGCCAGATGTTGCGCTGGCAGATGAATGGTAATGCAGGGGGTTTTGGGTAATGTGGGGGGTTATGAGCTTGGGATTGGTCAGTCAAGCATTATGTAGGTTATTGCTTTCGGTGGGTGTGTTCGTAAATTCACTCTGGAATGCCAGTGCGCACTCAGTGTGCGCTTTGGACTTTTGTAAATTAAGAGCATTGTAAGGTTGTCTTTTGGTAAATTCAGAGTTTTGCTCTGAGTGCACATTGGACGCTCTGGCCGAGGAGTAGGGTTGATCCGAGCGTTCTCACCTCGAAGGCTGTCAAGCACCCAAGCTAACTGGCTAAATCTTGCTAGCTTGCTAGCTAGCTACTTCCAGACACAAATGAGAGAACACATCACTGACCATTTTACTCGCCCAAGCAGAGCTGGTTAGGCTGCGTTCATGTTATCTAGAGCATTGGTGACTGTAGCTGTGCTGCTGGCAATAATTGAATTATGTTTATTTGCCGTCACTTACTGAGACCTGTCATATTCAACGAGTGTTTGCACGTTCGTAAATTCATCAGTTATTCTGCGCTCTGGTACACTCAGTCAAGAGTGCTCTGAAACCTGAGTAGATGGAGTGAAATTATATGTTTGTCTTAGTAGGCATGTTATGTTGAGCCATGTGATATAACAGCATGTCTGTCTATGTTCTGTTCAGCTGAAATGCAGCAACATGGGTTATTTGCCTGAAATAGTGTGCCACTTTGTATATTTTTCTTTCTGTAATTTAGTTTCTGTTGGTCAGCTCCTCAAGTGTTTTGGGTGTGTCTACCTATTCCTTTGACAGGACGTATTGCAACACAGATGAGCACCATGAGCACCGCTCCCTCTCCCAGATCCAGGCCATTAAACTCTACCTGACCGGACGCAAGCCACACATCAAATGTAAGTTACACCACACTGGGATCTATAGGCTACTGGGGTTTCATTATACATCCTGGGAAGTCATATAACCTAGCTGTAACCCTAACCCTCGCTCCAACCCTAGCCTTAACCCTAACCTTATATCCTGTCTGTAGAGGACTTGGTAGTGTTTCCAGGACTGAACCACTCCCTCTCTGCTGTAGGTGACAGGGAGCTGGTCCAGGAGGTGTTGTTTGATGCTGTGGTCACAGCCCCACTGGAGGCCTACTGGACCGGCCTGGCCCTCAACAAATCAGAGTGAGTCTAGCCCACTAGCTCCTGAACTTGAACTAACTCCTCCTCAACTCCTTTATGCAACACGCCTCCCTCTGTTGCTCTCACAGCTCTTTGCGGGGTTGGTGGTGGTCGTTAAACAGTTCAAAACATCAACGACATCAGCGCGTCACTAGGGCTCTCTGCTTTGATCACCCTTGTGGTTCCCGCCTCTTCCCACAATCCTCTCTACTCTGTGGTATCGTGATTGTGCTGAATGTATTACTCTTTGTTTTCATTGTTTGTTTGCATCACCCCAACAGGAACTCAGACAAAGGAGTGGAGATTGCTTACCTAGGCACACGCACTGGCCTCTCTAGAACCAGCCTGTTTGTTGTCCCAGAGCACCTATCCAATCAGTGAGTACGATACTGAGCATCTGGCCAATCAGTGCAACAACTGAGACAAAGCAATGTACCAGTGACTTGTAGTCTCTCCTCTGACTCCTTCATGACCTCCTGTGTCTCATCAGAGACTTCCTGACAGCAGAGGATAAGGAGGGGGTGTTCAACGCTGACCACTTCCCTCTGTGGTACAAGAGAGCAGCAGAGCAGGTTCCCGGCACCTTTGTTTACTCGATCCCCTTTGGAGGTATGGAGACACTTACACAAAACGTACCTTTACTCTATGTCCAGAATCCCCTCACCTTAAACACACCCGCACTTAACACAAGGCGTTACACCATCATTTACTTGCACTGTATTTCAATTAAGTTGTCTTTGAAATACAACTTCATTTTACTTTAATCAATATACAGTTTCTCTAATATACATTAGCTCACTCTCTCCCTTATTTGTAATTGAGTGTCATCTGTAGCCTATTTTCCTCCTCACCCCACTCAATAGATCTCTTTAGTTAACCCTGTCTACTGTATCTCTGTGGGTTACCGTAGAGATTCGGTGTGTCTCTGATAGGTTTTACCATGAAGATTTAGTGTATTTGTGTCACTGATATAGGGTGTAGTTAGCCTCGTCACTCTGCACACATTAATCTGGTGTCCCGTAGCAGAAGGCGACACCGTGAACCCCGAAAACCAGAAGGCTGGTAAATGTTTATCTATTTCAACTTTTCCTGTCACCGAAGGCAAATCTATAACCCGGAATTCCCTACCAGTTTTTACGGACTATCCACTCTGTGAAAATAAACGTTTAAATCCAACTTTTCCAGAGTTTACCGAATTCCCACCATGTAACCTGTGAAAGGCCGTACATTTTCACTGACAAAATCCTAGGCGGGACAGCACGAAATGAGACGCAGAGACGTGACTTCAACAAAAAAAGGAAACTGTATTCGGTGTTCTTTCAACTCTCCCCGGGACCGTAAAAACTAACAGTTGGTACCAAACGCCAATCCAACAGCTTGAGCCAAACCATTAACAGGACATACTACTGTCCTGGAATTCACCATAGTCTCTGGCTCATCATCACTCTCCCCCCTCTGCCCCTTCAGGTCTTTAGAGAGCACAAACAATACTCAGTCAATTGGCCCCAGGTGAGCACATCAGTAGTGGCTGTGCTGCAGCCCACCTCCATCAGAGGGCGCAGTCGGACCACTTGACCAGTCTGAGCCCTCACACACCCTAAAGCCAAAGGTTCGTTGCCAGCTGAGATCACGCGGTAATCTTGCATGGCGACAACTACGGAGTATGGGACTAGGGAGTGACTTTTGGAAAATGTGGATTTAAACGTTTATTTTTACCATAGTTCACACACTTTATATCCCGTACCGATCGGTAAGGCATTCCGTATTATAGTTTTGCCTTGTGATGGGAAAAGGTTCACGGAAATAGGTCAATCAGAGGGGATGATAAATATGTTATCGGGGCACGGGATGTGGCCTGCAGTGACAGGAGACTAGATTAATGTGTACAAGTCTCACTGAGCGAAGAGGCTAACTACACCCTTTATCAGAGACACAGATACAGCGAATCGTCATGGTAACCTATCAGATATACAGTACACATGGTTAACTAAAGAGATCTATCGAGTGGGGTGTGGGGAAAAAGGCTACAGATGACACTCAATTACAAGTTAGGGAGAGTGAGCTACTGTATATTAGAGAAGCTGGGTTGTACAGCTCATCTCTCACTGCTGTCTGTAATTAATGTGCCCCACTTTCTTCCCACTGAGGGAAAGAGAGGATCAGGATCACACTGTTCCCTGTTGTCTACCAGCCTCTACCTTCCTCTAACTGCTCTCATTCCTTAGTCTGTTGTAAAATATCCCTCCTTTACTATCACCTCCCCTGTTTAATAATATAACCTCCTCCAACAATCCCTGTCCCCAGACGTTCTGTAGTGCTAGTACCAGAACTGTTTGTTTTTCATAAGAACACATCACTCTCTCTGTCAGAATCACTTCAAACATCCTGGTTGTAGGCTACTGATGGGATTCCATCACTGAGTGTAGTACTGTGGTTTGCTATTGCCTGCTGAAAGCTGTGGGTATGGCGCCATCTTTTGGTTAGAAAATGAGTATTCCCTTTTGTTTCTGTGACTTGGTTTTCCAGCTGTGATTATGCTTAGGTGCTGAGGGTGGAATGGAATATATAGTGTATTTTATAAGATCTTTTGAAATGGTAGGAATTGTTTTCCATTTACACAACATTTGTTGATTGAGGCTAATATCTGTGCTTCTGTGTTCCTGTTTTTCACTCCAGGAAATGAGAATAAGAGTGTGGTTTTGGCCAGCACTGCCATACAACTGCTGGATGACAGGAAGTCGCCTATTGTTGCCTGTAAGCTCCCTGAAAAAGACCCTACCTTCTCCCTGACATAGAGAGCTACTGTACCTGTTATAGGCTTGTAACTAATATTTTAAACAATATAAAAAACCCTTTGAAGACATGTGAAGAAACTCTTTAATACATTTTTAATTCCTCTTCTAGATGTACAGTGTGCTGACTGTTATGTTTGTTTTTGTTAAAACCCACTATAGCTGTTGGGATTCAGATGAAGCTGGATTTCTTTCAGAGGAAGTTCTGGACCGCTAGTAGACAGGTAGACACACACACACACAATATCCAGTGCTGTGAGACATGCTTTATGGATTATTCTAATCATTTATTCATCTTATTGATTCGATCCAGTGTGCTGCTCTGGATGGGAAGTGCACCATTAGCTGTGATAATGAGGTAAGACCAGACAGTAGCTGTCTGTCACTGGCTCATGCTACTTCCTGCTTCGTAGCCTGTGGTCCATGTCTCAGATGTTCTACTTCCTGTCTATACTGTCTGACCTTTCTGTTTCCTCTCAGTATTGAATTATTAAATGACGTCATGCCTTGAAGATCTGAATTAATGTTCCTTTCTTCATTTCTAACAGGACATCAAATGTTACCTTATTGACAACAACGGATTTATTCTGGTCACAGAGGACTACTCTCAGGTACCATAAATTATATACTAGACGTGTGTGTGTGTCCTGTAGCTCCCCTGGTTCTTAGTATTTGCCTTTAAATAAACATCTTCCTCAGACGGGGCTGTTCTTTGGAGAGGTGGAGAGTGCTGTTATGAACAAGCTGCTTCTCATGGGCTCCTTCAAAAGGTTAGAGGATAAATCATGTTACAGTCATACCCTGAACACACACACACACACACACTCAATGAATGGTCTATATTCTCCTCTCTCTAGGATCACTCTGTATGACTACCAGGCTCTCTGTAGAGTGTATGCTGGCAGCAGTGACAGCGCACGCTCTCTATCACATGTAAGTACTGTCCCTAAATATTGTCACATGTAAGGACTCTCCCTAAATATCACATGTACATACTGTCCCTAAACTACTCATCAGACTTACATACATCCAGTCAATGCTATTTATTTAATTTCTTCTCTCCCAGCCCTTCTCCATCGTGAAATGGCTCTTGACCAAACTTGTCATGTGAGAACAATAAAATAATCACCTTGATACGATAAAATAATGAGATGCACTGATTATCAACCACAGTACATATTATTGTATTATTATATCAATGTATGTTTGTTTTCCTCAGTTTCCTGCTGGAGTTCAACCTTTACAGCTGGTGGCATGTTGATCTCTCAGTCAAAGGTCAGTGTGTGCAAGAATATACCTTGAGGTGTGTGTGTGTGGGTGCTTGCACACATGGGAGTGTGTGTCTTTCATGTTTTTATTATGTTAAGATTTACATGTCCCATTTCCAGCCCAAAGGTCGAGGGGAAAGACCATGATGGTGCCATGTGACACGGAGTACCCTGCATTCGTCTCTGAGCGTACCATCAAAGAGACCACGGGAAACATCGACTGTGAGGGGTGTGCCAGGTACTTGTAACACAGTTACCTTATCTGTGTATTAGGCACCGATAAACTCACTTAGCCTGTGTGTTGAAGGTGTATACACAATACAGGGTAATTTCATGCGTTAGTTCTGGGATAGGCGTCCCGCTAGCGCAACTTCCGGTGAAACTAGAGAACGCGCAATTCAAATAAATAATCATAACAATTATGGCTATTAAACATTTAGGTACATACAAGCGTCTTATATCGGTTGAAAGCTTAAATACTTGTTAATCTAACTGCAGTGTCCGATTTACAGTAGGCTTTACAGCGAAAGCATGTCATGTGATTGTTTGAGGACTGCGCCCCACATCAAAATATTTCTCCACCATGTTTCATAAATTCACAAATGAAATACTCACATACTTTCTGAAATACTTACTCTGATTTGTCATCCAAAAGGTCCCAGCTATAACATGTAGTGTCGTTTTGTTAGATTTAAAATCCTTCTTTATATCCCAAAAAGTATTTTGTTGGCGCCATCGATTTGAGTAATCAACTCGTTCAACATGCCAAGATAGGAATCTGAAAATCTACCCCTAAACTTTGTTTCAACAAGTCAAAATGTTTTGATTCAAACCAAAGATACCATAATGTAATTAAGCTATAATATTTCATACGGAAAGAATTATGTTCAATACGAAAACGATATTAGCATGTGCGTGTCATCGTGCACATACACAAGTCTGTCCCTGTAGGAAAACTCATTTTTCTTACTTGTTTTAGAAGAAACAAGCCTGAAACCTTGAACAAAGACTACTGACACCCAGTGGAAGCCATAGGAATTGCATACTGGGAGCTAGATTTAATTATTTCCCTATACGTTCCATTGTAAGAGCATGGGCTCCCCCCCCACCCCACATTTTTTTTTATAACCATGTCTATTATAGTCTCCTACATTATTTTAACATTTCTACAAACTTCAAAGTGTCTTCTTACCAATGGTACAGGTACTGGTTTCAGGGCCTGAACAACAGGCAGTTTACCTTGGGCACGTCAGTCAGACAGGAAGTGGAGAAAATGGAGACCTAGCCTTATGTTAAAAGCATGCACTCAACTCTCTCTTTCTCTCTCACTCCTCAGATCTTTTGTAATTCAGCAGATTCCCAGCAGTAATCTCTTCATGGTCGTCGTGGACAACAAGTGTGACTGCAGCTCTGCCCCCCTGGTTTCCATGGATCCCATCGAGATTATGTATATCCTTTACTAACCCTCTATAAGTTTGAGGTGTTGGAGTGTATTGTTAATACAAAGCTTTTTAGTTTTTTTAATATAAATGTCTTGTAAGTGAACTCTGAACTTAGACTTTAGTTTTCTGAGAATGTGAATAGCTTCATTGTCAGAGGTATTAATACATTTCTCATACATGTAGCTATTTATGAAGCGTGCATTACGGTTTGGTTTTCTCATCATGCTAGAATGATGTTGCAGAAACAGTCACCACGCTATCAGTTAAATGTATCGGAGGTATCTGAGGTGTGGTTCATCATCAGTATTTCTATCCTTAACCCCTCTGCACACAATGAGTCTCTGAAATGTGACAGGCTGAAGTTTCAGAAAGACAGAAAGCGGCCAGAAACGTGTCATCCTTTTCACCCCGAGGTACGCAGTGTAGATATGTGTCTGCATCACAATTCTGTGATTACACGGAAAGTACATGAACGCCTGTTTATGAGTGTTTAATAACATGAAATTAAGCATATGTGACCATCTGTATATTGTCTGAACCATGTATTGTATGTATTAATTCATTTCTATGGTCTGAAACTCCTGTGATGCCCCCTGTGTCTGATGCAGGAGAATGCCATGGAGTGTGGAGGAACAGCAGGCCTCTCTGCCCCCCTTACAGCAGCACTGCTCCCCCTACTGGCCACTCTCATTAGCAGGTGACCACACCGCCCTCGAGGCCCACCTTCCTGGACCCAACACTGGAGAGATTGATAGACTGGCGCACCATCAAATGCTGACAACGCACACGGAGCCTCGCCAACAAGAAGAACTTGCTCACAACTGAGTTACTTATTACCAACAGAGAGATGGACCAATTGTAAATCAATCTCCCTGACCAGCAGAGAAATAACAAATTAGACATTGTTCAAGAGAAACAGAACAATATTCAAAGGGGAAACAATATGGGACATTATACAGAAATAAATATACCTGAGAGCAGCAATGAACGGGTTTCACAGGATGACAGAAAGGACACAAGATCAGTTGGATAACAAAGCCAGCCCTCTGTGATGTAGGCACTATCTTCCTTTATGTGCAGTCAGTGAAAGCATTACCATGTTGATTTAAATCTCAGTTGGTTCACTCCACATTAGCGTTCCAAAATACCTCAATACACTCTCACAGCTGTAATACGCTGACTGTGCAAGCGGCAAGACAGGATTTTACAGAATAAAAGATCCACTTTTCCCTACGTTCAGACAACATAACACGGGCAACGATATGTGATTGTACAGCTATACTAAACACAATATTTGACATAATTTATTGTATGAGACAAAGTCCACTTGATCAATAGTTATTGCTCTAATACAGTAATATTGTGTCACTGATGACGATGAGATCTAGAGTGCCACCATTTGGTCTGGTGCAGCCATTTAAGGTTGCAGTGACTTTATATTCACACAGCTACTAAGGACATACAAGGTTTACATACCACATTTCATTGCCCCTTGTCCATCAGCTCAGTTCTTATAGCCAGTTACCCATGGTGGAATTATCTGCAGGGTTTAAAATTAACTTTTAAAGAAACTTGTCCTTCAGACAAATACTTTTTTTTCTTTTTTTTTTCTTGTCCGAACGGTTAAGGAGAACTGGCCAAAACCTCCCTCTGTTAAGGTGAGTGCAATACAGATACTTGCAAAGGCTACAAGTCCAGCGTTCATCAAAGCACAGCTCCCCTGCCAAGACCTGCCTGCACTCTTGGCTCTGCCTTATGTCAGTGTCTCAGAGTTCTGGTCAGAGTCTTGTAAGCAGGCACAGGTGTGAGCAAATAGTTCATGATTTAGTGATATCTTCCCTTACAAGCTGTCCTACAGCTTCATCACACTATCCCCATCCTGGGTGGAAAAGACCATCCCTGAGTTGTTCCAAAGCCACGTAGTACCTTTGAACTACACTGGTGGCTGCCAGTCTTGCACTGGTCATGCTCCCTGAGATTGTTGGGCTCCCGTCGACGTTCCTCCCACTGAAAGAGATGCTGCTGGTGCTTCCCGTTGCTGAAGAATGCTGGAAGTACCGTCGCGTAGATGCTGGAGGTCAGATGACCCCTATCGTGTGCTAGATACAGCAGTCCTGGATGCAGAACAGCCTCTCTCCGGGAAAATACACAGCAGAATGGAACCCCGGCCTGTGATAACCCAATTGGGTCGTGGGTTGACCTCCAGTCGGCGGGATGGCCTGCCGGGTCGTACCGGAGTGTCTGCAAATGAACAAGGAACAAAGGGTTTGAGTTGTTTGAAATGCACGATAGTTTCGGGACCTCTCTCCGCCAATTCTATGCGGCACAGGACATCTAAAACCTGCTCTACCACTTGGAAAGGGTGTTTGTAGTGTAACAGTATAGACTTTACGTCCGTCCCCTCGCCCTGACCTGGGCGCGAACCAGGGACGCTCTACACACATCAACAGTCACGCTCGAAGCATCGTTACCCATCGCTCCACAAAAGCCACGGCCCTTGCCGAGCAAGGGGAACCACTACTTCAAGGTCTCATCAAGTGACGTCACCGATTGAAACGCCACTAGCATGCACCACCGCTAACTAGCTAGCCATTTCACATCCGCCACAGTAGCACCTCTGAAACTTAGGACATACCCCCCCCCCCCCCCCCCTGCTTCTTAGCCTTATTTCGAACCCAAACCAATTCACCCACAGATTAATATAGATAATTGGCCCGAAAATCAAAGCTAGCCTTCTGCTGACCGGAGGCACTAGCTTGGTGTCTTTTCACTGACCGCACTAATGTTGACAAAGTGTCATCCAGCCATAATACATATTCACTGACAGATGTACATTTTTTTCCCTGTGATCTATGTCAAGCATCACATTGACGAGAAGAACAATTTCTTAACCTCTAGTGACTCCCCATCCCGCATGAGAGAGCGTAATCATCGACTGACACTAATTAGCATAACACAACGGACATAAATATTCCTAGAAAATATTGTGAAGTGAAATATATTGAGACACAGCTTAGCCTTTTGTTAATCACCCTGTCATCTCAGATTTTCTAAATATGCTTTACAGCCAAGCTAGACAAGCATTTGTGTAAGTTTATCGATAGCCTAGCATAGCATTTTGTCCAGCTAGCAGCAGGTAATTTGGTCACGGAAATCAGAAAAGCAATCAAATTAAATCGTTTACCTTTGATGAGCTTTGGATGTTTTCACTCACGAGACTCCCAGTTAGATAGCCAATGTTCCTTTTTTCCAAAAATATTATTTTTGTAGGCGGATTAGCTCCGTTTGTTCTTCACGTTTGGCTGAGAAATCGCCCGGAAATTGCAGTCACGAAAACGCCGAAGAATATTCCAAATGAGCTCCATAATATCGACAGAAACATGGCAAACGTTGCTTATAATTAATCCTCAAGGTGTTTTTCAAATATCTATTCGATAATATATCCACCGGTACAATTGGTTTTTCAGTAGGACCAATTGGAATAATGGCTACCTCCTGTATTTTACGCGAGAATCACTCTGTGAGCCATTAGGTGACCAGTTTCGCAATGTAGCCGCTTACGGGTATTCTTCAACATAAATGCGTAAAACTATGTCACAATGCTGTAGACACCTTGGGGAATACGGAGAAAAAGTAATCTGGTTGATAGCCCATTCACTGCTCAATACGGATGCATTGGAACACAGCGCTTTCAAAACATGAGGCACTTCCTGATTGGATTTTTCTCAGGCTTTCGCCTGCAATATCAGTTCTGTTATACTCACAGACAATATTTTTACAGTTTTGGAAACTTTAGAGTGTTTTCTATCCTAAACGGTCAATTATATGCATATTCTAGCATCTTGTCCTGGCAAAATATCCCATTTACTACGGGAACATTGTTTTTCCAAAAATGAAAATACTGCCCCCTAGTCAATGTTTTAATCAAACAGCACTTTGAATGGGTTGAAACCGGTACTTGCATGAACTCTACTACGATAGACCATCATGACATATGGTAGAAGAACATCCCAGTTCAACCCACTGTCCCCCATCCTGGATGGAAAAGACTGTCCCTGAGTCACTCCGAAGCCATGTGGTAACTTTGGACCACGCTAGTGGCTTCCGGTCTCGCACAGCTCGTGCTCCCAGAGAAAGTTGGTCTCCCGTTGACCTCCCTCCCATTGAAGGAGATTCGAGATTCGAGATTTGGTTCGAGATTTGTGGATGTTCAACACATCCACAAACTCCTCTGTCCATTTTGAGATATAATCTCACTCTACTAGGATGTACTTTTCCCATTGGCGGTTTTAGTGAGTGGAGCAAAGATATCCACAGCTATACGTTCACACGGCCAAGAGGTGACAGACAGGTTTAGGGGTGCACAGGGCGGCCGCCCTTGGGCTTTACGGGACGTGCAGTCCACACACTCCTTACACAATTTTGCGACATTGTCAAACTCCCCGGCCAGTCGAAACAATCTTTGGCTTTCCTCTGTAGCACTCCTAAATGACCCCCTGTTGTTGTGCTATGTAGAATGTCCAAAACTGTAGGCGCCACAGCTTTGCGGAGGACCACTTGTGTCTTACAAATGGCATCAGCATTAGGCAAGGGGACATGCACTAAACTCAGCCCTTGCACCTGAAGCTGATCCCATACTGGCACATATTAAGGCTTGATTATGCTACCTCCCTGCACTTGTCCCTTATACTCTACTTCTTTTAAGCTAGAGGAGGAGGCGTATTTCTGCGTCTTCTTGTTGGGCGTCTGAAAAGTCATCTCCCACCCCTGCTTCCTGTTCTGGCCATGCCAGCTGGTTGACATGCATCAATGCGCAAACCACAGGGCACTGATCAGAGGGAGGGCTTGACGCAACACAGGGCGTGGCAGAGAATGCTGGTAGCCTCGACAGGGTGTCTGCATTCGCATGCTGCTTTCCGGGGGCGGTGCACAATCTTATATTGAAAATTGGCCAACTGTTCCACCCACCGAGCTAGCTGCCCTTCTAAACCTTTAAAGTTGTGCAACCATCGTAGGAGGATGTGGTCTGTTCGCAGAATGAACTCTTTGCCTAAGGGGTAATGTTTGTAGTATCTTCTGAAAGTAACCATGCCCAACAGCTCCTCCTTCGTTGTAGCATACTTGCATTGTTGCTTTGTCAGAGCTCGACTAGCATATGCTACCATACACTCCAATCCTTACTACTTTGGTATGGTACAGCTCCAATTCCTTCATTGTTATCATCGGTACCTAGGATAAAGGTCTTGTTAGGATCTGGGTAGGACACGACTGATGCAGTAGTGAGGCTAACTTTCAACTGCGTGAATGCCCGCTGGTAGTTTTCCCGTCATTTGAAACTGTCTTCCTTTCTCAGTAAGCTGATGCAGATAGGGGCAAGATTGAACTGGCGCAGCTTGGAAAGAACTTCATCCAAATGGAGGAGATGTTCTTGAACGGTATGACCGGACACAATGTCATCCAAATCAACTAAACGGGTGGTCTACTGTGAATCTGCTAGGACTACATCCATCAATCTCTGGAAGGTACTTGGTGCATTGCATAAACCAAAATGTAAAACGTCTGGTAGGAAACACCGTTTTTGATCTGACTTTGGGTTCCAACCCGACTGTCTCGAGGGTGGAGAACCAGCGAGCCTTGTTAAACTGTCAAGAGCATCTTCAATTCTCCGGAGCAGGTAAGCATCTTTCTCAGTGACATCATTGAGTCTCTTTCTTTTACCAGAACGACAGGGGCTGTCCAGGGGCTACATGAGGGGCGGATGATGCCATGCTTTAGCATCTGCTAAACGTGGTCTACGGCTTCCTGTTGCAGTTGGAGGGGGATCCTGTGCGGGGCCATTTTAATGGGTTTTGCGTTACCAGTATCTATCTGATGCATCGTAAGGTGAGTTTGCCCTAGATCCGTATCTCCTGTTCACGAATGGAATGAAGTGCGTTCAAAACCTCTCGTTTCCAAACCAAATTGCGCCACAATGGTGTTTACAGACCAGGAAGTGGTGATGTCCTCTTTTCTCCGCTTTTCGAAGTCCACTGTTTCACTATCTACCTCCACCTCAGTAAACAGAGTGGCAATTTCCACGCCCCATTTTAGAATTTGGTTCTCATCAGTCATATTAATTACACGTACTGGCATTACCCCCTGGTCAACTGTCAAGGTGGCTCATGTCGTGTGTACATCACAATGGTTGAGCAAAGAGGAAGATGGTTCCAGCATGCCTTTGGTGTACTTCTTGGAAAGACCTTCAACTGCCCACGGGATAATTACTTCGCAACAGGGTGAGAGTACTGTATCATAGTGAACAGTAACAAGTTTGGGTTTGTTAGCATCATAGAACAAGAGAGGTAGCTTCTTTCCCATTAGTCGGTTTCATCTTCCCCCATATCAATCACATCACCAAATGTAGCTACAAAGTCAGTGCCAAGCGAAATGTCTTATGGCAGAATATCCACCATAAGAATTCAGTAACTACAGCTAAAGATTCAAATTGACAAATGGTCTGCTAACAGCCCAGGATCTCAATTCCCCCCCCCATTAGCTACAGCAACTTAGCCCTGGTAACCCATCAACTCAGTGTCTCCATTAGTGTTTTTTAGCAATGGAAACAATTGAAGCTTGAGCCCAGTTATCAACTGGTCGACGGTAGTCCCACCCACTTAGTTTAACATTGAGGTACACCCCAGAAGTGTTCTTGTCACATGGAGAGGCCATTCTAGAAGGAGGAGGAGGGGGGGTGAGCATTTGGCATGTAGTGCACACCCGCTCTAGTTTTCCGGCAGGTAGCGGCAGTTTCTGCGTGTATGACGGTTACATCCACATTCCTAGCAGAATTTGCTTCAGCCTCTGTTCCCTCGGTCATAAGCAAACCCGCTTTGTTCCCTAGTAGCGGGCCTAGCAGAACGAAGACTGACTCGCCAGTCCCCACTACATACATAATCAATAAAATGATCA
The DNA here is from genome assembly GCF_002021735.2 of Oncorhynchus kisutch. Taxonomy (NCBI): domain Eukaryota; kingdom Metazoa; phylum Chordata; class Actinopteri; order Salmoniformes; family Salmonidae; genus Oncorhynchus; species Oncorhynchus kisutch. Next base: position 46,292,623 of record NC_034174.2, on the reverse strand, counting down.
CGTGTAAACATATCCAGAGTAGTGGCATCTGCAGTCGGGTACGCTTTCTCCATTAACCGACATAGAGCATTGCCAAATTCCCGGGCTGTTTCGTTATGCAGCCTCCTCCTAGCCAGGAAGTTGGCACAGTTCCCATTGTGACTGTCACAAGGGACTAAACATTTCCCAATACCATTTTTCAACTGTGTAGTCACGTCTATCATCAACGGCGAGACCGCTATTAATGTCCTGAGCCCACCCTGATAGTAACAAAGAGATATATTTTATGCTGCATGTTGGGGGGATGACCATTATGGGGATGACCATGTTGGCTGACCATTATGTGGGACGGGGGCTACCATCTGGGCCGCACCTGTGCCTAAGTTTGTGTCCTCATGGTCTGACATATAAATATATATCCCACCAGTGTAATAATGCTCACAGGACCACACGATAGGTGGGGCAGTTACTGGATTGAGCAAAGTAGTGTGATGCAGCCACCATCTTTGTTTGACTGGTATGGTCCAGCGAGGTTAGGACACAAAGACAACACGGATATCTAAAACAATTATCTTTATTAACAACACAAGGCAGAGTGCATGAAATGCAGTCTGGAATCCCCTTTGTTTGCCCCACATACCCCACGTTATATTTTCAAAACATTTAACAAGACTAGGCCAACGAAAGAGGACATCTGACATGACATTGAACGTTTTAAATATAATGTTTATACTCACCAAAAGCTGAGTCTCCCCTCTCTTTAAAATAGTAACAGTAGTTGTTTTCAAAACGGTGTTTTAGCTGTGATTTACATTTTCAAATGTCATGTGCCTGCACTTTCAGAATGAGTCTCTCCCTTCACTCGGTGCACAAAGTAGGGAGAGAGAGTGAGAGCATACAGCAAAACAGGGACAGACATAGGACATGACAATAATACATGCCGCTAATGGCTAAATATACTGAACAAAAATATAAACGCAACATGCAAAAATATCAAATATTTTACTGAGTTACAGTATAAGGAAATCAGTCATCTGAAATAAATTCATTAAGCCATAATCTATGGATTTTACATGACTGGGAATACAGCTATGCATATGTTGGTCACAGACACCTTAAAAAAAGGTAGGGGCATGGATCAGAAAACCTGTCACTATGTGGTGCAACCACCATTTCCCTCGTGCAGCGCGACACATCTCCTTCACATATAGTTGATCAGGCTGTTGATTGTGGCCTGTGGAATGTTGACCCACTCCTCTTCAATGGCTGTGCGAAGTTGCTGGATATTGGCCGGAACTGGAACACGCTGTCGTACAAGTTGATCCAGAGCATCTCAAACGTGCTCAGTGGGTGACATGTCTGGTAAGCATGCCATTGGGACATTTTCAGCTTCCAGGAATTGCGTAGAGATCCTTGCGACAAGGGGCCGTGCATTATGATGCTGAAACAGGAAGGAGGTGGATGAATGGCCGAACAATGGGCCTCGTCGATCTCGTCATGGTATCTCTGTGCATTCAAATTGCCATCGATAAAAATGCAATTGTGTTCGTTGTCCGTAGCTTATGCCGACCCATACCATAACCCCAGCGCCACCATGGGGGACTCTGTTCACAATGCTGACATTAGCAGACCGCTCAACCACACAATGCAATACATGTGGTCTGCGTTGTTAAAGGTCAGTTGGACATACCGCTAAATTCTCTAAAACAGAGAAATGAATGTTAAATTCTCCGTAAACAGCTCGTGTGGACAGACCATCTTGAAGTCAGCATAACAATTGCACACTCCCTCAACTTTAGACATCTGTGTCATTGTGTTGTGACAAAACTGCACATTTTAGAGTGGCCTTTTATTGTCCCAGCACAAGGTGCAGCTGTGTAATGATCATACTGTTTAATCAACTTCTTGATACGCCACACCTGTCAGGTGGATGGATTATATTGGCAAATGAGATGCTCATTAACAGGGATGTAATTTGTGCACAAAATTTGAGAGAAATACGCTTTTTGTGTGTATGGAAAGTTTCTGGTATTTTTTTCAGCTCATGAAACATGGGACCAACGCTTTACATGTTGTCTTTATGTTTTTGTTCAGAGTAGTTAAACACTGATGTAAGTAGCCAGACTAGGCTACATGATATGTTTTGAATTGGCTATCTATTTTTTTATTTTATTCTATAGGCTAGTCTACCTGCTGCTGCATTGTCTCTCTCTCCTTGAGCAACAGCCCCCTCGACTTTCATGACCAAAAGAAAACTGTTTGCTGACCAACAATCTGCTATAACTGGGCAAATAACTCACTAACTAGCAAGGAATAGCTAAACACGGATTTAGTTTTAAATTCAAACCCGCTGGCACCTGAAGCCCCCATGAGATCCCAAACCTAGAAGAAGTACTGTAGCTAGCTAGCTAGACCTCCTCAGCAGCAATGTTATTAACTGTCATTGAAGTTGGTGGTCACTACTGGTTTCAGATGACAAGTAAAACTCTCCGCCATGTTTTGGTAAGGGCACCAAAGAATCCTCAAAACCAATCACGACAGATAAGTAACAGGGAATTGTTAATAATTTCCTTGTTTTTTAAAATCAAATGAATACATATTTTGATGCTCCTGGACACATAATCAGTGATGTAACCTGGAGTCATAGGGTGTTTCGGGGTCAACATCACACACCCTCGCTCAGGCGACCCAACCAAGGTTGATCAGATCCTGACTTGTCTCCAGGTAGCATTACGCTGCTCCCAATGGATCTCCTCTCTTGATCCAGAGACATTGTGCTGCTGATGGCTCTTTTCCTCTTCACTCCCTTGATGCCAAGTGCGCTGCAGGCTCTGTAGAGGGATTGCCCAGCAAAACCCTTGGAGCCTACCTCGATAGGCATGGACCTAGCCTTCCAACCCTGCTTCTGACAGTCGTTGACAAGTCCCTCGTACTTTGCCCTCTTCCTCTCGTACGCCTCCTGAAGACGATCTTTCCAAGGGACTGTCAGCTCAACAATAATGATGGTCTTTGTTGGACTCTGACACCAGGGTTATGTCTGGTCTCATGGTTGTCTTGACAATGTGCGACAGGAACTTAACATGGCTCATCACGTAATGTCTTTGATGACCCTAAAATGTTTGATGTTGATAGGCCATTGTGAAGTGGATTTACAAAAGATTGTACGTGTCCATTTAAATCTGATTTCAAGATTTATCAATAACCCTAAATTTAATGATGTTCCATAGGCCTACACACTGAATTAGGTTTTATTTGGACCTATGGTTTATGGACCTATGGTTTCCAAAATGTCCAAGATGGAGGAAAATCTACCCAAACAGACCTAATGAGTCCTTGAGGAAAATGTGTGCACCACGAGGAAAGACACCTACATACAAAGTTTCCCGTCACTAGGTGAAACGGGGCAGCAGATATGAAGGTTTAAGTTAGACTGCTTGTAACAGTGCCACCTATAGGCCAATCAGTGCCATTCTTTTTGACCAAGTTACTCTAGTTTCTATGTGAAAAATGTAGAAATAAATTATCAATCTATGTTTGAGTTATTTGACCATGTCAAGGGGGGGAAAAATGAAGAATCACAAAAAGGATGAGAAAGCACTGTGACAGCAATGAGATCCTGAGCACATTACAGACCCCTCTGTGGATGCCAGAGCAAAGAAACCAATATCCCTGTGTACTGTACATGCACTGTAGAAAATAACAAGAGTTACGTCAAGGTAGTTATATGAATTAAAAGAACAAAAAAAAAATCCACCTTTAAAAAAAAGGGTACTATACAATGGAAAAAAACTGTAAAAAAGGATGGTATAGAGACACGATTGTACGATTTTAGAGACGAGCGGATGGTTGAAGTCAATTTATTCTGCCTGCTTTAAATTTTACAGCGGAGAACATCTTAAACAGATTCAAAATATGCATGTGAAGGATAAAAAAAATACATTTAAGTTACGTGAAAGGAATAAAGTTCAGAGCTCTGGCTGTAAACTGAAAATATGAACATTTGCATGTTTTAAATGTTTATTGTAACCTATAACCCTTAATGCTTACCCTGATCCCAAACCCCCTCATTTGAGGATGCTGCTACTATCTAAATAAACACAAATCAATATTTTCTATCATCTGTCTTTCAGCTCCAATTCTTTACTTAACTTCAACAGTTGCATTTATGTGGGTGTTGATTTACAGTTACCCTCATGGAATTAGCTAAACAAATGAATAAAAAAGCTACTGTATTTAGCCCTTACGGTTTATCATAATGATCTTACACAAAAACATGAACTAGTAAAACATGAAATAAGTATAAATATAATCATTGAGCCAGGTGATAATACTGTAGCCATTCTCTACATACAACATCTTGTAAGAGGCTCAAAGGGTATGCAGACATAGGACATTTTGCCATCAGTAGCTAGTGCTGTGAAAGTTTTTGCCCCTTTCAAATTTTCGCTACTTTTGCATATTTTTGATACTGAATGTTATCGGATCTTCAACAAAAACCTCATAGTAGATAAAGGGGACCTGAGTGAACAAATAACACAACAATTACATACTTATTTTAATTTATTTCAGAAACAAAGTTATGGAGCACCCAATGCCTCTGTGGGGAAAAAGTAATTGCCCCCTTTCACTCAATAACTGGTTGTGCCACCTTTAGCTGCAATGACTCCAACCAAACGCTTCCTGTAGTTGTAGATCAGTCTCTCACGTCGCCGTGGAGGAATTTTGTCCCACTCTTCTTTGCAGAACTGCTTTAACACAGTGACATTTGTGGGTTTTCAAGCATGAACTGCTCGTTTCAAGTCCTGACACAACATCTCAATTGGAATTAGGTCTGGACTTTGACTAGGCCATTCCAAAACTTCCCATTTTGTTGCTTTTTAGCCATTTTCACTTGATTGTGTGTTTTAGATCATTGTCTTGCTGCATGACCCAGCTGTGCTTTAGCTTCAGCTCACAGACAGATGGCCTGACATTTTCCTGTAGAATACTCTGCCACAGAGCAGAATTCATGGTTCCTTCTATTAAGGCAAGTCGCCCAGGTCCTGAGGCAGCAAAGCATTCCCAAGCCATCACACTTCCACCATCACGCTTGACCGTTGTTATAAGGTTCTTACTGTGGAATGCAGTGTTTGGATTTCGCCAGGCATAACGGGACCCATGTCGTCCAAAAAGTTATACTTAAACTCATCTGTCCATAGAACATTCTCCCAAGAGTCTTGATCATCCAGGTACTTCCAGGTGCTTTTTGGCAAACCTGAGCCAACTGTTTGGACGAGATGTGTCCCATTATGTCAGACGAAAACCAAGGAAGCGTTTGGTTGCAGGCATTGCAGTTTTAAGGTGGCACAACCAGTTATTGAGAAAGAGGGGGAAATTCCTTTTTCACACAGGGAATTGGGTGTTGTATAACTTTGTTCATTAAATAAATAAAATAAGTATATTTCTTTTTTTGTTATTTGTAAACTCAGGTTCCCTTTATCTAATATTAGGTTTTGGTTGAAGATCTGATAAGTCAGTATTAACAATATACAAAAATAGAGAAAATCAGAAAGGGGTCAAATACTTTTTCACGGCACTGTAGAGAAAGTCATAGTTGTGGTTTCAAAACTACATCAGTAGGCTGTCCTGATGGGCTGAGGTTGCTGGTGTGGCGGGGATTGAGCTGTATATGTGGTATATATCAGACTAGAGAAAAGAAACAGGCAGTTACACTTTAGACCTTTTGAAAATACACATTGTACATACTGTATTATTGATTTAAGATTATTTAGACATGAAGTGCGAAAAATGCTAAAGTTTGTATCCTTTATTTGCATTGGATTTGTACTACAAATTGTAAAAAGTTAGCATTTGGAAATAGTAGCCAGGTAAATAAAAGCAAAGCATGGATTGTTGTCATACCTTGTCAAAAGGATGCTTACAGGGTAAGGAAACCAATTTGTAAATGTGTAATTTTGTTGAACTATCCCTCTAATTGAAGTTCCTACAATGCATTTGATGTGATATAAATACACTTTTTATTTTAAAGAAAACTATGATTTTGTCATTTCTTAGGAAAGCAGCTTGGGCAGCAACATCTGGGGAGACTGAGAATAAAACCAGTTTGGTCCCAGGTGGACAGCCCATTTGAAACCAACATTTACAGCCTACTTATTGCCCTAGCGGGAAAATTGGGGACTTGGGTCCCAGGTGTTTACCCAAATGGGTTACAATGCAAGTAAGTCCTCAATTCGCCCGCTAGGACAACTTATGAAGCCCAACATGGCAACCACATGTGGGGCCAACGTGGTTATTTAGGACAAAACTTTGCTGGCCCCTTGTGGTTATTCTTTATGAGGGCTCAAGTGTTAACCCTTCGGGGCAGCATTTTCACTTTTGTATGAAAAGTGTGCCCAGAGTAAACTGCCTGCTACTCTGTCCCAGATGCTAATATATGCATATTGTTAGTAGTATTGGATAGAAAACACTCTGAAGTTTCTAAAACTGTTTGATGTCTGTGAGTATAACAAAACTCATATTGCAGGCAAAAACCTGAGAAAAATCCAACCAGGAAGTGGGAAATCTGAGGTTTGTAGTTTTTCAAATCATTGCCATTCTAATATACAGTGTCTGTGTGGTCATATTGCACTTCCTATGGCTTCCACTAGATGTCAACAGTCTTTAGAACCTTGAGGCTTCTACTGTGAAGGAGGGGGGAATGAGAGGGGAATGAGCCAGGTGTCTGGCAGAGTGCCAAGAGCTTGTGACGCGCGTTCATGTGAAAGTAAGCTCGCGTGCCATTGCTTTTCTACAGATAAAGGAATTCTCCGGTTGGAACATTATTGAACGTTTATGATAAAAAGATCCTAAAGATTGATTCTATACTTCATTTGACATGTTTCTACGACCTGTAATAACTTTTTGGACTTTTCGTCCGACCTGACGGCTGGACTTACACATGCGTTTGGATTTGTTTACCAAACGCGCTAACAAAAGGAGGTATTTGGATATAAATTGAGGACATTATCGAACAAAGTAAACATTTATTGTGGAGCTGGGATTCGTGGGAGTGCATTCTGATGATCATCAAAGGCAAGTGAATATTTATAATGCTATTTCTGACTTCTGTTGACCACACAACATTTTTTTTTTTACCTTTATTTTACTAGGCAAGTCAGTTAAGAACAAATTCTTATTTTCAATGATGGCCTAGGAACAGTGGGTTAACTGCCTGTTCAAGGGCAGAACGACAGATTTTGTACCTTGTCAGCTCGGGGATTTGAACTTGCAACCTTTCAGTTACTAGTCCAATGCTCTAACCACTAGGCTACACTGCCGCCCCATGGTGGATATCTGTTTGGGTTGTTTTGGTCTCGGAGCGCTGTACTCAGATTATTGCATGGTTTGTTTTTTTGAAATCTGACACAGCATTTACATTAAGGAGAAGTATATCTCTAATTCCATGTGTAACACTTGTATTTTCATCAACATTTGAGTATTTCTGTAAATTGATGTGTCTCTGTGCAAATTCATGGAATGTTTTGGAGGCAAAGTCAAAAGTAAACTGAGGTTTTTGGATATAAATATGAACTTGTTTGAACAAAACATACATGTATTGTGTAGCATGTTGTCCCGGGAGTATCATCTGATGAAGAATATCAAAGGTTAGTGATAAATTTTATCTCTATTTATGCTTTTTGTGACTCCTCTCTTTGTTCGGAAAATGGCTGTATGCTTTCTGTGATTAGGTGCTGACCGAAAAGCCTTTTTGAAATCGGACACTGTGGTTGGATTAACGAGAAGTTTATCTTTAAAATGGTGTCTAATACTGGTATGTTTGAGAAATTTGAATGATGAGATTTCTGTTGATTTCAATTTGGCGCCCTGCAATTTCATTGGCTGTTGGCGTTCCCAGACAGGTTAACCCAATTGGGTTCAAATCTGGGGCCCACATGGGTTATCATACATTTGCACACTGTGGTCCCTCAATAAGACCAACATGAACCGACATAAGGGCCAACGTGGATACTGAGGACAAAACTTAATGGGCCCACTGTTGGGTTTCTCTAATGGGGCCCGTGGAACAGCCCTTCATTAACCGATATGTGTCCCACATGGAAATGTTGACTGAGAAGTTGGAGTGAGATGGATTTTTGTCCGTTATTCTGATCATTTTTATCATCGATAAAACATATATGATCTCAAACACAGTTTTCTGTTCCCAAAACGAAAATCTGTTATGAACAGAGTGGACTAAGTTTTACAGACTATCCTTTGGCAAAGGCGTTGTTGAGAAGGAGTGCAGGGGCAAATTGAGTTATTGCACACGTGCACTTCACAGAGTAGGTGTTCCCTAACAGAAATATGCAAATACATGCTAGAGCGTGCCAATGGGATCTAGTTCGTGCTTGGCTCTGCCCACCTCCTTGCTTGTTCTGTCCAACTATGATCCACTTGGATTATTTTGCTCCTATTGGAAACGACAGGCTGTGGTCTATCTTGGTTTAGTTATACAAATCTTTGCCTACATCTCCCAGAAAAGGATGTCAAGGGGGTATTTTTAGATCTAAGAAATATAAAATAAATAGTTAATAGTTCAAAATTTGTTAAGTTATCTTGGTAAAGTCTTTGATTACCCTAAACATTGTCAAGTTGATAGGTCATTGTGAAATTCATTTGCAAAGTATTTTAAAGAAACAATTGGATTCCCTGGTTTATCAATAAGTCAGCCATCTCTGAACTAATCACTTCGTTTAGCTAAATTAAGAGATGTACCATGGGCCTACTTACCGAATTGGGTGTTATTTGGACCTTTCCTGAGAATACACTTTTCAAAGTTTTGAAAAGATTTCCAAGATGGAGGACAATCTACCATGTCATTGAGGCAAATATGTTCAGCCTGAGGACAGACACCTACATACAAAGTTTCAAGTATCTAGGTCAGGGGTATTAAACAAATATTTCCCCAGGGGCTGCATTCGGTCATAAACGAGGTCCGGAGGACCCCTAAATAGTCCTCCACTTTTTCCACATTTTGTTATTCTAAAAATGAATTTAAAACAAAATCCCTCACCAATCTACACACAATACCCCATAATGACAAAGGAAAAACTGGTTTTTAGAATACTTTTCCGAATGCACTGAATATTGAGTTTGTTTTTCCTCACTTAAACCAGCTGTATATTTGACACTCCTGCTCTAGGTCAAACGGGGCAGCGGATATGAGGGTTTAAGTGAGTCTTCTTATAACAGCTCCACCTATAGGCCAATCTTTTTGACCAATTACTCATGGCCTCTAGTTTCCGTGTGCCAAATTAGAAAAAGAGTTACCAAACTATGCTTGAGTTGTTTGACCATGTCAAGTTATTTGACCATGATGATACTGACCTTGTGCTTTGATGAATTGGAAGGTATCTAGAAATAACAAGAAATTGAATTTTTTTCAAAACCAGTATAGATTGGCATGAGTCACAGTTCTATAGTAACATAATGTTAGTAACTATTCACACAAGCTCATGACATTATTACTTCAGATCAGACATCTTATTTCAATTGAACTTATTTAGTAGTAATGGCAATACTCCTCTAGGCAAAAAATAACATTCAAATCAAAGTAGAATGGACTGATAAAATGAGGCATCAACTTACCACAGCTGTAGAATGCTACAAGAACTTGGAATGGAGGAATAACTCACAGACAAGGAGGATGACCAAAAACAGATGACCAGCCATATCAGGGATGAACAATACCATTTTCACAGATCCTCCGACTCAAATCAAATTTTATTTGTCACATACACATAGTTAGCAGATGTTAATGCGAGTGTAGCGAAATACTTGTGCTTCTAGTTCCGACAATAGTAATCGACTCTCACAAACTACTAGGATTATGGTGTCTGTGACTTAGAGAACGGTTTGAATAGAGAGATAGATGAGAAACTTCCTTGCAGGAAAACCACAAACAAAGTCCATTAACTATCAAGTAGTGTCTCACATCATGAGGTTGGGGGAAGGTCAATCAGTCAATGTTCTGTAGTTATATTTTGCTCCAATATTTGACAATGAACCAAAAAGCGTTAGCTTCACTGTCCGAGTAAATTCATATGTTTTGTTTGAGGCCTATTTGACTGCGACACCTCTGAAAAAAGAAGTAAGGTTCATGTACAGCATTGGCAACACACAAAAGTTAATATTCTGGCTGTGACTCCATGTCTGGCTCTGTAACTCAACAACACTACATTTCTGTTGACATCTTGAGGTGCTTACAGAAGCATTCATATGTTTCTCATGTTGGTATTTTTAGTGGGTGAATTTAGTTTGGGTTTTCATATCTAGAATAGTCTGGTAAAGATGTTAAATGTAACCATAGCGTCAGTTGAATGTATCTGAGGTTTGGTTCAACTTCAACAGTTGCTTTTTATGTGTAAGGTGGATGTTGGTGTTGTTTTACAGTTTGCTTAACTGACACCTAATGGAATTAGCTAAACAGATGGGGGAAAAAAAGCCAAGCCACCTCAGTTTATCAGAATAAAAACATGAGAAATAGACTTACCAGAAATAGAATGACTGAGACAGGCGTAAGAGATAGGTAGGTGTTTAACAGAAGGTCTTATTGTCTGTCTATTAAACTCAAGACATGCTCTATATACAGCATCCTGTGAGAGACGAGCGTTTAACTTGTTGAGCAGAACTGACATATTACATTATACGAGAGGGGTATCTGGGATCTGTAGCTAGAGAAAGTGACAGTTGTGGTTTCACTGAGTTTGCTGGTCTGTCGGGGATTGAGCTGAACACGTGGTCTATATCAGACTACAAGACAGAAAGAGACAATTTGGCCTATGGTATTTTGCATATAAATGATATAGTAAGAACAATTTAAAGAAGTGCAGAACACAATCACATGGGTGATGGTGAATTAGACAAATTATGGCTCATTTTTACTTGTGCTGTACATTTTGAGATGCCTGCGTATCTACTCCAACAGTGGGCATTAATGTGGATGGTACAGAAGTGATCAGACTGTAGTTTCCTGTATCCCCTGATTCCACCTAGAAGAGAGAGAGAGAGAAAAATAGATCTTAGTTATCCTGTCTGTCTGTCTGGCACAGTAGTCAACCAACTGTTGGTTTGACACTTTGAATGTTCAACGGTCGTTCTTGAAATGCGAAGGCATTTGGGCATTAATACATTCTTGTTTATTTTTTATTAATTTTAATGTATTTGGGTACATCTTCCCATTATAAATCAACTGATATGGCAGCTCAATGACTTTAAATCATGTTTACCATGATGGTAACATTGTGCCATCAGTAGAGTAATAACACCAATGACAATGTTTTGGTTGTTTTAGTTAAATACCCTTTCAAGATAATTGACTAAATCGATATGATTAATAGTTTTGCTCACAATAAAATTGAGTTACACCAATGGCACTTTGTATTGAGACACACCAAATGATCAATGGAATCCTCAAGTGTATGGCATACTAAAAGGGAGGGATTCTTTTAGAATGTTCTTTAATGGCCTCCTGTGTGGTGCAGCGGTCTAAGGCACCGCATCGCAGGGTCACTACAGCCTGGGGTTGGATCCCAGGTTGTGTCACGACCGGACCGTCCCATTGCACTACTTTGTGAGAATCTTTTTTACTTAAAGTATGTGTTTACCAGCATTTTTACTTGAGTCTGATTAATTATCTGAAGAAAAAGTTCATCTGATAATACCTGTGGAATATAAAAATACTTGCTTGACATAAATTTGGGGTCATGTAGAAATGTTCTTGTTTTTGAAAGGAAAGCAATTTGTTGTATCTATTAAAATAACAAGAAATTGATCAGAAATACAGTGTAGACATTGTTAATGTTGTAAATGATACTTGTAGCTGGAAACGTCTGATTCTTTATGGAATATCTACAGAGGCCCATTATCAGCAACCATCACTCCTGTGTTCCAATGGCACATTGTGTTAGCTAATCCAAGTTTATCATTTAAAAGGGTAATTGATCATTAGAAAAACCTTTTGCAATTATGTTAGCACAGCTAAAAACGGGAGCTGATTAAAGAAGCAATAAAACTGTCCTTCTTTAGACTAGTTGAGTATCTGAAATAGCATTTGTGGGTTCGATTACAGGCTCCAAATGGTCAGTCTATTCTTGTTCTGAGAAATGAAGGCTATTCCATGCGAGAAATTGCCAAGAAACTGAAGATCTCATACAACGCTGTGTACTACTCCCTTCACAGAACAGCGCAAACTGGGTCTAATCAGAATAGAAAGAGTGGGAGGCCCCGGTGCACAACTAAGCAAGAGGACAAGTACATTTAAGTGTCTAGTTTGAGAAACAGACGCCTCACAAGTCCTCAACTCGCAGCTTCAATAAATAGTACCCTCAAATCAAGTCTCAATGTCAACAATAAAGAGGCGACTCTGGGATGCTGACTTTCTAGGCATTGTTCCTCTGTCCAGTGTCTGTGTTGTTTTGCCCATCAAAATCTTTTCTTTTTATTGGCCAGTCTGAGATGTTTTTTTCTTTGCAACTCTGCCTAGAACTCGGCCAGTATCCTAGAGACGCCTCTTCACTGTTGACGTTGAGACTGGTGATTTGCAGGGACCCCGTTCCGCCAGCAGAACCCCTCGCCAACAGCCAATGAAATTGCAGGGTGCCAAATACAAATCAACAGAAATCTCATAAATCAAATTTCTCATACATACAAGTATTAGGCACCATATTAAATATACAATTCTTGTTAATCCAGCCACAGTGTCTGATTTCAAAAAGGCTTTACAGTGAAAGCTCCACAAACGATTATGTTAGGTCACCACCAAGTCACAGAAAAACCCAGCCATTTTCTTCAGCCAAAGAGAGGAGTCACAAAAAGCTCAGATAGAGAGAAAATTAATCACTTACCTTTGATGATTTTCATCAGATGACACTCATAGGACTTCATGTTACACAATACATGTATGTTTTGTTCTATAAAGTGCATATTTATATCCAAAAATCTCATTTTACATTGTCGTGTTATGTTCAGTAGTTCCAAAACATGCAGTGATTTTTGCAGAGAGCCACATCGATTCACAGAAATACTCATTATAAATGTTGATGATGTTGATTCAAGTGTTATGCATGGAACTTTAGATAAACTTCTCCTTAAGGCAACTGCTGTCTCAGATGTAAAAAAACAAACAGAAAAAGCATACCATGCAATAATCTGAGTACGGAGCTCAGAGCCCAAACCAGCCAAAATAAATATCCGTCATGTTGCACAGTCAACATTAGTCAGAAATAGCATTAGAAATATTAACTTACCTTTGATCTTCATCAGAATGCACTCCCAGGAACCCCAGTTCCACAGTAAATGTTTGATTTGTTCGATAAAGTTCATTGTTTATGTTCACATACCTCCCTTTGTAAGGGTGTTTGGTAAACAAATCGAAACGCGTGTGCAACTTCCAGCGGAAAGGTCAGACAAATTCCAAAAAGTTATATTACTGGTCGTAGAAACCTATCAAACTATGTATAGAATCAATCATTAGGATGTTTTTATCATAAATGTTCAATAATTTTCCAACCGGAGAATTCCATTGTCTGTAGAAAAGCAATGGAACGAAAGCTACCTCTCATGTGAATGCGCGTGACTGAGCTCGGGGCTACTGGCAGAACTCTGACTCATTCCCCTCTCATTCGGCCCCCCTTCATAGTAGAAGCCTGAAACAATGTTCTAAAGACGGTTGACATCTAGTGGAAGCCTTAGGAAGTGCAACCTAACAAATATCCCATTGTGTATTCGATAGGGGCCGAGTTCAAAAACTACAAACCCCAGATTTCCTACTTCCTGTTTGGATTTTTTTCTCAGGTTTTTTCTGCCATATGAGTTCTGTTATACACAGACATCATTCAAACAGTTTTAGAACCTTCAGAGTGTTTTCTATCCAATACTAATAATAATATGCGTATATTAGCATCTGGGGCTGAGTAGGAGGCAGTTTACTCTGGGCACGCTTTTCATCCAAAAGTGAAAATGCTGCCCCCTATCCCAAAGAAGTTAATGAAGCTGCCAGTTGAAGACTTGCTGCCAGAGAGACTAGGCGATCACAAACTGTCTCCCAAACCCCCAGTGACCTCTGCTACCAGGTCACCAATAGGTTGCTAGGGAGCAGGACACCTGGAAGTCCTTCTGCCTGCTGAGGTCAGAGCCTCCCCAGTCTCTCTGCAAGTGGACAAGAGTGATGGAGTGCGTGGACAGAAGTGAGTGATGTTGTTATTGAAAGTTGTGCATTTATTGTTGGTTGTTACTATTGCTGATGGTTAATAGTAGTTCATGCTGTGTATTATACAGTACTTTTTTATGTCACTATCTCCTTATACAGTTAATATTATTATTGCTCATGTGCTGTTACTTATTCATTCTCATGCTATGTTTATTAGTATATTAATTCATATTATTCTCTGTTCAGAACCACATCCATCTCATATGTCCTCTGGAAATAAAGTAATTTAGTGTGAGTAACGCTGTGCGGTTGCCGTAATCCTCTGACTGGGAAAGGTGGGTTTTTCATGCTCAGTAGTTTACCACGTGTATCAAGAATGATCCACCACCCAACGGACATCCAGCCAACTTGACACAACTGTGGGAAGCATTGGAGTCATCATGGGCCAGCATCCCTGTGGAACGCTTTCGACACCTTGTGGAGTCCATGCCCCAACAAATTGAGGCTGCTCTGAGGGCAAAAGGAGATGCAACTCAATATTAGGAATGTTTTGAACACTCAGTATATGATGATACTATTATTCATAACAAAAAAACAGGTAGCTAAATATCACGTGCCTTTAATGAGAAGAGTTCAAATCTAGGTCTATTCATTTCATCTTTGGATTCTAAAATAGTTTGAAATCGGCATCTATTTCCTATTGTTCATTTCATTTCCATGATCATTGCAGAATAAATTCCTCACCTTTACTGACTGTGATGGTTTCATACTTGCGAAATAGCTTATAGGCCCTCTACAGCAGGGCTGCCCAACCCTCTTCCTGGAGATCTACCATCCTGTGGGTTTTCAGTCCAACCCTAATTTAACACACCTGATTCTACAATCTACTTCCGGCACCGACAGAGATGGCCGCCTCGCTTCGCGTTCCTAGGAAACTATGCAGTTTTTAGTTTTTTTACGTGTTATTTCTTACATTGGTACCCCAGGTCATCTTAGGTTTCATTACATACAGTCGAGAAGAACTACTGAATATAAGAGCAGCGTCAACTCACCATCAGTACGACCAACAGTATGACTTTCCCGGAGCGGATCCTGTGTTCTGCCTTCCACCCAGGACAACGGAATGGATCCCAGCCTGCGACCCAATACAACAACGTCGTAAATGAGGCAAACAAAGCGGTCTTCTGGTCAGGCTTCGGAGACGGGCACATCGCGCGCCACTCCCTAGCATACTACTCGCCAATGTCCAGTCTCTTGACAACAAGATTGATGAAATCCGAGCAAGGGTAGCATTCCAGAGGGACATCAGAGACTGTAACGTTCTTTGCTTCACGGAAACATGGCTCACTCGAGAGACGCTATCGGAGTCGGTGCAGCCAGCTGGTTTCTCCACGCATCGCGCAGACAGAAACAAACATCTTTCTGGTAAGAAGAGGAGCGGGGGCGTATGCTTTATGGTTAACGAGACGTGGTGTGGTCACAACAACATACAGGAACTCAAGTCCTTCTGTTCACCTGATTTAGAATTCCTCACAGTCAAATGTCAACCGCATTATCTACCAAGGGAATTCTCTTCGATTATAATCACAGCCGTATATATTCCCCCCCAAGCAGACACATCGATGGCTCTGAACGAACTTTATTTGACTCTTTGCAAACTGGAATCCACACATCCTGAGGCTGCATTAATTGTAGCTGGGGATTTTAACAAGGCTAATCTGAAAACAAGACCCCTAAATTGTATCAGCATATCGATTGCGCAACCAGGGCTGGTAAAACCTTGGATCATTGCTATTCTAACTTCCGCGATGCATATAAGGCCCTCCTGTCACGATCTTCCTCCTCTTCATCTGAAGAGGAGAGGCGAGAAGGATCAGAGGACCAAAATGCGGCGTGGTGTGTGTTCATGATGAATGTTTAATTAAAGAAAGAACTGAACACTGAATACAAAAACAATAAACAAATAAAGACCGTGAAGCTATCATAAGGACTGTGCTCACACAAGCAACTAACATAGACAATCACCCAACAAACAAACAGTACAACCCAGGCTACCTAAGTATGATTCTCAATCAGAGACAACTAATGACACCTGCCTCTGATTGAGAACCATACTAGGCTGAGACATAGAAATCCCCAAATCATAGAAAAACAAACATAGACTGCCCACCCCAACTCATGCCCTGACCATACTAAATAATGACAAAACAAAGGAAATAAAGGTCAGAACGTGACACCTCCCCCACCCTCCTTTCGGAAAAGCTGACCACGACTCCATTTTGTTGCTCCCTGCCTACAGACAGAAGCTAAAACAAGAAGCTCCCACGCTGAGGTCTGTTCAACGCTGGTCCGACCAATCTGATTCCACGCTCCAAGACTGCTTCCATCACGTGGACTGGGATATGTTTCGTATTGCGTCAAACAACAACATTGACGAATACGCTGATTCGGTGAGCGAGTTCATTAGAACGTGCGTTGAAGATTTTGTTCCCATAGCAACGATTAAAACATTCCCAAACCAGAAACCGTGGATTGATGGCAGCATTCGTGTGAAACTGAAAGCGCGAACCACTGCTTTTAATCAGGGCAAGGTGACCGAAAACATGACCGAATACAAACAGTGTAACTATTCCCTCCGCAAGGCAATCAAACAAGCTAAGCGTCAGTATAGAGACAAAGTAGAATCGCAATTCAACGGCTCAGACACGAGGTATGTGGCAGGGTCTACAGTCAATCACGGATTACAAAAAGAAAACCAGCCCAGTCACGGACCAGGATGCCTTGCTCCCAGGCAGACTAAATAACTTTTTTGCCCGCTTTGAGGACAATACAGTGCCACTGACACGGCCCGCAACCAAAACATGCGGACTCTCCTTCACTGCAGCCGAGGTGAGTAAAACATTTAAACGTGTTAACCCTCGCAAGGCTGCAGGCCCAGACGGCATCCCCAGCCGCGCCCTCAGAGCATGCGCAGACCAGCTGGCTGGTGTGTTTAAGGACATATTCAATCAATCCTTATCCCAGTCTGCTGTTCTCACATGCTTCAAGAGGGCCACCATTGTTCCTGTTCCCAAGAAAGCTAAGGTAACTGAGCTAAACGACTACCGCCCCGTAGCACTCACTTCCGTCATCATGAAGTGCTCTGAGAGACTAATCAAGGACCATATCACCTCCACCCTACCTGACACCCTAGACCCACTCCAATTTGCTTACCGCCCAAATAGGTCCACAGACGATGCAATCTCAACCACACTGCACACTGCCCTAACCCATCTGGGCAAGAGGAATACCTATGTGAGAATGCTGTTCATCGACTACAGCTCAGCATTTAACACCATAGTACCCTCCAAACTCGTCATCAAGCTCGAGACCCTGGATCTCGACCCCGCCCTGTGAAACTGGGTACTGGACTTCCTGACGGGCCGCCCCCAGGTGGTGAGGGTAGGTAACAACATCTCCACCCCGCTGATCCTCAACACTGGGGCCCCACAAGGGTGCGTTCTGAGCCCTCTCCTGTACTCCCTGTTCACCCACGACTGCGTGGCCACGCACGCCTCCAACTCAATCATCAAGTTTGCGGACGACACAACAGTGGTAGGCTTGATTACCAACAACGACGAGACGGCCTACAGGGAGGAGGTGAGGGACCTCGGAGTGTGGTGTCAGGAAAATAACCTCACACTCAACTTCAACAAAACTAAGGAGATGATTGTGGACTTCAGGAAACAGCAGAGGTAACACCCCCCTATCCACATCGATGGAACAGTAGTGGAGAGGGTAGTAAGTTTTAAGTTCCTCGGCGTACACATCACAGACAAACTGAATTGGTCCACCCACACAGACAGCATCGTGAAGAAGGTGCAGCAGCGCCTCTTCAACCTCAGGAGGCTGAAGAAATTTGGCTTGTCACCAAAAGCACTCACAAACTTCTACAGATGCACAATCGAGAGCATCCTGTCGGGCTGTATCACCGCCTGGTACGGCAACTGCTCTGCCCACAACTGTAAAGTTCTCCAGAGGGTAGTGAGGTCTGCACAACGCATCACCGGGGGCAAACTACCTGTCCTCCAGAACACCTACAGCACCCGATGTCACAGGAAGGCCATAAAGATCATCAAGGACAACAACCACCCGAGCCACTGCCTGTTCACCCCGCTATCATCCAGAAGGCGAGGTCAGTACAGGTGCATCAAAGCTGGGACCGAGAGACTGAAAAACAGCTTCTATCTCAAGGCCATCAGACTGTTAAACAGCCACCACTAACATTGAGTGGCTGCTGCCAACACACTGACTCAACTCCAGCCACTTTAATAATGGGAATTGATGGGAATTGATGTAAAATATATCACTAGCCACTTTAAACAATGCTACTTAATATAATGTTTACATAACCTACATTATTTATCTCATATGTATACGTATATACTGTACGCTATATCATCTACTGCATCTTTATGTAATACATGTATCACTAGCCACTTTAAACTATGCCACTTTGTTTACATACTCATCTCATATGTATATACTGTACCCGATACCATCTACTGCATCTTTCCTATGCCGCTCTGTACCATCACTCATTCATATATCTTTATGTACATATTCTTTATCCCTTTACACTTGTGTGTATAAGGTAGTAGGTTTTGGAATTGTTAGCTGGATTACTCGTTGGTTATTATTGCATTGTCGGAACTAGAAGCACAAGCATTTCGCTACGCTCGCATTAATGTCTGCTAACCATGTGTATGTGACAAATAAAAATTGGATTTGATTTGGAATTAGCTGTTCAACAAGACCTTAACTAGCTGAATCATATATGCTAAAATTAGGGTTGGACTGAACCATTAGACAGTAGATCTCCAGGAAGAGGGTTGGGCAGCTCAAATCTACAGGATCCGTATTTACAGGTCCAAAACAGCAAATGTCACTGCAAAATAAAACATTTTGCCACCTTCCAAAGACCTGGCTGGTTAAAGGAAAAGATTCAGAGTCATCATTGTCCAAGACCAAGTAAAGACCAAGTGAAAATGGCAACGAGACCGAGATACTCAATATGTGGTATCGAGACCGAGCTAAGAAACGAAGAAAAATACATTAGAAACATAGTGGGGATATTATTCTTGAGAACAAACGTTTAACATCTATATCGATTGCCATCAGTCAAAGTGCACAAGTAACATCATGGTAGTAACTTCCCACTGGGCAAAAACTGGTTGAATGATGTTTCCACATCATTCAACAAAAAATGCAATGTGATTACGTTGAATCAATGTGGAAAACTGATTGGATTTGAAAAAAGTATTTGATCTTTTTTTTCTTTTCACCTAAATCCAATGAAATTGGTGAAAGACCATGTGTTCTTAATGTTTTGTATACTCAGTATACAATATTCACATGAAATATGATCAAATTGATCAAATTAGACACTCAATACCAACGATATAGCTGTACACAGTGTATATATACTAGTGCAAGAGTTGGATCAGAGGAATAACTCACAGCAAAGGAGGATGATCAAAAACAGATAACGAGCCAGATCAGGGGTTAATAACGCAATGTTTCAGAGAAACAGACTATCACAAACTACATAATAAGTACTGTGTCTGTGACTGAGAGAATGCTTTTAATAGAGAGGAAGACGAGGAGCCTACTCACAGGAAACCACAAAGAAAGTCCATCAACTGGTTTGATTAGAGGTAAATGTATCCTGCTCCTAACATGAGCCAAAACCATTTGCTTATCTGTCAGGAAATAACTATATTTTATTCAGGATTTATTTTTAACTACACTGCACAATAAAAAGCAGGTTTCATGTACAACTACAGTATATATTGCCAACATCCAAAAGTAAGAAACAAGAAACAGTCTTGCTGTGTCTCCATATGACTCTCCACATTGTGCATTAGAGGCAATATTTTTCCTATCTACTGTAGTTATTAGCTTAATAAGATAGAGGTGCAGATACATACGCAGTGAACTACAACACTGAACTTTTCCATGGAAATATAACATGACAAGTGGTGCTTGTTGTAATGGTCAGAAGCATGAATACATTTCTCATAATGGTGAGTGTGAATTTTTGGAGTGTGAATTTAGTTGAGTTTTTTTTATATCTTGCTAAAATTGTCTGGTAAAGTAGTTGAATAGTTTCGATTAAATGTATCTGAGGTTTGGTTCAACAGTACTTCTGTCAATCTCCTCAACACAACTAGTCTCTGACATATGATGGGCTGAAGTTTCAGAAGGACAGGATGCGGCAAGAGTCCCGTCTAACTTTCCACCCTACTGTGGTGTGTGTGTGTGGGTGCGTGTGCATGTGTGCACTCGTGCACCTGATTGCAGGTGTGGATACGTGGCAGCATACACTTACTGGTTGGTATGTGATCTGTAAACTCTGTGACTGCTGCAGGAGAAAGCAGGCCACTTTGCCTCCCTCGCAGTAGAACCAAACCACAGTACAGATAATCTGTAAATTGTCCTTTGAATAATATTTTTAGTCCAGGACTAAGCATTATCTGTCTCTGGGAAAATCAGGGGAAAAGGGCCTTGGTCCGAGAGGTGACCAAGAACCCGATGGTCACTCTGACAGAGCACCAGAGTTCCTCTGTGGAGATGGGAGAACCATCCAGACAGACATCCATCTTTGCAGCACACCACCAATCAGTCCTTTATGGTAGAGTAGCCAGACAGAAGCCACTGCTCAGTAAAAGGCACATGACAGCCAGCTTAGAGTTTGCCAAACAGCACCTTAAGGACTCTCAGACCATGAGAAACAAGATTCTCTGGTCTGATGAAACCAAGATTGAAGTCTTTGGCATGAATGTCAAGCATCACGTCTGGAGGAAACCTTGCACAATACCTATGGTGAAGCATGGTGGTGGCGACATCATGCTGTGGGGATGTTTTTCAGCAGCAGGGACTGGGACACTAGTCAGGATCGAGGGAAAGATGAACAGAGCAAAGTACAGAGAGGTTAATGATGAAAACCTCCTCCAGAGTACTCAGGACCTCAGACTGGGGCGAAGGTTTACCTTCCACTAGGATACAGTGCCTTGCGAAAGTATTCGCCCCCCTTGAACTTTGCGACCCTTTGCCACATTTCAGGCTTCAAACATAAAGATATAAAACTGTATTTTTTTGTGAAGAATCAACAACAAGTGGGAAACAATCATGAAGTGGAACAACATTTATTGGATATTTCAAACTTTTTTAACAAATCAAAAACTGAAAAATTGGGCGTGCAAAATTATTCAGCCCCTTTACTTTCAGTGCAGCAAACTCTCTCCAGAAGTTCAGTGAGGATCTCTGAATGATCCAATGTTGACCTAAATGACTAATGATGATAAATACAATCCACCTGTGTGTAATCAAGTCTCCGTATAAATGCACCTGCACTGTGATAGTCTCAGAGGTCCGTTAAAAGCGCAGAGATCATCATGAAGAACAAGGAACACACCAGGCAGGTCCGAGATACTGTTGTGAAGAAGTTTAAAGCCGGATTTGGATACAAAAATATTTCCCAAGCTTTAAACATCCCAAGGAGCACTGTGCAAGCGATAATATTGAAATGGAAGGAGTATCAGACCACTGCAAATCTACCAAGACCTGGCCGTCCCTCTAAACTTTCAGCTCATACAAGGAGAAGACTGATCAGAGATGCAGCCAAGAGGCCCATGATCACTCTGGATGAACTGCAGAGATCTACAGCTGAGGTGGGAGACTCTGTCCATAGGACAACAATCAGTCGTATATTGCACAAATCTGGCCTTTATGGAACAGTGGCAAGAAGAAAGCCATTTCTTAAAGATATCCATAAAAAGTGTCGTTTAAAGTTTGCCACAAGCCACCTGGGAGACACACCAAACATGTGGAAGAAGGTGCTCTGGTCAGATGAAACCAAAATGGAACTTTTTGGCAACAATGCAAAACGTTATGTTTGGCGTAAAAGCAACACAGCTCATCACCCTGACCACACCATCCCCACTGTCAAACATGGTGGTGGCAGCATCATGGTTTGGGCCTGCTTTTCTTCAGCAGGGACAGTGAAGATGGTTAAAATGGATGGGAAGATGGATGGAGCCAAATACAGGACCATTCTGGAAGAAAACCTGATGGAGTCTGCAAAAGACCTGAGACTGGGACAGAGATTTCTCTTCCAACAAGACAATGATCCAAAACATAAAGCAAAATCTACAATGGAATGGTTCAAAAATAAACATATCCATGTGTTAGAATGGCCAAGTCAAAGTACAGACCTGAATCCAATCGAGAATCTGTGGAAAGAACTGAAAACTGCTGTTCACAAATGCTCTCCATCCAACCTCACTGAGCTCGAGCTGTTTTGCAAGGAGGAATGGGACAAAATTTCAGTCTCTCGATGTGCAAAACTGATAGAGACATACCCCAAGCGACTTACAGCTGTAATCGCAGCAAAAGGTGGCGCTACAAAGTATTAACTTAAGGGGGCTGAATAATTCTGCATGCCCAATTCTTCAGTTTTTGATTTGTTAAAAAAGTTTGAAATATCCAATAAATGTCGTTCCACTTCATGATTGTGTCCCACTTGTTGTTGATTCTTCACAAAAAAATACAGTTTTATATCTTTATGTTTGAAGCCTGAAATGTGGCAAAAGGTCGCAAAGTTCAAGGGGGCCGAATACTTTCGCAAGGCACTGTAAGGACCTTAAGCACACAGCCAAGACAGGGCAGGAGTGGCTTTGGGACAAGTCTCTGAATGTCCTTGAGCGGCCCAGCCAGAACACGGACTTGAACCTGATCAAACATCTCTGGAGAGATCTGATAATAGCTGTGCAGCGACGCTCCCCATCCAGCCTAACAGAGCTTGAGAGGTTCTGGAAAGAATGGGAGAAACTCCCCAAATACAGGTGTGCCAAGCTTGTAGCATCATACCGAAGAAGACTTGAGGCTGTAATTGCTGCCAAAGGTGCTTCAGAAAAGTACTGAGTAATGGGTCTGAATACTTTTTCAAATCTAATGTTCAGTTTGTCTAAAAGCCTTCGTCTAAAAATCTGTTTTTGCTTTGTCATTATGTGTAGATTAATGGGGGGGAGACTATTTAATCCATTTTAGAATAAGGCTATTACGTAACAAAATGTGGAAAAAGTCAAGGGGTCTGAATAATTTCCAAATGCACTGTATAAGGACTGAAAGAAAAATAGCACCTTGATCTTTACCACTGGCCAGAAAATGTGACGTTTACAACAGTACATATTTTTTGCATTATCTTGAATAATCAAGATCAAACTCAAATCATGTAAAATACTAACAAAGATGAGGGAATGTTTGTATTCAATTTATTCTTCTTACTTTTTAGTTTTACAGAAGAGAGCATTTCAAACAGAGAAAAGAAACATTTGTATTTGCTGTACCTTAAAGGTCTTATAGAAGAGGGATTTATTTATTTATTTTATTTCACCTTTATTTAACCAGGTAGGCCAGTTGAGAACAAGTTCTCATTTACAACTGCGACCTGGCCAAGATAAAGCAAAGCAGTGCAACAAAAACAAAAACTCAGTTACACATAAACAAACGTACAGTCAATAACACAATAGAAAGATATATGCACAGTGTGTACAGTGTATATGGGAGGTGAGGGGGGACCCACCCCTTTTCAACAAACAAAGCCATCCCCCATAGCATAATCGACCACCCTGACCGCTGGGCTCAAGTGTGCATCGAAACAGAATGTAAACTCATGGTAACTGGAAAACAATGTAATGAAGTTGTGTTCTCACACCATTTACATCTGAACCACTCCGCAGTCATTGGACTTCAAGGCTAGAATGTGTCTACAACACTGCACATTGAAGGAGCGACTGATGTGCTGTGTAAATTTAAATTAAACTGGGAACTTGGAAAATAACAAGTAAACATGGAGAAATTTGGAGATTTGAATAGCATTTAGGTCATCTATATTTTTCTTATTGTTAAATTAAAAAAATGTTTTGGGGGGGGGCTTATATTATAATCATATTTAAACACAAGATGAATTTCACCAAGAAAAATGCCTTATCAATACCACTTTCGATCTAATGACTTAATTTCAATTCATTTATCTTAATTTCCTATTTACCTGTTTTTTTGCATTGTGTGATGTTATACATTTACTGATTTTTAATTGTCTGTATCTATTGATTTTGATCACAAATATATTTTATTTAGTCAATTTTATCAAAGCGTTATGGAAGGAGGTATCACACAGATGACAGAATATATATAAATACAGTGTATATTTGGGCATTTACTTAAAAATATTTAAAGGGGAGTATGCCCCGGACACCTCCAAAATCCCCAAATAAAAATACTAACATATTAACAGATATTATGGATAGGCATGTAGCACAATCCAGGTTTCCATGTGTGATACAGTAAATTACGGCAGTTCCAAGCATTTTGAGGGCCCTAAGCGAGATTTGCCCACCTCACCAACAAAACATTTTAGTGACCCTGCTCATGGCGGCGAAGAGAAAAATTTGGAGCTTTAAAGTTAATGTTCTGCAATTACTCTCATTTTGCCATGGGGCGAGAGAACTTAATGTCCTACAATTCAACACAGTATGCCCATGTCGTTGAAATAATAACATTCGGTTTTAAAGCTAATTTACTGCAATTCTAAACATTTGCCATGACTTATGCCATGTTCATTTGATATCTGAGTGAGAGTGACTAACAAAATTATTGGGGGCCCCCTGGAGGTCAGGGCCCCTGGGCAGTAATTCGGCCATTACTACAAGGCTTAGATAGCTGGCGAAACTAACTGGGCCTAGCAATCTATAAAATCTTAGCTGTCATGGGATTTATTGAGTGACTGTCAGTGACTGACATAAAAAGAGAAAAACCTCTGACGAAGATCCACATTTCGAAACTGCACGTTGTGTATTCTACTATCCTACGGTTGTTTTTGGAGGGAGGAGGGGCCTCTAGCGGCTGCTTACTGTATGTCTCGAGCCAGTGGTATAGTTTCAGTGTGTCTGTAGAAAACTGTACAACCCATCCGGCTGGGCTGAGGTTGCTGGTCTGTCGGGGATCGAGCTGTATACATGGTACATATCAGTCTAGAGAAAATAAACAAACAGTTTAGCATCAGTCCTTTAATTCTACAGTACTGTAAATGTAATGTAATTTAAAAGGATGTAACATCAATCTGAAACTGAGAGCCGTTCACATTCACCAAACACACTGGGTGATTCTGAACTTACATTGTCGTTTTCAGATGACTTTCCATTTTCTTCAAAAGGACCTGTACAACACAGAGGGATCCTGAGTGAGTGAGTGAGTGTGTGGTTGCATGTCACTTTGCTATACTTAATGTCCCTTCACACTTCTCCTCCTGACTCAAACCATCCTGTAGACGTACAGCTCTATTCTCATGCTCTAACACATTATCTTATGTATAACTTATACACATACATGTGTACTGATATGACTACCTCAGACCAACAAACAAGCCTAAACAACTTTGAGTCCTATAAAAAGCCATACATGTTATGAAACATTGGGACAGAGTTTAACAGACAAACCTAATGATAAAGATGTGGATGGTACAGAAGTGATCAGGCTGTAGACCCCTGCATTCTCTGAATCAGCCTGGAGGAAAGAGAGAGAGAAAGATCCTTATTATCCCTCAGACTGTCTGTCAGACTGTCTGATACAAGTTTGTATCTATTTCCAAGGCTATTATTGTTGCTATACTTACATCTTCATTTGCAGATTGCTGCACAGGACCTGCATCTCACAGAGAGAGACAAAGCCACAAGTAAGAGGTTGTGTGTGTGTGGGGGGGGGGGGAAGAAGTGAAAATAACAGGGCTTGATGTCACTTCACACTTCTCCTCCTGACTCAAACCACCCTGGAGACTTACAGCTCTGTTCTCACGCTTTCAAGATGCTCTGACTAAAAATGTAAGTTTGTATGGTAGGCATTGAGTGATTAAGTGTTATTGTGCTGAGGGTCCCAAATTCACGTCCCAGGTGGGGAAGACAGGGACAGAAGACATTCTGTTACAAACTCACCTGAGTGCAAAAACGTGGACGGTACAGAGGTGATGAGAGAATAGATCCCAGCATCCCTTGAATCCAACATGCCTGCACTGCTCATAGCTCCCATCACCAAATCACCTACAACGGAAACAAAATGAAAAATTAAATTAGGATACGTGTTTGGACATGCATGTGTGTAGTTGTGTTAGTAGTGTGTGCAGTGTTTGATGTATTTTGTTTGGAACATACATTGTCTGTGATCATCCTGTCTGGCTGTAGGTCTGTACAACATAAAAGTATCAGAAGGTTGTGGTAAGAACATCTCATCATGGACAATACAGAACTAAAGGTTGATACAATCTGCATCATATTCACAAGGGAATTCTTACCTCAGAGAATTGGTTTTCTCTGAAAAACAAATTAGACTAAATGATTGATGTTGAATAATATACACTACACAATATCACCAAAATTTGTTGAAAGATTAACCCATGTCAAAGGCACTTACATTAATATGAGAAGGAAAATGTTTGCAAGTTATTTGTTATGCAGAATCAGAAGTACTCACTGGTCCTCCTGCAGAGATAGACAGCTGTCAATCCCATTAAGAACACGCCCACTCCAGAAGCCATACACACTGCTGTCTGCCATAATTGCACCTCTGTTTGGTGACATGATGACATCAGGAGAGGTCATTAGCTCTTAATCCAAATGTAAATACTTCAATGGTAGACAGGTGTTAGAATACCACTTTATTATTAGTCTTGGTAAACGTTTCCGTTTTCATATATGTGAGAAAAGACAGCCAGTTAGCTAAACATTTTACAGTTGAGTCTGTGAAGGAAAATGTTATGTTTGTGCTTTTCTAATAACCAATTGGACTGGGTCCATGCAACTGACTGATTGATCGTGACTGGGAGGAATCCTCACTATCAGTATAAGCAATTTGGCAGTGCGCCAAGAACATTGTTTTGAAAACTGAAAGGGGTGTCTCAGTTTCAAGGTCTCAGCTTGAAGAGAAGAAGCCTTGTGAGGTATTGGTTGGTCACATGCATGAAACAAACGTTAATGATGAATTAATTATGAATTTTGAGTAAGCTAAATCTTGCAAATATAACTTGTCGGTTTAAGCACTAATTAAGAGAACTAATGGGACTTCCCCGGCGGAGCAAGATAGAGGCATGCAAGATAGAGCAGTTTGTTAACAGTTAACACACATCACAACTAGTATACACCAATAAACAAAAATCGTGTGGCCATACAAACTTTCAGTTGGACTCTTTGGTGTGTCAGTTGTCAAAGTAGGATTAACAGTCAAATCTGGTGCAAAGCAAAGTCATTGGATCTGGTTATACAATAAAGTGTCTTCATAGGATGATTTAATCAATCCAAGATCAACCTCTTTTCTAGTAATTAGGCACATTTGTGATGAGGAAAGAATACAAAGACCTGGGTAAGATAAACTGAAAACAATTTACTTTTTTTAACTAACTAAAGATGACCAGCACACCTGATGTAGGATTCACTGCTGTGCTGGGGGCCAAAGGAGAGGTCAAACCTGGTGAGAAGAGATGAGAAATGTACATTTGTTTCATATCAAATCAAATAAAATGTTTTTTTTGTCACATGCGCTGAATACAACAGGTGTTACAATACAACCTTACCATGAAACACTTACTTTCAACAATGCATTTTTTTAAGTAAGAAAATATTTGCTAAAAAAATTCTAAAGAAATAAAATGTTAAAAATAAAAACAATAATGAGGCTATAGGTAATTCAGGTAATATGTATATGTGAGAAGGTGTAAAGTGACTACGCATAGGTAATAAACAACGAGTAGCAGCAGCGTAAAAAAGGAGATCAATGCAAATAGTCTGGTTAGCCATTTGAGCCTTTTGGACTTAGACTTGGCGATCCGGTACCACTTGCCATGCGGTAGCAGAGAGAACAGTTTTTGACTTGCGTGGCTGGAGTCTTGACAATTTTTAGGTCCTTTCTCTGACCCCGCCTGGTATAGATGTCCTGGATGGCAGGAAGCTTGTCCCCAGTGATGTACTGGGCCGTACGCACTAACCTCTACGGTCAGATGCCGAGCAGTTGCCATACCAAGCGGTGATGCAATCAGGATGCTCTCGATGGTGCAGCTGTATAACTTTTTGAGGATCTGAGGACCCATGCCAAATCTTTTCGGTCTCCTGAGAGGGCATAGGCATTGTCATGCCTTCTTCACGACTGTCTTGGTGTGTTTGGACCATGTCAGTTTGTGTATTACAGACTCGGTCAGGGAAAATGTCAGTGAAGACACTTGCCAGTTGGTTAGTGCATGTTCTCAGTATGCGTCCTGGTAATCCGTCTGACCCTGCAGCCAAGTGAATGTTGACCTGTTCAAAGATCTTACTCACATCGGCAACGGAGAGCGTGATCTGACATTCGTCCGAAACAGCTGGTGATTTCATGCAAGGTTAAGTGTAGCTTGCCTTGAAGCAAGCATAGAAGACATTTAGCTCGTTTGGTAGGCTTTCGCCACTGGGCAGCTCATGGTTGGGTTTCCCTTTGTAATCCGCAATAGTTTGCAAGCCTTGCCACATCCAACGAGCGTCAGAGCCAGTGTAGTAGGATTCAATCTTAAACCTGTATTAATGCTTTGCCTGTTTGATGGTTCATCTGAGGGCATAGCAGGATTTCTTATAAGCATCCGGATTAGTGTCTCGCTCCTTGAAAGCAGCAGCTTTAGATTTTTGCTCAGCGCGGATGTTGCCTGTAATCCATGGCTTCTGGTTGGCATATGTACGTACAGATAAAGTCGGTAATGTAGTGTACTCCTCAATGCCATTGGATGAATCCCAAAACATATTTCAGTCTGTGCTAGCAAAACAGTCATGTAGCATAGCATGCGTGTCATCGGACCACTTCTGTAATGAGCGAGTCACTGGTAAGTCTTGCTTAAGTTTTTGCAGGTTAGCAGGAATCAGGAGGATATAATTATGGTCAGATTTTCCAAATGGAGGGTGAGGGAGAGATTTGTACACATCTCTGTGTGTGGAGTAAAGGTGGTATAGATTTTATTTTTCTCTGGTTGCACATTTGACATGCTGGTAGAAATGAGGTAACATGGATTAAAGTTTTCCTGCATTAAAGTCTAAGAGCACTAAGAGCACCGCTTCTGGATGAGCATTCTCTTGTCTGCTTATGGCCTTATACAGCTCGTTGAGTGCGGTCTTAGTGCCTGCATCGGTTTGTGGTGGTAAATAGACAGCTTCAAAAAATATAGATAAACTCCCTTGGTATATTGTGTGGACTACAGCTTATCATGAGATACTCTACCTCAGGCGAGCAAAACCTCTAGACTTCCTTAATATTTTCACACCAGCTGTTATTGACAAATAGACAGACCTCCAGCCCTCATCTTACCGGAGGTTTATTGTTCTGTCTTGCCGATACACGGTAAACCCAGCCAACTGTATATGATCCATGTCCTTGTTCAGCCATGACTCGGTGAAACATAAGATACGGATGGTAAAGCAGGATTATCCACTTGCAGATTAATTCTCACCAAGCATCAGGATCTGCGGCCCCTGTATCGGTCGTCTCCTCTTCATGCGAATGACGGGGCTTATGGCCTGGTCCGTGAAAAGACATAAATCTTTCTCCTTCAATTCATTAAAGAAAAAATCTTCGCCCAGTGAGTAATCACTGTTCTGATGTCCAGAAGCTCTTTTCAGTCATAAGAGACAGTGGCAGAAACATTATGTGCAAAACAAGGTACAAACAACGCCAAAAAAACACCCAGAATAGCACAATTGGTTGGGAACCCGTAAAATGGCAGCCATCCCCTCCGGCGCTATTCATATCTAAGAAAAGTACAATTTAGAGTGACCGTACAAGCAGCCATGAATAAGTCTATGAGTAAACCTGTTGGAGCTTCAGTGAATTAGAGTGAACAAAAAATGTAATTGCAAAGTAAGGGATACTTACTAGTTGGTCTCACTGTGATGTCAGGGGTCAAAGTAGAAGTAACAGTCGAAACTAGTGGAAAGTATTAAAAGTTAATTCTGGATCTGATTACACAAGAAGAAAGGTATTCATTATTTCTGTTAGAAAACAACACAACTCAGTCAGTAGAAAGATTCACAATTTCAGAATTTTGAATATTATTGTTAAAACCCAGAGCCTTAAAAGCTTATGGTGTACCATGGGATGCCCCATTAACTTCTTATGGCTGGGGGCAGTATTGAGTAGCTTGGATGAATAAGGTTCCCAGAGTAAACTGCCTGCTACTCAGTCCCAGTTGCTAATATATGCATATTATTAGTATATTTAGATAGAAAACACTCTGAAGTTTCCAGAACTGTTTGAATGATGTCTGTGAGTATAACAGAACTCATATGGCAGGCAAAAACCTGAGAAAAAATCCATCCAGGAAGTGGGAAATCTGAGGTTGGTCGTTTCTCAACTCATTCCCTATTGAAGAAACAGTGGGATATTGGTCATGTTGCACTTCCTAAGGCTTCCACAACAGTCTTTAGAACCTTGTTTGATGCTTCTACTGTGATGTGGGGCTGAATAAGAGGGGATTGAGTAAGGTCTGCCATGAGCTGAACATGCGCTGACCATGCGCGTTGACGTGAGATCGAGCTCGGTTCCATCGCATTTCTGAAGACAAAGGAATTCTCCAGTTGGATCATTATTGAAGATTTATGTTAAAAACATCCTAAGGATTGATTCTATACTTAGTTTGACATGTTTCTACGGACTGTAATATGACTTTTCATCTGAACTTTTGCCTGGACCTGCCAGTCGTGAGTTTAGATTGTGTACTGAACGCGCGATCCAAACGGAGTTATTTGGACATAAATGATGGATATTATCGAACAAAACAAACATTTATTGTGGAATTGGGATTCCTGGGAGTGCATTCTGATGAAGATCATCAAAAGTAAATGAATGTTTATAATGTTATTTCTGACTTCTGTTGACTGCACAATACGGAGGATATCTTTTTGTCTTGTTTGGGCTCTGAGCGCCGTACTCAGATTATTGCATGGTTTGCTTTTTCCGTAAAGCTTTTTTGAAATCTGACACAGCGGTTGCATTAAGGAGTAGTGTATCTAAAGTTCCATGTATAACACTTGTATTTTCATCAACATTTATAATGAGTATTTCTGTAAATTGATGTGGCTCTCTGCAAAATCACCAGATGTTTTTGGAACGAACGTAAACTCCCCCAATTCCGTACAAATGTGCGTAACCACGGCATTCAAACGAGGCTGCAATGAAAACGAATGAGACTGTAGTGACTGTGTTGGCATCAAAATCCGGGGTGTGAAACTACATTTCGATTCAGCATTGATTGACATGGTAATGGGCTAACAGTATTGGAGAAAAGATGAAAAAACTAACCCCTCTGGTGCTGTACGTTACATCGTGACGTGTCACTACGTAACGTCCAGCGCGCATTTGCGACTCATTTTGTGCCGTACCGCCTCTTTCCACCAGGGGTAGCCCTTCTCTCGCAGATTAAAATCATGCTCAACCATATACACTTGTAAGAAAACTTCATTATTTTTGTCTAAATTAATATAATTATTGCTAATATTAAACTAATATTTAATGACTAGGGTGCCATTTGCAGTTTTTTGCAGGTCATTTCTGCGAGCCATCATGACACTCAAAAGCCGGAACA
Organism: Oncorhynchus kisutch; assembly: GCF_002021735.2. NCBI lineage: Eukaryota > Metazoa > Chordata > Actinopteri > Salmoniformes > Salmonidae > Oncorhynchus > Oncorhynchus kisutch. The sequence goes on along the minus strand of NC_034174.2, from coordinate 46,260,773 downwards.
GCTGCAGTTCACTTGTGAGGCTAATGTTAGCGCAGCCCTAAACCCCTCTTCAAATTCGACACAAACCTTCAAACAGGTATGTGATGAGACATTACATAAACTCTTTATGTTTTATTTACATTTTAAGGTTTATTAGTTGGACAAATCGGGTGAAAAAAAAAACTGTTTTCTTCACACAACATATTACCCCCTTTCAAGATCACTTCGTAGCCTTCGCTCCCCACCCGCCATTTTTAAAAAGACCAGACGGAGCTCATTGCCTTAATGAATTATGCAGAGATGGGCATCATGAAGGTCTCATCATTAATTTAATTGGAAAGGGGAGAAATTGTGCTTTACATTGGTATTGATATTACAGTTGATCTGGAAGTATTAAGTTTTTTGGGCTCAAAAATAAGGTCAATTGTACGGATCAAGGCGATGTACAAAAGTGAGTGAGTTTACGTTACTGAACATTATGCGCCAATTTATGCTGAGATTTCTTTATATAAATATGAACTTTATCGAACAAAATATACATGTATTGTGTAACATGAAATCCTATGAGTGTAATCAGATGAAGATCAAAGGTTAGTGATTAATTCTCTCTCTATTTCTGATTTTTGTGACTCCTCTCTGGCTGGAAAAATGGTTTTGTTTTTCTGTGACTTGGCTCTGACCTAACATAATCATTTGTGGTGCTTTTGCCGAAAAGTCTATTTGAAATCGAACACTGTGGTGGGATTAACAAGAAGTGTATCTTTAAAATGGTGTGACATACTTGTATGCTTGAGGAATTTTAATTATGAGATTTCTGTTTGAATTTGGCGCCCTGCACTTTCACTGGCTGTTGTAATATCGATCCCGTTAGTGGGGTCTCAGCCATAACATCCCACATAATGCTTACATGGATATTCCCTTCATTAACTTCTAGAATGGACTCTGCTACTTACGATTGCCTGCTGTCTGTTAAATGCTCTACATTGGGTGTCACTCTAGTATGGAACCGTGAAATGCAGGGATTGGGGACTGACCTGAACTGGGATACCATTTAGGAAAATATATTTGTTACCTCTAAAAACCCAGCACACCAGCTTATACATTATAAGATCATACATAGAAGTTATGCAACCACATTTAGACATTTTAAGATGAAGCTGATTCCTACTCCAAAATGTGAGAGACGGCGTATGAATGCTGTTGTAACACAAATGTTTTGGGAATGTCCTGTGGTGTCCCAGTTCTGGTCACATGTTTCGGATTTCCTTACAAACATGTGTTTCCCTGTGAAGATCCACCTTTATTTTTGTTGAATGATAACTCTACATTTGTACTGCAACTGGTTCAGAAATAAAAATTTATGCGGTGTTAACAGCAGCAAAAAAAGGTTATCCTTAGTGGATTACCCCTACAATCCCCTTGCCTCAAACATGGTTATCATATATTCAAGATATTGTTCGTTTAGAGCGATCAGCGGGCATGATAAACAAAGCTCGGGCAAATACAATTGAGGTATGGGATGTATTATGCAAAACTCTATCAGATATCAGCACCTCTTGAACAAGCAATGGACCTACATGATAAGGGAGATGGGGGATGACATTTTATTTTCTGAGAATAATATAGAATATTTTTTATTATAAACTCCACTTCCTTCCTGTAAATGTCTAATTTGTCTGAGAAAAGACAGGTAGTCAGCTAGAGATGGATGCTTACCCAGAACGCTTTCTGTGGAGCTTTGACCTCCTGGGCACATGCAAGAGAGAGACTGTTTAATAACAGTTAACACACAACACAACTTATTACACCACTAAACTAAAATCATGTGGACTCTTAGGGGTGTCAGTTGTCAAAGTAGAACTAGAAGTCAAACCCGGTGCAAAGCAAAGTCATTGGATCTGATTATACAATAATAAAGGTATCTAAATGGGTTGATTTAATTAGTGAAATATCAATGTTTTTTTAATCAGGGGAAATTTGTGAGTAAAAACCTGGCTAAAATAAAGCTAGTCTATCTATTTGTTTAGGTCCTATCTGCTAACTAGAGAAAGATGGCCAACACACCTGATGTAGGATTCACTGCCGTGCTGGGGGTCAAAGGAGAGGTCAAACCTGGTGAGAGGAGATTACACAAGAACAAATGTAAATTCATTTAATTTATTAGGTCATTCAATAAGCAGAAATAGAGAAGTACACTACACATTACCTACAAATCAGATAGACTGAAAGTACACAAATCTAGACGAAATTACAGCAGCTATGAATGGGTCAATTCATAAATCAGAAGGATCTTTAGTGAATTAATGTAAACAAAAATATACATGTAAGTTAAAATGAGTGGATCTACTTACTGGTAGTTGGTCTCACTGTGGTGTCTGGGGTCAAAGTAGAAGTAACAGTCAAAACTAGTGGGAAGCAATATGATGACACAAGAATAAGATAAAGCATTAATCTAAACCCTTGACTACAATTGGTATTTGCAGAGATGGTCATTTAGAGGCCCAACATACCTTCTGTAGGACTCACTGTCATGCTGGGAGGCAAAGTATATCCAGGACCTGGACTTAAAACCACTGAGAAAACACATATTAATGAAATTAGCTTTTTATTCATGATCGTATTAATGATCATCATGGTGTTGTTGGCCTTTTGAAATACCTTCACGACTTATCTATTCAAAGTGGGAAAAGTAGGACTATAAAATCACTACGGACAGATTGCTTCCTGCCCTGGTAGATTATATTTCTCCTCGTTATAGAGATGATAAGACCAATTCATAAGGTGATCAAGTCTTTCAGGACAGATAAGGTGTTGATTGTTGTTGACAGCTTCCTAGAATAAAGTCACCATGTTATCTAACAGCAGAAGCCTAACGGCGTATAGATACGATCTCAACACTCGACTAGATGAACACAGACATTATAATACTTGTGCTGATGATCCCAGGCGTTGGTGTTGAGGCTGGTGTCATATCTATAGAACAGCTTCATTATCTAACAGAACAGCTTCATTTACACATTAACACAACTATTCTTATTGCTGAAACTTGTGTTGCTATAAAATAACAGCAGTGACACTTTAAAAGCACAAATATGTGGACTACCTGCTATAGAAGGTGTCTGAATAGTTGTTGGATCGCTGATGTGAACTCCCACCAGATCTGAATTCATTTGGGATTGAAATGTGGTATTTAGTTTGTTGGTCAGAATTAATATAGTCATTCTAAGAAGATGCTAAAATCAAAGTGAGTCAGATCATGAAGACCTGCAGCACTGATAGATTTGTTTAGATAATTACTCACGTGTAAAGCTGTACCCATCACTGCGTGGAGAGAGAGAGTTTGGTCCTGGGCTCACTCTGTAGTCACAGCTCACCTCCTTACGCCTCACTGACTGTAGACGACTGATCAGATCACTATGTTTTGGAGTGAATTGACAGAACCACTTTTTGGATGCTGAGGTGGCTTTTCTCTTCATGATCTTTGCTGTGAAGGATGGCTGACTCTCCTCTCCAACATACAGGTTACAGGTGGAGTCAGGACTGAAGGATCCAGGAATCAAACAGATGATGTTGAAGTCCTCATGAATATTGACTGTAATGTCTGGTTTTGGATCTGTTAGGAAAGGACAGAGACTCCTTTTTGCATCACTCTATTTGAATGTAATGTATATGTCACAAGTGACACTCTTACTAAACTAGAGCCTGCCATTCTCTTTATAATACGTATCAGCATGTCTTATTTGATATCATTCCTATTTATGAGTGCCATTTAATCATGTGTGCTGTGTGTTTACAACGATTGCCTTTCACTTAATTCCTTATATTCTCACGTGAGAATTGAAATTGAATAAAATTGAACGCACAGAATATTTTGCTTGCTTGTATGGTGTGTAGTGATTCCACAGATCTTCCTCTCCCTGCTCAGGAGGAAGAGCCGAACCCTGTTCGGGTAGAGCCAAACTAATCCTGCTCGGGTATAAGCGAATGAACAAACCCTACTCAGAAGGACCCAGGTATCACCTGCTGTGTTAGTTTGACCCGTTGCTTCTAGTTAGCCTACAGCCCTAAATCCCAGCCTATTTATACGTTTCTAATAGGACCGTAGTGATACTGTGTATTAATGTGTAACGCTGAGTTTATAAAGAACCTTTGATTGTACTTTTGCCTCTCTGTGGTTGTTTGCAGTGGGATCTTAGAACTCTACTTTTGACATATACATTTCAAATATTTATTGTCTTCACAACAACTATTTTGAAATGACATTGGATGAGATTGTGATTTAAACAGAATCATCCAAGACAATCTGAATATATAATTACTTACAAAGAATAGTAACAGAGACTGAACCACTGTGCATCGATGGAAAGTGAGTTTCTACAGTGTAAAAACATCTCAGTTTGAGCTCAGCAGATGAACTTTGACCTGCCCACGAGAGCAGCTCAGTCCACGTGAGTGATCGCGTACAGGTTGAGGGTTTAGGATCTCTCCCCTCTGTGTAGAAGTAACACTGAGACACAGAGCCAGATGGGGGAGTCTGACAGCTCAGCCGAACTGAGTCTCTCTCTCTGATGACTGTGGAACTGACTGTCAGCCTGGGAGGAGGTGGATCTGTGAGATCAGGGGAATAGTGTCACTTTGAAAGTTGTATTTCAAAACATCACAGGTAATCCATACATACTAACAGTATGGAAAATACATTAATCAAATGTTCAACAATTTAGCATTTATGTTTGTACAAAGTACAGTAATTTCTATCATTATGAGAAATTTAGACTTTCAGGAAATACGACAGAAGATCTCATTTTCAGAACGAGCATAATTAATACGGTATAACAGTGACGTGTATAATTTTATAAACCACCTACTTACCCTGAACAGTGACTGAGACAGGGTTGCTTAAAGGAGATGTGTGAGACCTCCCTACAGCATAGTAACACTTCACTTTGACCACATCTGGAAACGTTTGATCTGCCCTCTTGAGCAGCTCTGTTCCTGTGAGTGTCTGAGTACAGGATGAGTCTGGAAGATTCTTCCTCCCCTCTATGTAGAAGTAACAGTGAGACGCACGGAGAGATGGAGGAGTCTCACAACTCAGCTGAACTGATTCTGTCTCTCTGATGACTGTAGAACTCACTGTCAGCTGAGGAAGGTCTGTGAGAATAGGGGGATTAAGCATTTAGCATTTTGTGGTTTTGAGAAATGTACTGATAGCATAATCCCTCCTTGTTATTTCAGAAATAAGGATCTTGAGTCAATATTTTATGCAGCGACAGTATGGGAAATTAAGGAGATATAATATATTGCTTGATTGTTTCACGTAATAGATTATGACAACACACAGTATGATAACATATCCCAAGAGGAACATGGTAATGATGGCACAACAGTACATTGTTTACAACCATTCAAATAGTCTTCTTACCCTGAATTGTGACTGTTGAAGGCTCACTGTATATGGATCTAAACTGTGAACCTGTAGCATTGTACTAACATTGTATTTTGACCTCAGCTGGTGAACTCTGACTCTGACCTAAATGCGTTTTATTTACATCCTTCCACCAGGACATATGCTCATTTTGGAACGTTGCTAAATGGGCACAGCCAAACAACGGAAGTGATGGATTTCTTTCTGACCAGAACTGTCCCAGAGCTTGGGGAGGTGTGTCTGCGCTTGTGCTGCAGCGACAGGTGCACAAGACAAAACTTTACCAGCATCACACATATCGGTGAATCACTGTGACATATGAAATACAAGTGATCGTGTAATCAATCTGTAATAACTACGTAAAGAAGTAACAAATGTGTTAAATTATTATGTGACGTACAGTCATATCTAGGTCCTGATTGGTCAACAAGCTTATTTGACACATCAAACAGTGTTATTTCACGTGTATCTTTTTTGAAATGCAAAGACCCAAATGGAGTTCCATACTTTTACAGATGCACAATCGAGAGCATCCTGTCGGGCTGTACGGCAACTGCTCTGCCCCCCAACCGTAAGGTTCTCCAGAGGGTAGTGAGGTCTGCACGACGCATCACTGGGGGCAAACTAGCTGCCCTCCAGGACACCTACACCACCTGATGTCACAGGAAGGCCATAAAGATCATCAAGGACAACAACCACCCGAGCCACTGCCTGTTCACCCCGCTATCATCCAGATGGCGAGGTCAGTACAGGTGCGTCAAAGCAGGGACCGAGAGACTGAAAACAGCTTCTATCTCAAGGCCATCAGACTGTTAAACAGCCAACACTAACATTGAGTGGCTGCTGCCAACATACTGACTCAACTCCAGCCAATTTAATAAAGTCAGTTAAGAACAAATTCTTATTTTCAATGACGGCCTAGGAACAGTGGGTTAACTGCCTGTTCAGGGGCAGAACGACAGATTTGTACCTTGTCAGCTCGGGGGTTTGAACTTGCAACCTTCCGGTTACTAGTCCAACGCTCTAACCACTAGGCTACCCTGCCGCCCCATACCATGTGTATGTGAGAAATAAAATTTGATTTGATTTGATTTGATACTTTCCAGTGCACGACACACTGACATCACGTACAGATGCGCATGACTCTTGGCTGCATGTAAGAAAGCCACACCATCTGCTTACATTCAACATAGCCTAGATTTACGTTTTTATTAGTTCTAAACAAAATAACTTTTGGGGGGGCTCTCCTAACGCTTACAATGATGTGTTGATTCTTGCTTGAACAGTCACTAAGAATATAATTTGGTGTTGATCTTTGTAAATTAACTATTTTGGATGCATCAAGTTGTTAGCTAGAATGCTAAACACTCACTGACATGGCCATAGGCTGCAGCAAAAGATAGCCAAAGAGACATTTTACTGGTTGAAGTTGAAGTTATTTTTAAGTATAATGCATTTGATTTACAATGATGACACAAATGTTATAGTAAGCAGGACTTTCGTACGACCCTTAAACTCCAATTATAATCCAAAAGTAGTGTGAAATGCACTCATATGCAACATGTAAATAGAGGCTTTTTTTTGTTGGCATTCCGTTCTGTCACCATAGTGGATTGAGCAGTCAAATGGAATGGTAAATAGACAATATTTTTGTGTTTGTAAACATTGCCGCATGAGGGCGATGCGCGCAACGTTTGCAAACACAAAAAAGAGTCTATTCACTATTCCATTTGACTGCTCAATCTACTATCTCATCAGCCCAGCCAGGCAATTTATTATCTTGATCTCCACTGTAAAAAGCATTTAGATATTATATCCCATTTATTTTAGACTCGCATTTGGTTTTCAACAGTGGAGATTTGTATTAATCTTGCTGTCTGTCTCATTACATGGGGATGCGGACCTATGTTGACTCCAATCCTTCCCACAGTTGTGTCAAGTTGGCAGGATGTCCTTAGGGTGGTGGACCATTCTTGATACACACAGGAAACTGTTGATCGTGAAAAACCCCACACTGTTACAGTTCTGGCACCTAGTAGCATACCCCGTTCAAAGGCACTTAAATATTGTGTCTTGCCCTTTCCCCCTCTGAATGGCACACATACACAATCCATGTCTTTAACCTGTCTCCTCCCCTTAATCTATTTACTGATTTAAGTGGCTTTAACAAGTGACATAAATAAGGGATCATAGCTTTCACCTGGATGTGCCTGATCAGTCTATGTCATGTTAATGTTTTGTATACCCAGTGTATACAGCAGCTCATGGAAGGATGAAATCGTATGGATGAATTCATCAAAATTACGTTTTTATTGAAAATATTTCAATCATTATTTGAATATTTTGGTAACCCGTTGTTTTGTCTGGTAGCCCAAAAAGTTACATATTGCAGCTTAAAGTCCATAATAATGATACTGACCTTTGGCTTTGAGGTGCTGGAAGGTATCTAGACGTAACAAAATGGGTCATTATCATGCTCTTTTTGACATTATGAAAAATAAGAAAACATGAGATGGGAACACTTTACACAAGCTGGCGAAGCAGAACAGTCTGTAATGCATTCACAGCCATGTTATCAAGCAGTGGTCATTCTTATCTGTACAAAATGTAAAATAATGACAGAGAAATTAAAAATCAATAGGATGATCAATGGAATAAGACACTTATTATAACCATAACATGTTGAAATATTAAGAGTTCCTAAAGTAAAAGACTAAAAGAGGGGAAAGAATAATGGAATATCGAGTCGCACAAACAGATGATGGAACGGAAAAATAACTCACCGAAAAGGAGGATGAGCAAAAACAGACGACCAGCCATATCAGGGATGAACAATGTCATTTTTTAGACAGCTACATACATACTGTTAGTCTGACATCACAGTAGATGGTGGCAGTGACTGGGACAAAGATGAAATGTTTCAATAGAAAAGCAGATGTGGAGCTTGTTCACAGGAAAACCACAGATGTCTTATATGACAACTGTGGGCTAATGTCATGTTGCAGAGGACGAGGCTGAACATTCAGAATCATTCATCTGTAATTATTTTTAGGTTCTAAAGCTACCTGTCTTCAACAAAATGTGTTTTGTATCATTATTGCAGGCAATTCCATTTCTAAAACAAACTAACTAACTTGTCTTTCTGAGAAAAATATTTATCTTCGACCTTTTGTTTTAAGTTTTTAACAGCACAATGTTTAACTACAAAAACCCTGCATTTGTGGTTGAGAGTTTTAGAATCTCTAAAATGTAGAAGGGTTTTCATATTTCATTTATGTTTGGGTGAGTCACGTTTAATAATATGCCAGAGCAGTGACGGTAAACTGATAAGCGCAGTAAAGGAAAGGATGGATGGAAGGAAGGAACGAAGGAGAGAAGAAAAAGCGAGTTCACACTACTCGGACTGATCAGTTTACCTTTAATGCTCTAACTGGGATGTCAGCGCCTGTTCAGGTAAACCGCGTGCTTTGCTTGAAGTGCATAAACATTGAACGTGTGTAGGCTGAGAATGCAGTTGCTGTTTTTAAACTAATGTTTTTATGTTTTTACTTTGATATTAACCGTTTAATCATGCCACCTAAAAAAAGCAGCAACCGCTGAAAAAGTAACGGATATTTGGTTAGATCACGGTTGGTTGATACATTTGTCAATTTCATTGTTAGAATCCAGCAAAGCACCTGCTGTGGCACGAAAAACTCCTCTTCATCCACCCACGATGGTGTTGGTTAATGAAGCGCTGAAGGAGTTGGACTCTCGAATCGTCTCATCTCAGGCCATCCGTGGCGACATAACAGAGAAATATCCATCTGTGGACCTGATGAGGTTGAAGTACATGACACGCAAGATCCTGAAAATAGGAATCGAGAGCTGGGTATTGGTGAGGACATCAACTCGATAGCAAACGGCGGACAGGGGAGGTTTCGGGTAAGTGACCCATGCATGTCTAAATCTTATTAAAGTAAATAACCAGTGTTTCCAGATTTCTATGAAAAATGACCTATAATTTACAACATGAGTGAAATGGTTTTCCTTCCCAAAAATTGTAATTGAGTATGTTAAAGCAGCATTCCTGTTTGAATTGTGTTTTCTATTGATATATTACTCTATCACTACGTGTTACTACGTAATGATGAAGCCACCATAGGCTACTACTCACGATGATGGCCAATGCTCTCCTCTTGGCAATAGCCTATCTCAAGATGAGCTACTTTGAAAAACAGTGCTGCTGGTCACTAAAAATTGGAAGTTGAGAATTATATTGGTTCTAGAGACAGTCTTCTATTTTTAGAAGTAGACATTTGATTTCCAAACTATGTTTTTCCCGCAATTTTTATATTGAAACGTGCAAACAGACAGCTGCAAACAACTACATATCATCCATGGATGGCAGTTCCAGTTCAAATCAGGACTGGCAGCCATTGCTAGTGTACCCATGACTTACCATTCAAATTGCCAAGGTAAGAGGTTCCAAAAAAATCGATGTATTATGTCTATGTCCACAACACAACAAGCTGTACATTTGGCATGCATGCTGCCCAAATTGCAGCCTTCCCGACTGTAGGCAACCAGTAACTACCAAAATAAAGGAAACATTTGAATAAATGATGGACAAAGTTTATAGTGTGTGTGGGGTGCGTTTTCCTGCCATGGTTTAGATCAATTTCTAGAATTTATGCCAAGGCGCATTTAAGCTGTTCTTGCAGCTGGTGGAGGCCAAACACCCTTTTTAACACACTTTGTTGGCGTTTTCTTTATTTTGGCAGTTACCTGCATGCTCTTGTGATATAATTTAATCCAGTTATTTTTGAGAAGCTATTGATACTCTGTGGCTAAATATGTTCTCTGGTGTATTTTGAACATTGAGAACAGGTTCCCTGGTTGGTTAAAAAATAATTCATTTGTTGTTTTGCCTCTTGGGCCCAGCCCCTGACTCACATAATTGACCAGTCACATTTTTTTACATTTTTTATTTATTTCACCTTTATTTAACCAGGTAGGCTAGTTGAGAACAAGTTCTCATTTGCAACTGCGACCTGGCCAAGATAAAGCATAGCAGTGTGAACAGACAACACAGAGTTACACATGGAGTAAACAAGTAACAAGTCAATAACACAGTAGAAATGGAAAAGAAGGGGAGTCTATATACATTGTGTGCAAAAGGCATGAGGAGGTAGGAGAATAATTACAATTTTGCAGATTAACACTGGAGTGATAAATGATCAGATGGTCATGTACAGGTACAGATATCGGTTATTATGCAGTTAATTTTTTCAGTTAGCCAATCAAGGCAGGGCCCCCCATTTACCCAAACCTCTCCTCCCCCCCATCTGATGATTAGCAGAGTGGCAGTAGGAAGCTGTCTACACTCATTGAGAGCAGGCTCCTGAATCCTTCTGTGATTTGCGGTTGCAGTAAAAAATATATACTACATATCTAATATGTACTGTAAAATGTATGTATAAATTTGTGACGTTTTTTCTGCCTTCTGGGCCCAGGGGCTTCAGCCCCGGGAAGCCCCTTTGTTAATCTTGCCCAGGGCGTACCAATAGAATGGTGTGGGCATATACCTGTTTCAAAAAATATTAAATCAAGTATTCTGTTGATTGGCCAGCTCAGCCAGTATGATTTCATGTTCAATGAGGAAATGGCAAGCATTATCGAAACTGTCTGTTTTGTGTTGCAAGTTTAGATGTTTTTTTTTGTTGTCTTTTCAAGTGATGCTTTGGCTACAAATACCAGTATAGGATTAGTGATGGTGAAACAACGCTCCCTGGAGCGTTGAGATTTTCCAGCTAATTGTCTGAAATTGGTAAATGACTCAAGGCTTTGATCAAGTGCACACTAGTGCCATCTGCTGGTCAACGAATTTAGAGCAGCCAAATTATTATAGAATATGTCCCACACCCCATAGAGTGTGTGTGCAGTGTAGCCTTTTTGTCTTCTTCCAATCAGGTGGTTGTTCAACGAAACAAAGCTTTGGACGTCATTGATCACGTGCTTGTGATAAGGTGATATGGGCATCAGCACACTACGATTTCAACGCATACCTCAGAGCTCAGGCATCAAACATAACATCACTATACCGGAGTCCACAACATTATTTGGGTACAAATTAACAGAATATACATTTTTTTAAAGTGAGATCTCCACTGGACAGTTACTTTAATAGGCTCCTTGTGGCAACTAGGCTTTGTTAACCCAAGTAATTAAATCAAGAATAATGTGATCCAAGGTGAATGGACTTTATTTTCTGAATGTGATAGTAGCTTACCTGCCAAATGAACCAAACTTCATGGTACCAGTTTTGAATATAAAGTGGTGTGTTTATTAGATAAGTCAACATTATATGACAAACATATTGAACATGGGCTTGCTGTTTGATTTGATCACTCTTCCTTGCCAGCTGGCAGTCAGGTGTAGGGTCAAGGAGCCAAAGGCCACTGAGAACACTGATCCCAATGTGGAGAAGGCTCCAAAGGCTGCCAAGGTTGGAGCCAAGAAGACTAAGGACAAGGAAGCCGGTAAACTGAATCCACGGAATGTATTGTGCTCATCACTCCTAGGATTTAGACATCACCCTATAATCTGCCCAATTGTATGGGATCATTGTTATTGAGCTACACCCATTGCAATGGAGGACATTTAACATTGCTCATTCAATGACTTGTATGGGTATCTCACTTCTCATGATGTCCATGATTGCATGCATACACACACATCACTAACTCTTGTCTCTAGAAGCTGAGAAATGCAATAAAATGCTAATTAATTACTTAAAAATCATACAATGTGATTTTCTGGATTTTTGTTTTAGATTCCGTCTCTCACAGTTGAAGTGTACCTATGATAAAAATTACAGACCTCTACATGCTTTATAAGTATGAAAACCTGCGAAATCGGCAGTATATCAAATACTTGTACTCCCCACTGTATGTATGTATGTATATATAAAGCTGTTAAGTTCTTGTTTCTTGCACCTGCTTAATCAGTACCCTCTTCTGCCAGATTAATTGTATCACTAGTACAGTGACTTTCCAGTTCCTGGAAAATATTGATGGTTGATGGTTGTTTTCTACACAGTGAGGACTTTGTTGTTCATCCATCATAGGTTGATGACCATGGCACGATTCGTTGGGGAAATCTGGTACAGTGAGTGTGCAGATGGTTGAGATCCATCTGAGCCTGGAACACACTGGAGATGATATCTTGGTACCAGTCTCCTGAGGGACGACCCTGATACTGATTTTTCACTGTTCTCTCCACCATGGAATGTTTGATGCTGCTGGTTTGTGGTAGCAGTCTTTCTATACAGTTAGAACTAACCATCTCAAAACAAACTTTTCCCATAACTATGAAGCTATGGGAAGTTATTCTAAACTTTTCTGTTATGGGTCAGTGCCCACAATGGTGCAATGCAACATGTTGTACCACTTCAGTTTGTCCACAAGGGGGTGCAATAACTAATTGGGTCTTCAGTTTGGTATTCAAAGGTACCCAACCCAGAGCATTGCTGTCCGCTGGTGCTCCTTGTTTTTTATTCCCTGGAAGTTTAACCAGCTTTTACTCAACCACCCCTAAGGAGAAGAATACATCATTAATGCTGTTGACCTCAAGGCCTGGATTTGAAAAAGGATACACGGGAAGAGAGCATAGGCAACGCCATTGAAGCTGTCACATATGGGGCCTATCTTTTATCTTTTATTTTTTTATTTCACCTGTATTTAACCAGGTACGGTAGTTGAGAACAAGTTCTCATTTACAACTGCGACCTGGCCAAGATTAAGGAAAGCAGTGCAACAGAAACAACAACACAGAGTTACACATGGAATCAACAAGCGTACAGTCAATAACACAATAGATAAAAAGAAAGTCTATTTACAGTGTGTGCAAATGGCATGAGGAGGTATGGCAATAAATAGGCCATAGTAGCAGTGTAATTACAATTTAGCAGATTAACACTGGAGTGATAGATGAGCATATGATGGTGTGTAAGTAATGATATTGGTGTGTGTAAAAGTAAATAAAACCAATATGGGGATGAGGTAGGTAGATTGGGTGGGCTATTTACAGATGGTCTATGTACAGCTGCAGTGAACAGTTAGCTGCTCAGATAGCTGATGTTTAAAGTTAGTGTGGGAAATGTAAGTCTCCAGATTCAGCCATTTTTGAGACAAAGTAAGAAACAAGAAACAGTCTTGCTGTGTCTCCATATGACTCTCCATATTGTGCATTAGAGGCAATATTTTTCCTATCTGCTGTAGTTATTATCTTAATAAGATAGAGGTGCAGATACATAAGCAGTAAACTACAACACTGAACATTTCCATGGAAATATAACATGACAAGTGGTGCTTGTTGTAATGGTCAGAAGCATGAATACATTTCTCATAATGGTGATTTTGGGGTATGAATTTAGTTGAGTTTTTTTTATATCTTGCTAAAATTGTCTGGTAAAGTGGTTGAATAGTTTCAGTTAGATGTATCTGAGGTTTGGTTCAACAGTACTTCTGTCAATCTCCTCAACACAACTAGTCTCTGAAATATGATGGGCTGAAGTTTCAGAAGGACAGGATGTGGCAAGAGTCTCGTCTAACTTTCCACCCGACTGTGGTGTGTGTGTGTGGGTGCGTGTGCATGTGTGCACTCGTGCACCTGATTGCAGGTGTGGATACGTGGCAGCACACACTTACTGGTTTGTATGTGATCTGTAGACTGTGTGACTGCTGCAGGAGAATGCAGGCCACTTTGCCTCCCTCGCAGTAAAACCAAACCACAGTACAGATAATCTATAAATTGTCCTTTGAATAATATTTTTAGTCCAGGACTAAGCATTATCTGTCTCTGGGAAAATCAGGGGAAAAGGGCCTTGGTCCGAGAGGTGACCAATAACCTGATGGTCACTCTGACAGAGCACCAGATTTCCTCTGTGGAGATGGGAGAACCATCCAGACAGACAACCATCTTTGCAGCACTCCACCAATCAGGCCTTTATGGTAGAGTAGCTAGACAGAAGCCACTGCTCAGTAAAAGGCACATGACAGCCAGCTTAGAGTTTGCCAAACAGCACCTTAAGGACTCTCAGACCACGAGAAACAAGACTCTCTGGTCTGATGAACCCAAGATTGAAGTATTTGGCATGAATGCCAAGCATCACGTCTGGAGGAGACCTTGCACAATACCTATGGTGAAGCATGGTGGTGGCAACATCATGCCGTGGGGATGTTTTTCAGCAGCAGGGACTGGGACACTAGTCAGGATCGAGGGAAAGATGAACAGAGCAAAGTACAGAGCGATTATTGACGAAAACCTCCTCCAGAGTACTCAGGACCTCAGACTGGGGCGAAGGTTTACCTTCCACTAGGATAAGGACCTTAAGCACACAGCCAAGACAGGGCAGGAGTGGCTTTGGGACAAGTCTCTTAATGTCCTTGAGCGGCCCAGCCAGAACCCGGACTTGAACCCGATCAAACATCTCTGGAGAGATCTGATAATAGCTGTGCAGCGACACTCCCCATCCAGCCTAACAGAGCATGAGACGTTCTGGAAAGAATGGGAGAAACTCCCCAAATACAGGTGTGCCAAGCTTGTAGCATCATACCCAAGAAGACTTGAGGCTGTAATTGCTGCCAAAGGTGCTTCAGAAAAGTACTGAGTAATGGGTCTGAATACAATGGGTCTGAATAATGTTCAGTTTGTCTAAAAGCCTTTGTCTAAAAATCTGTTTTTGCTCTGTCATTATGTATAGATTATTGGGGGGGGGGGGGGGGGGGGGACTAATGAATCCATTTTAGAATAAGGCTATAACGTAACAAAATGTGGAAAAAGTCAAGGGATCTGAATACTTTCCAAATGCACTGTATAAGGACTGAAAGAAAAATAGCACCTTGATCTTTACCACTGTCCAGAAAATGTGACGTTTACAACAGTACATATTTTTTGCATTATCTTGAATAATCAAGATCAAAATCAAATCATGTAAAATACTAACAAAGGTGAGGGAATGGTTGTATTCAATTTATTCTTCTTACTTTTTTTGCTTTACAGAAGAGACCATTTCAAATGGAGCAAAAAACATAGGATTTGTATTTACTAACTTAAAGGTGTCATTGAAGAGGAATTTTTTTATTTAATTTTTTTATTTCACCTTTATTTAACCAGGTAGGCCAGTTGAGAACAAGTTCTCATTTACAACTGCGACCTGGCCAAGATAAAGCAAAGCAGTGCGACAAAAACTACAACACAGAGTTACACATAAACAAACGTACAGTCAATAACACAATAGAAAGATCTATGCACAGTGTGTACAATGTATATGGGAGGTGAGGGGGGAGCCACCCCTTTTCAACAAACAAAGCCATCCCCCATAGCATAATCGACCACCCTGACCGCTGGGCTCAAGTGTGCATCGAAACAGGATATAAGCTCATTGTAACTGGAAAACAATGTAATGAAGTTGTGTTCTCACACCATTTACATCTTAACCACTCCGCAGTCATTGGACTTCAAGGCTAGAATGTGTCTACAACACTGCACATTGTAGGAGCGACTGATGTGCTGAGTAAATTTAAATTAAACTGGGAACTTGGAAAATAACAAGTAAACATGGAGAAATTTAGCATTTAGGTCATCTATATTTTTCAGTTTTGCCAACAATGTAAACATTTTTAAAACCAAAATGTTATATTTTGTAGCTTGTAACAAAGTATGTGGGAAATATCAATATCAATACTTTTGCTATAAGATTGGGCTTTTGGGGTTGATAACTTTTGCCGCAAAAATTGTTAAATTAACATTAGACTTTTTTCCACAGTTTTTTTAAACACAAGATGAATTTCACCAAGAAAAATGTCTTATCAATACCACTGGATCTTAATGACTTAATTTCGATGAATTTATCTTAATTTCCTATTTACCTGTTTTTTGCATTGTGTGAATATGTTATATATTTATTTATTTTTAATTGTCTGTATCTATCGATTTTGATCACAAATATATTTTATTTAGTCAATTTTATCAAACCGTTATGGAAGGAGGTATCACACAGATGACAGAATATATATAAATAGTGTATATTTATTTGGGCATTTACTTAAAAATATTTAAAGGGGAGTATGCCCCGGACACCTCCAAAATCCCCAAATAAAAATACTAACATATTAACAGATATTATGGATAGGCATGTAACACAATCCAGGTTTCAATGTGTGATACAGTAAATTACGGCAGTTCCAAGCATTTTGAGGGCCCTAAGCGAGATTTGCCCACCTCACCGACAAAACATTTTAGTGGCCCCGCTCATGGCGGCGAAGAGAAACATTTGGAGCTTTAAAGTTAATGTTCTGCAATTTTACTCATTATGCCACGGGGCGGAGAGAACTTCATGTCCTAAAATTCAACACAGTATGCCATTGTCGTTGAAATAATAACATTCAGTTTTAAAGCTAATTTACTGCAATTCTAAACATTTGCCATGACTTATGCCATGTTCATTGGATATCTGAGTGAGAGTGACTAACAGAATTATTGGGGGCCCCCTGGAGGTCAGGGCCCCTGGGCAGTAATTCGGCCATTACCACAAGGCTTAGATAGCTGGCGAGACTAACTGGGCCTAGCAATCTATAAAATCTTAGCTGTCATGGGATTTATTGAGTAACTGTCAGTGACTGACGAAGAACCACATTTCGAAACTGCACGTTGTGTATTCTACTATCCTACGGTTGTTTTTGGAGGGGGGAGGGGCCTCTAGCGGCTGCTTACTGTATGTCACTTATAAATAGAAACGGTACTGTAGTAGATGTTTTAGATACTTATTTACAGTAACATGATGTGCGATAAATAAAGGACATCCTGAAAGAAACAGTATTTCTGTGAGACATACAGAGAGCCAGTGGTGTAGTTTCAGTGTGTCTGCAGAAGACTGTAAAACCCATCAGGCTGGGCTGAGGTTGCTGGTCTGTCGGGGATCGAGCTGTATACATGGTACGTATCAGACTAGAGAAAATAAACAGACAGTTTAGCATCAGTCCTTTAATTCTACAGTACTGTAGAAATGTAATGTAATTTAAAAGGATGTAATATCCATCTGAAACTGAGAGCCGTTCACATTCACCAAACACACTGGGTGATTCTGAACTTACTTTGTCGTTTTCAGATGACTTTCCATTTTCTTCAAAAGGACCTGTACAACACAGAGGGATCCTGAGTGAGTGAGTGAGTGAGTGAGTGTGTGGTTGCATGTCACTTTGCTATACTTAATGTCCCTTCACACTTCTCCTGACTCAAACCATCCTGTAGACGTACAGCTCTATTCTCATGCTCTAACACATTATCTTATGTATAACTTATACACATACATGCTTACTGATATGACTACCTCAGACCAACAAACAAGCCTAAACAACTTTGAGTCCTATAAAAAGCCCTACATGTTATGAAACATTGGGACAGAGTTAAACAGACAAACCTAATGGTACAGATGTGGATGGTACAGAAGTGATCAGGCTGTAGACCCCTGCATTCTCTGAATCAGCCTGGACGAAAGAGAGAGAGAAAGATCCTTATTATCCCTCAGACTGTCTGTCAGACTGTCTGATACAAGTTTGTATCTATATCCAAGGCTATTATTGTTGCTGTACTTACATCTTCATTTGCAGATTGCTGCACAGGACCTGCATCTCATGGAGAGATGGGGGGGGGTCAGAAGAAGTGAAAATAACAGGGCTTGATGTCACTTCACACTTCTCCTCCTGACTCAAACCACCCTGGAGACTTACAGCTCTGTTCTCACGCTTTCAAGATGCTCTGACTAAAAATGTAAGTTTGTATGGTAGGCATTGAGTGATTAAGTGTTATTGTGCTGAGGGTCCCAAATTCACGTCCCAGGTGGGGAAGACAGGGACAGAAGACATTCTGTTACAAACTCACCTGAGTGCAAAAACGTGGACGGTACAGAGGTGATGAGAGAATAGATCCCAGCATCCCTTGAATCCAACATGCCTGCACTGCTCATAGCTCCCATCACCAAATCACCTACAACGGAAACAAAATAAAAAATTTAATTAGGATACGTGTTTGGACATGCATGTGTGTAGTTGTGTTAGTAGTGTGTGCAGTGTTTGATGTATTTTGTTTGGAACATACATTGTCTGTGATCATCCTGTCTGGCTGTAGGTCTGTACAACATAAAAGTATCAGAAGGTTGTGGTAAGAACATCTCATCATGGACAATACAGAACTAAAGGTTGATACAATCTGCATCATATTCACAAGGGAATTCTTACCTCAGAGAATTGGTTTTCTCTGAAAAACAAATGAGGCTAAATGAATGATATTGAACATAGCCTACACTACACCATATCACCAAAAGGAGTTGAAAGATTAACCCATGTCAAAGGCACTTACATTAATATGAGAAGGAAAATGTTTGCAAATGATTTGTTATGCAGAATCAGAAGTACTCACTGGTCCTCCTGCAGAGACAGACAGCTGTCAATCCCATTAAGAACATGCCCACTCCAGAAGCCATACACACTGCTGTCTGCCATAGTTCCACCGCTGTTTGGTGACATGATGACGTCAGAAGAGGTCATTAGCTCTTAATCCAAATGTAAATTCTTCAATTGTAGACAGGTGTTAGAATACCACTTTATTAGTAGTCTTGGTAAACGTTTCCGTTTTCATATATGTGAGAAAAGACAGCTAGTCAGCTAAGCGTTTTACATTTGAGTCTGTGAAGGAAAATGTTATGTTTGTGCTTTTCTAATAACCAATTGGACTGGGTCCATGCAACTGACTGATTGATCGTGACTGGGAGGAATCCTCACTATCAGTGCGCCAAGAACATTGTTTTGAAAACTGAAAGGGGTGTCTCAGTTTCAAAGTCTCAGCTTGAAGAGAAGAAGCCTCGTGAGGTATTGGTTGGTCACATGCATGAACCAAATGTTAATGATGAATTAATGATAAATTATGAATAAGCAAAATCTTGCAAATATAACTTGTCTGTTTCAGCAGTATATAAGACAACTAATGGGACTTCCCCGGTGGAGCTCCTGACCAACGTGTACTATGGTACATTAAGTTTGTTGGAACCTCTCCAGCTTGTTGATAATAAATAATTATTCATTTAATATTGACTTCAGGTGTCCCTGATGGTAATTTCCGCGACAAGTAATTCAGCAGAGGCTCTTATCCAGAGCGACTTACGTGCATTCATTTGAAGATAGCTTGGTGAGGCAACAACATATCACAATCACAACAAGTACATTTTCCCTCAACAAAGTAGTTATCAGCAAAGTCAGAGCTAGCAGAAAAAGACAAGTGCATTTTTGCTGTGGAATTACTAAATAAGGACACTTACCCCAAACTCTTTTTTGACTGTTTGAATTCACAATGCTGTCTGTGGAGCTTTGACCTCCTGTGCACATGCAAGATAGAGACAGTTTGTTAACAGTTAACACACATCACAACTTAGTCAACACCAATAAACAAAAATCGTGTGGCCATACTCACTTTCAGTTGGACTCGTTGGTGTGTCAGTTGTCAAAGTAGGACTAACAGTCAAATCTGGTGCAAAGCAAAGTCATTGGATCTGGTTATACAGTAAGGTATCTTTATGGGATGATTTAATCAATTCAATATCAACCTCATTTCTAGTAATTAGGCACATTTGTGATTCAAAAAATGTATACAAAGACCTGGGTAAGATAAAATCATTAAATTATTTTCAGTTTTACTAACTAAAGATGACCAACACACCTGATGTAGGATTCACTGCTGTGCTGGGGGCCAAATGAGAGGTCAAACCTGGTGAGAAGAGAAGAGAAGAGAAATGTACATTTGTTTCATATCCAATAAAATTAAATGATTTTTTGTCACATCCCCCGAATACAACAGGTGTTACAATACAACCTTACCATGAAACACTTACCATGAAACACTTACCTTTAAAACACTGCATTGCTGAAAGTAAGAAAATATTTGCTAAAAAACTCTAAATAAATCAAATTAAAAAACATTTAAATAAGTAACAATAAAATAACAATAACGAGGCTATATACTGGAGGTAACTCAGGTAAAATGTGTATGTAGGAAGGTGTAATGTGACTATGCATACAGTTGGAGTCAGAAGTTTACATACTTCTGTTTACATACTGTTTACATACTGTTTACATTAAAACTCATTTTTCAACCACTCCACAAATTTCTTGTTAACAAACTATAGTTTTGGCAAGTCGGTAAGGGCATCTACTTTGTGCATGACACAAGTAATTTTTCCAACAATTGTTCACAGACAGATTATTTCATTTATAATGAACTGTATCACATTTGAAGTGGGGCAGAAGTTTACATACACTAAGTTGACTGTGCCTTTAAACAGCTTGGAAAATTCCAGAAAATGATGCTTGGCTTTAGAAGCTTCTGATAAGCTAATTGACATCATCTGGGTCAATTGGAGGTGTACCTGTGGATGTATTACAAGGGCTACCTTCGAACTCAGTGCCTATTTGCTTGACATCATGGGGAAATCAAAAGAAATCAGCCAAGAACTCAAATAAAATTGGAGACCTTCACAAGTCTGGTTCATCCTTGGGAGCAATTTCCAAACCCCTGAAGGTACCACGTTCATCTGTACAAATAATAGTACGCAAGTATAAACACCATGGGAACACACAGCCGTCATACCGCTCAGGAAGGAGACACATTCGGTCTCCTGGAGATGAACGTACTTTGGTGCGAAAAGTGCAAATCAATCCCAGAACAACAGCAAAGGACCTTGTGAAGATGCTGGAGAAAACAGGTACAAAAGTATATTTATCCACAGTAAAATGAGTCCTATATCAACATAACCTGAAAGGCCGCTCAGCAAGGAAGAAGCCATTGCTCCAATAACGCCATAAAAAAAGCCAGACTATGGTTTGCAACTGCACATGGGGACAAAGATCGTACTTTTTGGAGAAATATCCCCTGGTCTGATGAAAGAAAAATTTAACTGTTTGGCCATAATGACCATCGTTATGCACATGCGCCGAATACAACAGGTGTTACAATACAACCTTACCATGAAACACTTACTATCAACAATGCATTTGTTTAATGTAAGAAAATATTTGCTACCTTTGTTTAATTTTTTTTATAATTAAAAATAAAAACACTTTTTAAAAAGCAACACAATAAAATAACAATAGCGAGGCAATATAAAGGAGAAAATTCAGGTAGTATGTAGACGTAGGAAGGTGTAAAGTGACTATTTATAGGTAATAAACAAAGAGTAGCAGCAGAATAAAAAAGGGGGTCAATGCAAATAGCCTGGTTAGCCATTTCATTAACTCTTCAGCAGTCTTATAGCTTGGGGGTAGAAGCTGTTAAGGAGCCTTTTGGACCTGGACTTGGCAATCCAGTACCACTTGCCATGCAGTAGGAGAGAGAACAGTTCATGACTTGGGTGGCTGGAGTCTTTGACCATTTTAAGGGCCTTCCTCTGACCCCGCCTGATATAGATGTCCTGGATGGCAGGAATCTTGTACCAAGAGATGTACTGGGCCGTACGCACTAACCTCTGCGGTCGGATGCCGAGAAGTTGCCAAACCAAGCGGTGATCAATCAGTCAGGATGCTCTCTATGGTGCAGCTGTATAACTTTTTGAGGATCTGAGGACCCATGCCAAATCTTTTCAGTCTCCTGAGAGGGGACAGACATTGTCATGCCTTCTTCACGACTGTCTTGCTGTGTTTGGACCATGATAGTTTGTTAGTGATGTGGACAGAAAGGAAGTTGAAGCTCTCGAACTACAGCCCTGTCGATGTGAATGGGGGGGGGGGGGGGGGGGGGGCTGAGGAAGCGCTTGTTGTCTTGGCATCACACTGCCAGGTCTCTGACCTCCTCCCTATAGGCTGTCTCATCATTGTCACCATTGTGTCGTCGGCAAACTTAATGACGGTGTTGGAGACGTGCATGACCACGCAGACGTGGGTGAACAGGTAGTACATGAGGGGACTCAACACGCACATTTGACTTCCCCCTGTGTTGAGTATCAATGAGGCAGATTTTTTTGTTGCCTACCCTTACAACCTGGGGGCGGCTCGTCAGGAAGTCCAGGATCCAGTTGCAGAGGGAGGATTTTAGGTCCTGGGTACTTAGCTTAGTGATGAGCTTTAAGGGGAACTATGGTGTTGAACGCTGAGCTTTAGTCAACAAACAGCATTCTCACGTAGGTGTTCCTTTTGTCCAGGTGGGAAAAGGCAGTGTGGAGACGGTGGGATGATGGTGTTGATGTGAGCCATGACCAGCTTTTGAAAGCACGTCATGGCTACCGATGTGAGTGCTACTGGCCAGTAGTTATTTCTGTACAGCACTTTGAGATATCAGCTGATATAAGGACTATATAAATACATTTGATTTGATTAAGCAGATTACCTTGGCATTCTTGGGCACAGGGACTATGGTGGTCTGCTTGAACATGTCGTTATTACAGACTCGGTCAGGGAGAGGTTGAAAATGTTAGTGAAGACACTTGCCAGTTGGTCAGTGCATGTTCTCAATATGCATCCTGGAAATCCGTGTGGCCCTGCAGCCTTGTGAATGTTGACCTGTTTAAATGTCTTACTCACATCAGCTACGGAGAGTGTGATCTCACAGTCGTCCGAAACAGCTGGCGATCTCATACATGGTTCAGTGTTGCTTGCCTTGAAGCAAGCATAGAAGGGATTTAGCTCGTTTGGTAGGCTTTCGTCACTGGGCAGCTCACAGTTGGATTTCCCTTTGTAATCCGTAGAAGAATTGTTTGCAAGCCTGCTTTATCAGATGAGCATCAGAGCCAGTGTAGTTGGATTCAATCTTAGCCCTGTATTAATGCTTTGCCTGTTTGGTGGTTTGTCGGAGGGCATAGGGGGATTTCTTATAAGCATCCGGATTAGTGTCCCGCTCCTTGAAAGAGGCAGCTCTAGCTTTTTGCTCAGTGCGGATGTTGCCTGTAATCCATGGCTTCTGGGTGGCATATGTACGTTCAGATGAAGTTGGTGATTGATGTGGTATACTCCACAATGCCATTGGATGAATCCCAAAACATATTCCAGTCTGTGCTAGAAAAACAGTCCTGTAGCTTAGCATGCATGTCATCTGACCACTTCAGTATTGAGCGAGTCACTGGTAAGTCCTGATTGAGTTTTTTTTTTGCAGTCACGAAAACGCAGAAGAATATTCCAAATTAGCTCCATAATATCTACAGAAACATGGCAAATGTTGTTTACAATCAATCCTCAAGGTGTTTTTCAAATATCTATTCGATAATATATCCACCGGGACAATTCGTTTTTCAGGAGGACCGATTGGAATAATGGCTACCTCTGGATTTTACGCGAGAATCTCTCTGGGAGCATCAGGTGACCACTTGCAGTCACGAAAACGCCGAAAAATATTCCAAATTAGCTCCATAATATCGACAGAAACTTGGCAAACGTTGTTTACAATCAATCCTCAAGGTGTTTTTCAAATATCTATTAGATAATATATCCACCGGGACAATTAGTTTTTCAGTAGGACCGATTGGAATAATGGCTACCTCTGTATTTTACGCGAGAATCTCTCTGGGAGCATCAGGTGACCAGTTGCGCAACGTAGCCGCTTACGGGTATTCTTCTACATAAATGCGTCTTTACAGTTTTGGAAACTTTAGAGTGTTTTCTATCCTAAGCTGTCAATTATATGCATATTCTAGCATCTTGTCCTGACAAAATATCCCGTTTACTACGGGAACTTTATTTTTCCAAAAATGAAAATACTGCCCCCTAGTCACAAAAGGGTTTAATTAATGAAATATCAACATATTTTTTTAATCAGGGGAAATTTGTGAGTTAAAACCTGGGTTCAATAAACCTAGTCTATTTGTTTAGGTCCTATCTGCTAACTAGAGAAAGATGACCAACTCACCTGATGTAGGATTCACTGCTGTGCTGGGGGTCAAAGGAGAGGTCAAACCTGGTGAAAGGAAATTACACAAGAACAAATGTAAATTCATTTAATTTATTAGGTCATTCAATAAGCAGAAATAGAGAAGTACACTACACATTACCTACAAATCAGATAGACTGAAAGTACACAAATCTAGACGAAATTACAGCAGCTATGAATGGGTCAATTCATAAATCAGAAGGATCTTTAGTGAATTAATGTAAACAAAAATATACATGTCAGTTAAAATGAGTGGATCTACTTACTGGTAGTTGGTCTCACTGTGGTGTCTGGGGTCAAAGTAGAAGTAACAGTCAAAACTAGTGGGAAGCAATATGATGACACAAGAATAAGATAAAGCATTAATCTAAACCCTTGACTACAATTGGTATTTGCAGAGATGGTCATTTAGAGGCCCAACATACCTTCTATAGGACTCACTGTCGTGCTGGGAGGCAAAGTAGATCTAGGACCTGGAGTCAAACCCACTGAGAAAACACATATTAATGAAATTAGCTTTTTATTCATGATTGTATTAATGATCATCATGGTGTTGTTGTCCTTTTGAAATACCTTCATGACTTGTCTATTCAAAGTGGGAAAAGAAGGACTATAAAATCACTACGGACAGATTGCTTCCTGCCCTGGTAGATTATATTTCTCCTCATTATAGAGATGATAAGACCAGTTCGTAAGGTGATCAAGTCTTTCAGGACAGATAAGGTGTTGATTGTTGTTATCAGCTTCCTAGAATAAGGTCCCCATGTAACTAACAGCTGAAGCTTAACAGTGTACAGACATGATCAAAAACACTGAACCAGTTCAAAAAACGATTTGTAATTCTTGTGGAAATAATTCCAGGCGTTGGTGATGAGACTGGTTTCATATCTATGAACAAATTATATAAGGTTTCTACAGTAAAGTGTTCTTAACAACATCCTCCATCTTCAACACAATGAACTACAGAGAAAGACATTCCAACAGCTACACTTACACATTACCAAAGCTAACCCCCTTTTGTCTCCCTGCTGTAGAGGTTGTCTGTGTAGTTGTTGGATCACTGATGTGAACTCCCACTAGATTTACAACCACTTTGGGGTTGGAATGGGGTCTTTAGTTTGTGGGTCAGAATGTTATTTGGTGGCAGTAGCTCCCTGCCTGCCCTCATCCTCAAGGAGCATTCCCCTCACACCCAAGAGGAAGACCGAGAGCCAAGTGGTCCGGCCAGTTGGGGGACGACCTACACAACCTGGGACTCAACACCAGATCAGCCTGGGACCTGGCCCAGAATAAGACAGTGTAGAGATCCATATGTCAAGGTGCTGTGCTCGAAGGAGCGAGCAAAGAGTGAGTGATTGAGTGAGTGAGTGAGTGAGTGATTGAGTGAGTGAGTGAGTGAGTGGGGGATGGAGGGATGGAGGGTCAGAATGAATATAGTCATACTAAAAAATGTAAGGGGAGTCAGATCATGAAGAGCTGCTGCACTGATAGATTATTATTGTATAGATAATGACTCACATGTAAAGCTGTTCCAATCACTGCGTGGAGAGAGAGAGGTTGGTCCTGAGCTCACTCTGTAGTCACAGCTCACCTCCTTACGCCTCACTGACTGTAGACAACTGATCAGATCACTCTCAGCCGCAGAGAATTGACAGAACCAGCATTCGGAATCTTTGTGTTTCTTCTTCCTGATTAGTGCTCTAAAAAGACACTTACTCTTCTCTCCAACATACAGGTTACAGGTGGTGTCATTACTGACAGAGCCAGGAATTAAACAGGTGATGATGAGGTTCCCTTTCAGACTGACTGTAATATTTGGTTTCTGACCTGTTGTGAGAGGACAACGACTTAATGAAGTACAAGGCACACTATTCAGCATATAAAAATATATAAAAGAGCCTATAGTATTTAACAATGCAAGTTCAAATCATGATGGTCATAAACATGACATGGACTTATGATTTGTATAACTATTTTGAATTAAATTGGACTGTGATTTAAAAACATGAATTAAAAAGAATTGATTTGTTCAAAATAAGATAAAAATAGCATTTGCCCAATGGGCACAGACGTCAGTTCCACAGCTAGTTTTGATTTACATTTGATTTAGTTGTCAACATTTCAGCCATGTCATGGGATTTAGGTTCAAGTTGGGTGAAAAATTGAGCCCAGGCTCTGTCTCAGCCGGCCGCGACTGGGAGGCCCATGGGGCCTCATCGCGCACTAGCGAATCCTGTGGCGGGCCGGGCGCAGAGCACGCTGACCAGGTTGGTAGGTGCACGGTGGTTCCTCCGACACATTGGTGCGGCTGGCTTCCGGGTTGGATGCGAGCTGTGTTAAGAAGCAGTGCGGCTTGGATGGGTTGTGTGTGGAGGACGCATGGCTCTCGACCTTCGCCTCTCCCTAGTCCGTGCGGGAGTTGTAGCTATGAGACAAGACAGTAACGATTAACAATTGGATACCACGAAATTGGGGAGAAAAAGGGGGGTAAAAATAATACAATTTTTACTTTATTTTTTTTAAGTTGGGCGAAAAAAAGACAAATTTCCCCCCAATTATTTCAGCAAATCCAATACATTTCCACGTTCATTTAATGTCATCAGAAGGAGAAACATAGTATTTTTTTGTTGAAATGGCGTGAAAACAACATTGATTCAACCAGTTTTTGCCCATACCATTCTACACTTAAAAAATGTACATATAATACATATTTTTACATTTGTTTATGTAAGTATCTTACCTGTAATTATGTATTTATTACTGCGGGGAGACAGAGAGTGTGACCCTGTGTTCACTCTATAGTCACAGCTCACATCTCTCTCCAACTGCAGATGCCTGAACAGATCATTCTTAGTAACACTGAAGGTACAGAATAGTTTGGATGATGCTGCGTTAAATCTCCTCACCCAAGCCTCTTTGTAGGCCTGAGGCTGGTCTCCAGTGTACAAGTTACAGCTATGACCATCACTGACAGACTCAGGAAGTACACAGGCAATAGTGATGTCATGAGATGATTCGTCATTGACACTAATGTCTGGTTTCTGCATTTTACCTGTGAGGAGAACACATCAATAACTGTCCATACTGTAGGTTAATGAGAATACACACCTCTTTCTGTACCAGATAACGAAAAGAGTAAGAACTAAATAGTCTGTATATGTTAGCATGACATGACATATTCCAATCTGATTACAGTGAGCCAATCAGATCAGTGTATTCATAATAATAATACTATTTTACCAAGAATAGTGATAGGCGCAGGATGACTGTGCATCGATGGATAGTGAGTCTCTACTGTGAAAAAACATCTCATACCATGATTATTATAATATTTTTACTGGGTAACTAAAAACTCATAATAATGATACTGACCTTGGGCTTTCATGGATTGGAACGTATCTAGAAATTATAAAATAGATTATCATCATCTGCCATTCAAAAAGTATGTTTTAACAGGAGACACCTGAACACTTCACACAAGTTGGTAAAGTAGCGTAATCTACTGTAATGCATTAATGGGGATCAAGCAGTGGTCATTCTTAACTCAACAAATTGTAAAATAATGATAGAGAGAAATAAATAAGATGATTAATGGAATAAGATACAAGACACTCATCATAGCCATGAGATTCAGAAATATCAAGAGTTCCTCAATTAAAAGACAAAAAGAGTGGAGAGAAGAAGAGGAATATCCTGTAGCACAAACAGATGATGAAACTGTAGAAATGTAGAAATAACTCACCAAAAAGGAGGATGACCAAGAACAGATGACCAGCCATATCAGGGATGAACAATGCCATTTGTCAGTCAGCTACATACTGTTAGTCTGACTTCACAGTAAGGTGTGTGACTGAGTCAGAGGATTGTTTGAATAGAGACGTAAATGTGGAGCTTGTGCACAGCAAAACCACAGAGTGCAGAAACCTAAACAACAGTCTCATACAGCAAGTGTGAGCTAATGTTGCAGGGGTAAGGGTATCTGAACAATCAGAATCATTTATCGGTCATACACTCCCCTCCATATGCATTTGGACAGTGAAGCCCAAAAAATATGTATGGCTCTATACTCCAGTATTTTAGATTTAAGATAGAATGTTTTATATAAGGCGACAGTACAGAATTTCCCCTTTATTTGAGGGTGTTTTCATAAAGTACTCAAACCCCTTGACTTATCACACATTATGTTGTGTTACAGCCTGAATTCAAAATGTACTAAATAAATAAACAATCTCACCAATCTACACACAATACAATACACAATACAAATTGAAAACATGTTTTTTGTAATTTTTTGCTACATTTTTGAAAATGAAATACAGAAATATTTCATTTAGATAAGTCTTTACATCACTGAGTCAATACTTTGTATTAGCACCTTTGGCAGCGATTACAGCTGTGAGTCTTTCTGCGTCTCTAAAAACTTTCAACACCTGGATTGTGCAACATTTGGCCATTATTATTTTCAAATTTCTTCAAGCTCTGTCCAATTGGTTGTTGATCATTGCTAGACAACCATTTTCAGGTCTTGCCATAGATTTTCAAGTAGATTAAAGTCAAAACTGTAACTCTGCCATCAGGAACATTCACTGTATTCTTGGTAAGCAACTCCAGTGTATATTTAGCCTTGTGTTTTAGGTTATTATCCTGCTGAAAGGTGAATTCATCTCCTAGTGTCTGGTGGAAAGCAGACTCGACCAGGTTTTCCTCTAGTACTTTGCCTGTGTTTAGCTCCATTACATTTATTTTCTATCCTGAAAATCTCCCCAGTCTCTTAATGATTACAAGTATACCCATAACAAGATGCAGCCACCACTGTGCATGAAAATATGGAGAATGGTACTCAGTAATGTGTTGTATCCTATTTGCCCCAAACATAACATTTTGTATTCAGGACAAAAAGTGAATTGCTTTGCCACAGTTTTGCAGTTTTACTTTAGTGCCTTGCTGCAAACAGGTACAAGCTTCCTTCTTTTCACTCCGTCATTTAGGTTAGCTTGGTAGATTAACTACAATGTTGTTGATCCATCCTCACTTTTCTCCTATCACAGCCATTAAACTCTGTAACTGTTTTAAAGTCACCATTGGCCCCATGGTGAAATCTCTGAGTGGGTTTTTTCCTCTCCGGCAACTAAGTTAGGAATGATGGCAGTATCTTTGTTGTGAGTGGGTATATTGATACACCATCCAATGTGTAATTAATAACTTCACCTTGCTCAAAGGGATATTCAATGTCTGCTTTTTTTTACCAATAGTTTCCTTCTTTGTGAGGCATTAGACAACCTCCCTGTTTTTTTTGGTTGAATCTGTGCTTGAAATTCACTACGCGACTAACCGACTTTACAGATAATTGTATGTGTGGGGTACAGAGACGAGGTAGTCATTAAAAATCATGTTAAACACTGTTATTGCACACAGAGGGAGTCCATGCAATGTATTATTCAACTTATTTTGGATTTCCATAACAAAGTAATTGAATACTTATTGACACTTTTTTTTTTACAGAATTCCACTTTGACATTATGTGGTATTGTTTGTAGGCCAGTGACATAAAAAAATCTACATTTCATACATTTTAAATTCAGGCTGTAACATAACAACATTTGGAAAAAGTCAAGGGCTGTGAATACTTTCTGAAGGTATTGTATGTTTTACAAATTAGATAAAAAAGCACTTTATGTATATAGTCCACCCAATTCAAGAAGTCGTAAGTATTTGGACAAATTCATTTATAGTTTATTAAAGTAGTCAAGCATGATGTATTTTGGTCCTATATTCTTTGCACCCAATAAATGCATCAAGCTTGTGACTCAACAAACTTGAGTTTGTATGCATTTGCAGTTTGTTTTGGTTGTGTTTGGATTATGTTTTGCCCAATAGGAAATTAATTGTATCCAACTGTTATGGAAGAAGGTATCAAACAGTCAACATAATATACTTAAATACAGTAGATTTAGCATTTACTAGGGAGAAGAAATAAGAAAAATGCTCAAAGGGGAGTATGCCCCGTACCCCTCCAAAATCCCCAAAATATAAATATTAACACAGTAAGAGATATTATGGATAGACATGCAACAGAAACCAGTTGTCCATGTGTAATACAGTAGACATATTACCTGTTAATCAATGTATGTATTTGTATTTGTGTGAGATGTGTGAGAAAAATACAGAAGGCCAGAGGTGTAGTTTCAGTGTGTCTGCAGAAGACTGTACAACCCATCCGGCTGGGCTGAGGTTGCTGGTCTGTCGGGGATTGAGCTGTATACATGGTACGTATCAGACTAGAGAAAAGAAACAGATTCAGTTTAGGGCTTTGAATCTACAGTACAGTAAATGTAATTCATAAGGGGTATTTTATGAGGATGTAAGACCAATCATAAACTGAAAGTCAAAACACAGTGAGAGAAAGAGAGATACTTTTATCCTCGAGTCAGCCTGCCTGTGAAAACAATGCTATATATAATTATAATAATATAACAATATAATATAATACAATGAATAGGACATTTGTGCTGTACTTACATGTTTATTTGCAAATGCCTGTGAATCCACATCAATGGGACCTGCACATCACAGAGAGACAATTCCATGTGTATGTTTGTATGAGTGTGTGTTTGAGGGGGATCATGTGTATATTACATGTCTACATTGCATGTGTGTTACTTAGTCGAGTTTGCCCTCTTGTGTTAGTAACAGCCAAACAGAAGAAGTGCAAGTAACAAGGCTTGATGTAATTTCACACTTCTCCTCATGTCTCAAACCCCCCTGCAGATCTACAGATCTATTCTCACACTGCTGATGCTCTGACACATTCATCTCTGTTTTAAGTGTTATATATGCATTTTGATAAGGTTGATAAGGTTAGGCCCAAAGTTTAAGCATGTACAGCAGCTGTGCACTTGCAGATGGTCCCGAGATCTGAGGGACAAACCTGAGGGCATGAACATGGACAGTACAGAAGTGATCTGAGAATCGTTTCCAGCATCTCCTGAATCCACCTGTAGTAGAGAGAGAGGGAGAAGAAGAGAGAGAAGAGAGAGACTTTTTATCCTCCAGTCTAAAAACTGTATGTCTATTCTACTCTCTAACTCGTGACATGAACGGCACCCTCCTTTGTATAACAGGAAGTGTTAGTCGGATTTGTGTAATTCGGAGATCTACACATGTCCAATGCAATCATAAATAGTTTATACGACTAAACTCTGTACCTACTTAGGAACACATTTACAAGGTTTAACATGAATTAATGCATTAAGATATTATTTCTGGTGAAGAACATCTTATTTGGTAATAAATACAAATACAAATATAAATAATAAATCCATCTTTATATAGTAATTATAAATATTACCATATAAATACAGCTGTTAGTTTGATACTTTGAACATTCATATGTTGAAGCACTACTAATGTAACATTAAGGTCTTGATCCTCAGATCAGACAGACAAAGGGCAGAGGATGCTGGTGAGAGGAGTTATAGGAGGACGGGCTCATTGTAATATTTGAAATGGAATTAATGGAATGGAGTCAAACACGTAGTTTCAATGTGTTTAATTTGTTTGACTCCGTCCCATTAGTCCCATTAATTCCATTCCAGCCATTACAATGAGCCTGTCCTCCTATAACTCATCCCACCAGCCTCCTCTGTCAGAGGGGTACATGTGTACAGATTCCACTGTAATGTAGAATAATCACCATGACTCCACTGCTCACCGCTCCCATAGACACCAAATCATCTACAACAGAAACACATTGAAAATTGAATTACAGTTCTTGTACATGAGAGTATATAGTTCGTTGTATGTCGTATGTGTGTGTATGTTTGATGTATTTTGTTTGGAACATACATTGTCTGTGATCATCCTGTCTGGCTGTAGGTCTGTACAACATAAAAGTATATAAGAAGGTTGTGGTAAGAACATCTCATCATGGACAATACAGAACTAAAGGTTGATACAATCTGCATCATATTCACAAGCGGAATTCTTACCTCTGGGAATTGGTTTTCTCTGAAAAACAAATTAGGCTAAATTAATTAAATTGAATATAGTCGAACCTATACAATATGATCAAACTGAGTTGATGAATTAACCCATGCCAAAGGCACTTACATTAATGTTAGCACGGTAAATTTTTTGTTTTGCAGAATCAAATGTACTCACTGGTCTTCCTGCAGAGACAGACAGCTGTCAATCCTACCAGGAACACGCCCACTCCAGAAGCCACACCCACTGCTGCCTGCCATAATTGCCCCACTATTTGGTGACATGATGACATAAGGAGAGGTCATCAGCTCTTGTTCTTCTGAGAAAATGTGCACAGTTCTGTTTTCAAATGTGTGAGAAAAGAGAGCTAGACAAGGATACTTACACAAAATGCTTTCTTGACTGTTTGATTCCACTTCACTTTCTGTGGAGGTTTGACCTCCTGGGCACATGCAAGAGAGAAGGACAACTTAATAACAGAGTCATGTAAATATTTCTAAGAAGAGACAAATTGTTTGATTAATTCTAAAGCCTTGACTGAATTTACATTTGGCTATATTTGCAAAATTGGTGTATGCTTTAATAGACAAAAATATTTAGCAAACGAAATTAAACCTATTGGCTAAACTTACTTTCAGTTGGACTCGCTGGGGTGTCAGTGGTCAAAGTACAGCAAACAGTCGACCCTGATGCAAAGCAAATCATTGGATCTGATTATTAAAAAAAGGCATTAAATGTGTTGATTTTAATCAATCAAATATCAACCTCTTTTTGTAATGAGGCAAATTTGTGATGTGGAGAAAAAAAAACATGGAGAAGATAAAGCTACTCTATTTGTTTTACTTATATTTGCTAACTAGATAAAGATGACTAAGAGACCTGATGAAGGATTCACTGCCCTGCTAGGGGTCAAAGGGGAGGTCAAACCTGGTGAGAAGATATTACTCATATTACACAAGAACAAATGAAAGTTAATGTGATATGGTCTTTCAATAAGCATGAAGAGAGAAGTACACTACACATTACCTACAAATCAGATGGACTAAAAGTGGTTAAAATCTGGACTGAAATTACAAGCAGCTATGAATACATCTATTAGTTAACCGGTCAGAGCTTTAGTGAATGAATGTGAACAAAGATATTGTATTTGCAAACTAAGTTAAAATTGGTGGATCTACTTACTGGTAGTTGGTGTCAGTGTGGTGTCTGGGGTAAAGGTACAAGTAACAGTTGAAACTAGTGGGAAGCAATATGATTACACAAGAATAAGGTTTTACATTCACATTTGGTTCACTTAATTTACAGGCCCGTAATCTAAACTCTTGACTGTATAATTACTATTTGCAGAGATGGTCATTTAGAGGCCCAACACACCTTCTGTAGGACTCGCTGTCGTGCTGGGCGGCAAAGTAGATCTAGGACCTGGAGTCAAACTCACTGAGAAAACACATAATAATGAAATTATCATTTTATGAATGATCATATTAATAATCATCATGGTGTTTTTGGCCTTTTGAAATACCATCTTTTCAAAGTGGGAAAAGTAGGACTATAAAATCACTACGGACAGATTGCTTCCTTCCCTGGTAGATTATATTTCTCCTCATTATAGAGATGATAAGACCAATTCACAAGGTGATCAAGTCTTTCAGGACAGATAAAGTGTTGATTGTTGTTGACAGCTTCCTAGAATAAAGTCACCATGTTATCTAACAGCAGAAGCCTAACAGCGTATAGATACGATCTAAACACTCGACTAGATGAACACAGACATTCTATTACTTGTGCTGATGATCCCAGGCATTGGTGATGAGGCTGGTGTCATATCTATAGTTCAATCCTCGGGCCGACTCTTTTCTCTATATATAAATCAATGATGTTGCTCTTGCTGCGGGCGAATCCCTGATCCACCTCTACGCAGACGACACCATTCTATATACTTCCGGCCCGTAGCCCCACTGTGCTATCTAACCTCCAAACGAGCTTCAATGCCATACAACACTCCTTCCGTGGCCTCCAACTGCTCTTAAACGCTAGTAAAACCAAATGCATGCTTTTCAACCGTTCGCTGCCTGCACCCGCACGCCTGACCAGCATCACCACCCTGGATGGTTCCGACCTTGAATATGTGGACTTCTATAAGTAGCTAGGTGTCTGGCTAGACTGCAAACTCTCCTTCCAGACTCATATCAAACATCTCCAATCGAAAATCAAATCAAGAGTCGGCTTTCTATTCCGCAACAAAGCCTCCTTCACTCACGCCGCCAAACTTACCCTTGTAAAACTCACTATCCTACCGATCCTCGACTTCGGCGATGTCATCTACAAAATTGCTTCCAACACTCTACTCAGCAAACTGGATGCAGTTTATCACAGTGCCATCCGTTTTGTCACTAAAGCACCTTATACCACCCACCATTGCGACTTGTATGCTCTAGTCGGCTGGCCCTACATATTCGTCGCCAGACCCACTGGCTCCAGGTCATCTACAAGTCCATGCTAGGTAAAGCTCCGCCTTATCTCAATTCACTGGTCACGATGGCAACACCCACCCGTAGCACGCGCTCCAGCAGGTGTATCTCACTGATCATCCCTAAAGCCAGGTTGGCCGCCTTTCGTTCCAGTTCTCTGCTGCCTGTGACTGGAACGAATTGCAAAAATCGCTGAAGTTGGAGACTTTTATCTCCCTCACCAACTTGTAATTAGTCGCCTACCTCCTCATGCCTTTTGCACACAATGTATATAGACTCCCCTTTTTTTCTACTGTGTTATTGACTTGTTAATTGTTTACTCCATGTGTAACTCTGTGTTGTCTGTTCACACTGCTATGCTTTATCTTGGCCAGGTCGCAGTTGCAAATGAGAACTTGTTCTCAACTAGCCTACAGCTTAATTATCGAACAGAACAGCTTCATTTACACATTAACACAACTATTCTTATTGCTGAAACTTGTGTTGCTATAAAAATAAAAGCAGTGCCACTTTAAAAGCACAAATGTGTGGACTACCTGCTATAGAAGGTGTCTGTATAGTTGTTGGATCACTGATGTGAACTCCCACCAGATCTGAAATCATTTGGGATTGAAATGTGGTATTTAGTTCGTTGGTCAGAATTAATATAGTCATACTAAGAAGATGCTGAAATAAAAGTGAGTCAGATCATGAAGACCTGCAGCACTGATAGATATGTTTAGATTATGACTCACCTGTAAAGCTGTGCCCATCACTGCGTGGAGAGAGAGAGTTTGGTCCTGAGCTCAATCTGTAGTCACAGCTCACCTCCTTACGCCTCACTGACTGTAGACGACTGATCAGATCACTATGTTTTGGAGTGAATTGACAGAACCACTGTTTGGATGCTGAGGTGGCTTTTCTCTTCTTGATCTTTGCTGTGAAGGATGGCTGACTCTCCTCTCCAACATACAGGTTACAGGTGGTGTCAGGACTGAAGGATCCAGGAATCAAACAGATGATGTTGAAGTCCTCATCAAAATGTACTGTAATGTCTGGTTTTAGATCTGTTGGGAAAGGACAGAGAGACTCCCTTTTGCATCACTCTTTTTGAATGTAATGTGTATGTCACAAGTGACACTCTTACTAAACAAGAGCCTGCCATTCTCTTTATATTAACTAACAGCATGTCTTATTTGATATCATTCCTATTTATGAGTGCCATTTAATCTTGTGTGCTGTGTATTTACAACGATTGCCTTTCACTTAATTCCTTACATTCTCACGTGTGAATCAAATTGAATCGCATGGACTATTTTGCTTGCTGTGATTCCAAAAATTAACACAGACTAAACTGACATTGAGATGATTCTCTATCACCTTCTCCCTCCCTAAACAAATTGCTAAACACGCCCCAGAACTAGAGTTAAAAAGGAACTGAACCAGGGACATCTCGACCGACTTGCTTCTCGTTTCCGCTGGTCCCCTGCTGTGGGAAAGACACAAATCACAAAGCTCTTTATAACACTACTAAAGGAAAGTGCTTGTTTCGAACGTGTGTGTGACCCCAATTGTTGTCCAGTACATGCTCTAATTGTATGTTTTCTGTCCCCCACGACTACAGACACGGAGGACACGCTTGACGCCGCTGAGAGGCTACACCCAACTCTAATACACAGCCAGGCCGGTGCAGAGTGAGGGACAGAAGGCGACCTACCACTGAACACCAAACCAGCAATTGACTACCAGACCAGCCATCGACTAACGATCCCTGCTCAGGAGGAAGAGCCGAACCCTGTTCGGGTAGAGCCGAACTAATCCTGCTCGGGGAAAACCGAAGGAACAAACCCTGCTCGGAAGGACCAGAATGAACATTGGCCACCAATCGGGAGTCAACCGCTGTGTTAGTTTGTCCCGTTGCTTCTAGTTAGCCTACAGAACTAAATCCCAGACTATATACATGTTTCTAATAGGACCGTAGTGATACTGTGTAAAGCTGAGTTTATAAAGAACCTTTGATTGTACTTTGGCCTCTCTGTGGTTGTTTGCGTGGGATCTAAGAACTCTACTTTTGACATAAACATTTCAAATATTCTATGGATTTATTGTCTTCACAACAAACATTTTGAAATGACATTGGATGAGATTGTGATTTAAACATAATCATTTAAGACAATCTGAATAATAATTTCTTACCAAGAATAGTAAGAGAGACAGAACCACTGTGCGTCGATGTATAGTGATTTTCTACTGTGTAAAAACATCTCAGTTTGATCTCAACAGATTAACTTTGACCTGCCCACGAGAGCAGCTCAGTCCCCGTGAGTGACCTCGTACAGGGTGAGGGTTTAGGTAACACTGAGACACAGAACCAGATGGAGGAGTCTGACAGCTCAGCCGAACTGAGTCTCTCTCTCTGATGACTGTAGAACTGACTGTCAGCCTGGGAGGAGGTGGGTCTCTTTGAACGTTGCATTTAAAAACATTACAGGTAATCCATACATACTAACAGTATGGAAAATCCATTAATAAAATGTTCAACTATGTCAGCATTTATGTTTGTATAAAGTACAGTAAATAATATCATTATGTGCAATGAAGACGTTTCAGAAATACGACAGAAGATCTCATTTTCAGAACGAGCATAATTAATACGGTATAACAGTGAAGTGTATCATTGTTTAAACCACCTACTTACCCTGAACAGTGACTGAGACAGGGTCACTAAAAGGAGATGTGGGAGACTTCCATACAGTGTAGTAACACGTCACTTTGACCACAGCTGGAAATGTTGGACCAGACCTCTTGAGCAGC
The DNA here is from genome assembly GCF_002021735.2 of Oncorhynchus kisutch. Taxonomy (NCBI): domain Eukaryota; kingdom Metazoa; phylum Chordata; class Actinopteri; order Salmoniformes; family Salmonidae; genus Oncorhynchus; species Oncorhynchus kisutch. The sequence continues at coordinate 46,223,177 of NC_034174.2, read as the reverse complement.
TCAGTTCCTGTTATTGTCTGAGTACACAATGAGTCTGGAAGATTCTTCCTCCCCTCTATGTTGAAGTAACAGTGAGACACAGGCAGAGATGGAGGAGTCTCACAACTCAGCTGAACTGATTCTGTTTCTCTGATGACTGTAGAACTCACTGTCAGCTGAGGAAGGTCTGTGAGAATAGGGGAATTAAGCATTTAGCATTTTGTGGTTTTGAGAAATGTACTGACAGACTAATCCCTCCTTGTTATTTCAGGCTTAAGGATCTTGAGTCAATTACATTATGCAGCTACAGTATGGGAAATTAAGGATATATAATATATTGCTTGATTGTTTCACGTAATAGATTATGACAACACACAGTATGATAACATATCACAAGAGGAACGTGGTAATGATGGCACAACAGTACATTGTTTACAACCATTCAAATAGTCTTCTTACCCTGAATTGTGACTGTTGAAGGCTCACTGTATATGGATCTAAACTGTGAACCTGTAGCATTGTACTGACATTGGATTTTGACCTCAGCTGGTGAACTCTGACCTGTCCACCTCACCAGTAGTGTTCCTGTGAGTGTCTGTTGACAGGGTGATGGAAGGGTGAATTCTACTTGCCCTTCCATTTTGAAGTAACAATCAGAGCCAGATGGAGGAGTCTGACAGTTCAGCTGAACTGAGTCTCTCTCTTTGATGACTGCAGGAATCACTGTTAGACTGGGTTGAGGAGGATCTGTGAGATCAGTGGGATGATGGAGTGTCTTTTTTAATTGAATTATAAATTCATTTTCAATGTTTTAATGTACAACTTAATATTATATGAGTTTGAAAGAGAAAACAATTCAGACACTGTTGTCTATTTAAGCAATAAACAATGAGAGCCCATGCCAGGAACAGCCCTTAGGAGGGAGTTATCACACAATAATCCTCGGCTTCGATGGCCATTTTGCTTTTGTAAAACGGTTGCCAACATTTAAACTAAACTAATGATTAAGGACCTGTCTTTCATTCAAGACGTATTATTGTTCTGAGTAAATGTGTTTTATTTACATCCTTCCACCAGGACATTTGCTCATTTTGGAACGTTGCTAAATGGGCACAGCCAAACAACAGAAGTGATGGATTTCTTTCTGACCAGAACTGTCCCAGAGCTTGGGGAGGTGTGTCTGCGCTTGTGCTGCAGCGACAGGTGCACAAGACAAAACTTTACCAGCATCACACATATCGGTGAATCACTGTGACATATGAAATACAAGTGATCATGTAATCAATCTGGAATAACTATGTAAAACAGTAACAAACGTGTTAATTTATTATGTGACGTACAGTCATATCTAGGTCCTGATTGGTCAACAAGCTGATTTGACGCATCAAACAGTGTTATTTCATGTGTATCTTTTTGGAAATGCAACGACCCAAATGGCGTTCCATACTTTTACAGATGCACAATCGAGAGCATCCTGTCGGGCTGTATCACCGCCTGGTACGGCAACTGCTCTGACCACGACTGTAAAGTTCTCCAGAGGGTAGTGAGGTCTGCAGAACGCATCACCGGGGGCAAACTACCTGCCTTCCAGGACACCTATACCACCCGATGTCACAGGAAGGCCATAAAGATCATCAAGGACAACAACCACCCGAGCCACTGCCTGTTCACCCCCCTATCATCCAGAAGGCGAGGTCAATACAGGTGCATCAAAGCAGGGACCGAGAGACTGAAAACAGCTTCTATCTCAAGGCCATCAGACTGTTAAACAGCCACCACTAACATTGAGTGGCTGCTGCCAACATAATGACTCAACTCCAGCCACTTTAATAATGGAAAATTGATGTAAAAAATGTATCACTAGCCACTTTAAACAATGCCACTTAATATGTTTACATACCCTATATTACTCATCTCATATGTATATACTGTACTCTATAACCCTACATTACTCATCTCATATGTATATACTGTACTCTATAACATCTACTGCATCTTGCCATCTTTATGTAATACATGTATCACTAGCCACTTTAAACAATGTCACTTAATATAATGTTTACATACCCTACATTACTCATCTCATATGTATATACTGTACTCTATAACCCTACATTACTCATCTCATATGCATATACTGTACTCGATACCATCTACTGCATCTTGCCTATGCCGCTCTGTACCATCACTCATTCATATAGCTTTATGTACATATTCTTTATCCCTTTACACTTGTGTGTATAAGGTAGTAGTTTTGGAATTGTTAGTTAGATTACTCGTTGGTTATTACTGCATTGTCGGAACTAGAAGCGCAAGCATTTCGCTACACTCGCATTAACATCTGCTAACCATGTGTATGTGACAAATAAAATGTGATACTTTCCAGTGAACGACACACTGACGTCACGTACAGATGCGCGTGACTCTTGGCTGCAGTAAGAAAGCCACGCCATCTGCTCACATTCAACATAGCCTAGATTTAAGTTTTTATTACTTCTAAACAAAATAACTTTTGGGGGGCTCTCCTACGCTTAAAATGATGTGTTGATTCTTGCTTGAACAGTCACTAAGAATATAATTTGGTGTTGATCTTTGTAAAATAACTATTTTGGATGCATCAAGTTGTTAGCTAGAATGCTAAACACTCACTGACATGGCCATAGGCTGCAGCAAAAGATAGCCAAAGAGACATTTTACTGGTTGAAGTTGAAGTTATTTTTAAGTATAATGCATTTGATTTACAATGATGACACAAACGTTATATTAAGCAGGACTTTCGTACGAGCCTTAAACTCCAATTATAATCCAAAAGTAGTGTGAAATTCACTCATAGGCAACATGTAAATAGAGGTTATTTTTGTTGGCGTTCTGTTCTGTCACCATAGTGGATTGAGCAGTCAAATGGAATAGTGAATAGACCATTTTTTTGTGTTTGTAAACGTTGCCGCAGGAGGGCGATGCGCGCAACGTTTGCAAACACAAAAAAAATGATCTATTCACTATTCCATTTGACTGCTCAATCTACTATCTCATCAGCCCAGCCAGGCAATTTATTATCTTGATCTCCACTGTAAAAAGCATTTAGATATTATATCCCATATATTTTAGACTGGCATTTGGTTTTCAACAGCGGAGATTTGGATTAATCTTGCTGTCTGTCTCATTCCACAGGGATGCTGACCCATGTTGACTCCAATCCTTCCCACAGTTGTGTCAAGTTGTCCTTAGGGTGGTGGACCATTCTTGATACACACAGGAAACTGTTGAGCGTGAAAAACCCAGCACTGATGCAGTTCTGGCACCTTCTACCATACCCCATTCAAAGGCACTTAAATATTGTGTCTTGCCCTTTCCCTCTGAATGGCACACATACACAATCCATGTCTTTAAACTGTCTCCTCCCCTTCATCTATTTACTGATTTAAGTGGCTTTAACAAGTGACATCAATAAGGGATCATAGCTTTCATCTGGATTTGCCTGATCAGTCTATGTCATGTTAATGTTTTGTATACCCAGTGTATACAGCAGCTCATGGAAGGATGAAATCGTATGGATGAATTCATCAAAATTACGTTTTTATTGAAAATATTTCAATCATTATTTGAATATTTTGGTAACCCGTTGTTTTGTCTGGTAGCCCAAAAAGTTACATATTGCAGCTTAAAGTCCATAATAATGATACTGACCTTTGGCTTTGAGGAACTGGAAGGTATCTAGACATAACAAAATGGGTCATTATCATGCTCTTTTTGACATTATGAAAAATAAGAAAACATGAGATGGGAACACTTTACACAAGCTGGCGAAGCAGAACAGACTGTAATGCATTCACAGCCATGTTATCAAGCAGTGGTCATTCTTATCTGTACAACATGTTAATAAACACTAGGATGATCAATGGAATAAGACACACTTATTATAACCATAACAGGTTGAAATATTTAGAGTTCCTAAAGTAAAAGACTAAAAGAGGGGAAAGAAGAATGGAATATCCTGTAGCACAAACAGATGGAAGGAAAAATAACTCACCGAAAAGGAGGATGAGCAAAAACAGACGACCAGCCATATCAGGGATGAACAATGCCATTTTTTAGACAGCTACATACATACTGTTAGTCTGACATCACAGTAGATGGTGGCAGTGACTGGGACAAAGATGAAATGTTTCAATAGAAAAGCAGATGTGGAGCTTGTTCACAGGAAAACCACAGATGTCTCATATGGCAACTGTGGGCTAATGTCATGTTGCAGAGGACAAGGAGGCTGAACATTCAGAATCATTCATCTGTAATTATTTTTAGGTTCTAAAGCTACCTGTCTTCAACAAAATGTGTTTTGTATCATTATTGCAGGCAATTCCATTTCTAAAACAAACTAACTAACTTGTCTTTCTGAGAAAAATATTTATCTTCGACCTTTTGTTTTAAGTTTTTAACAGCACAATGTTTAACTACAAAAACCCTGCATTTGTGGTTGAGAGTTTTAGAATCTCTAAAATGTAGAAGGGTTTTCATATTTCATTTATGTTTGGTGAGTCACGTTTAATAATATGCCAGAGCAGTGACGGTAAACTGATAAGCGCAGTAAAGGAAAGGATGGATGGAAGGAAGGAACGGAGGAGAGAAGAAAAAGCGAGTTCACACTACTGTTTGAATGTTAAATGACGAGACAGAGGCATTGATGCGAGTAACCAGTCTTGTTCGGTACATCACAACACATCCAGGTATCTCAAGCATCCCGGTAAAACACAAGAGTTGCAGTAATGAACATTTACCAACAGATGGAATCAGTGTGCCATTTTACACCCATAACTACTGCTCAGACTGATCAGTTAACCTTTAATGCTCTGTCTGGTACCTACATTTCAGCTCCCGTTCAGATAAACCGCGTGCTTTGCTTGAAGTGCATAAACATTGAACGTGTGTAGGCTGAGAATGCAGTTGCTGTTTTTAAACGAACGTTTTTATATAGCCTAAATTTGATATTAACCATTTGATCATGACACCTTAAGAAAGCAGCAGCCGCCAAAGAAGTAGCGGCTATTTGGTTAGATTACGGTTGGTTGATACATTTGTCAATTTCATTGTTAGAATCCAGCAAAGCACCTGCTGTGGCACGAAAAACTCCTCTTCATCCACCCACGATGGTGTTGGTTAATGAAGCGCTGAAGGAGTTGGACTCTCGATTCGTCTCTCATCTCAGGCCATCCGTGGCGACAAAACAGGGAAATATCCATCTGTGGACCTGATGAGGTTGAAGTACATGACACGCAAGACCCTGAAAATAGGAATCGAGGGCGGGGTATTGGTGAGGACATCAACTCGATAGCAAACGGCGGACAGGGGAGGTTTCGGGTAAGTGACCCATGCATGTCTAAATCTTATTAAAGTAAATGCCCAGTGTTTCCAGATTTCTATGAAATATGACCTATAATTTACAACATGAGTGAAATGGTTTTCCTTCCCAAAAATTGTAATTGAGTATTTTAAAGCAGCATTCCTGTTTGAATAGTGTTTTTTATTTATATATTACTACATTGGGCTATTAAATGCAATTTCCAGTGGCACACCGACTCACATAATGATGAAGCCACCATGGACTTCTACTCACGGTGATGGCCAATGCGCTCCTCTTGGCAATAGCCTCTCTCAAGATGAGCTACTTTGAAAAACAGTGCTGCTGGTCACAAAAAAATGGGAGTTGAGAATTATATTGGTTCTAGAGACAGTCTTCTATTTTCAGCAGTAGACATTTGCTTTCCAAACTATTTTTTTCCCGCAATTTTTATATTGAAATATGCAAACAGACAGCTGCAACCAACTACATATCATCCATGGATGGCAGTTCCAGTTCAGATCAGAACTGGCAGCCATTGCTAGTGTACCCATGAGTTTCCACTCAAAATGCCAGGATAAGAGGATCCAAAAATCGATGTATTATGTCTATGGCCACAACACAACAAGTTGTACATTTGGCATGTATGCTGCCCAAATTGCAGCCTTCCAGACTGTAGGCAACCTGTAACTACCAAAATCTATGCCAAGGCGCATTGAAGCTGTTCTTGCTGCTGGTGGAGGCCAAACACAAACACTGCATGCTCTTGTGATTACATTTAATCCAATTATTTTTGAGAAGCTATTGAACCTCTGTGGCTAAATATGTTCTCTGGTGTATTTTGAACATTGAGAACAGGTTCCCTTGGTTGGTTAAAAAATAATTCATTTGTTGTTTTGCCTCTTGGGCCCAGCCCCTGACTCACATAATTGACCAGTCACATTTAGTTATTATGCAGTTTATTTTTTCAGTTACCCAATCAAGGCAGGGCCCCCCATTTACCCAAACCTCTCCTCCCCCCATCTGAAGATTAGCAGAGTGGCAGTAGGAAGCTGTCTACACTCATTGAGAGCAGGCTCCTGAATCCTTCTGTGGTTTGCGGTTGCAGTAAAAAATATATACTACAAATCTAATATGTACTGTAAAATGTATGTATACATTTGTGACCTTTTTTCTGCCTTCTGGGCCCAGGGGCTTCAGCCAAGGGAAGCACCTTTGTTAATCTTGCCCAGGGCGTACCCCAACAATAGAATGGTGTGGGCATATACCTGTTACAAAAAATATTAAATCAAGTATTCTGTTGATTGGCCAGCTCAGCCAATATGATATCATGTTCAATGAGGAAATGGCAAGCATTATCGAAACTGCCTGTTTTGTGTTACAAGTTGAAGTGTTTTTTTTTGTAGTTTTTTTCAAGTGATGCTTTGGCTACAAATACCAGTATAGGATTAGTGATGGGGAAACAAAGCTTCCTGGAGCGTTGAGATTTTCCAGCTAATTGTCTGAAATAGGTTAATTACTCAAGGCTTTGATCAAGTGCACATCAAACATAACATCACTATACCGGATGAGTCCACAACATTATTTGGGTACAAATTAACAGAATATACTTTTTTTTTAAAGTGAGATCTCCACCGGACAGTTACTTTAATAGGCTCCTTGTGGCAACTAGGCTTTGTTAACCCAAGTAATTAAATCAAGAATAATGTGATCCAAGGCGAATGGACTTCATTTTCTGAATGTGGTTGTAGCTTATCTGGAAAATGAGCCAAACTTCATGGTACCAGTTTTGAATTTAAAGTGGTGTGTTTATTAGATAAGTCAACATTATATGACAAACATATTGAACATGGGCTTGCTGTTTAATATAATGTAGCTCAACGTGTGATCACTCTTCCTTGCCAGCTGGCAGTCAGGTGTAGGGTCAAGGAGCCAAAGGCCACTGAGAACACTGATCCCAATGTGGAGAAGGCTCCAAAGGCAGCGAAGGTTGGAGCCAAGAAGACTAAGGACAAGGAAGCCGGTAAACTGAATCCACTGAATTGATTGTGCTCATCACTCCTAGGATTTAGACATCACCCTATAATCTGCCCAATTGTATGGGATCATTGTTATTGAGCTACACCCATTGCAATGGAGGACATTTAACATTGCTCATTTAATGACTTGTATGGGTATCTCTCTTCTCCTCATTGTGTCCATGACTGCATGCATACACACACATCACTAACTCTTGTCTCTAGAAGCTGAGAAGAAAAAGGCTACAGCCAAAAAGCAGAAGGAGAAACCTTCAGAGGCAAGTGTGGTTTCAGTTATGTTCTGACTATTGGCATTGTTCAAGTGGTTTTGGGTTATAGGGACTTTTTTTACACTTTTGTCATGGGTACTGTTCCCTATTTGGGCTTTACCATGGTTGAATTGATTCTCAAATTGAATCTCATGTTTTAAATGCTACCACAAACTAGCAGCATTGCAAACCTGTCATTTTCATCTTTCAGGATGAAAACTCAGGAAGTCCGCAAAAGCATCTGCTTCCAAGGTGGCCCCTGCTAAGAAGCCCAAGTCAAAGAGGACAAAGGGGCAGAGAGGACAGCTGAGGATCAACCCAAAGCACAGAAGACTACCAAGGGTGAAGGGGCAGCCAAGAAGGGTGCAAAGGCCAAAGCTTTCCAGAAGCCTGCAGAGGGTGATGAAGGGGACACTGCTGCTCCTGAAGCTATAACCACAGGGAAATGAGGCAAGAGGGCAGCAGCAGAGTGACTGCACTCCTTTTATCCACATTGTATGTTTTTAAATAAAGCAGTTTTTTGTACTACTTGTTTGTGGCATTTAAGTGTAGACCGAGCTGCTGTAAAATGTCATCTCCACTTTTCCTGTAGAGAAGTGTTGGTGGTAGCTAGGGGTTTGTAAAGATGTTTAATGATTCACTGATGCAAGTTTAAATAATATATATATATATACACAGTATGCTAAGTTCTTGTTTCTTGCACCTGCTTAATCAGTACCCTCTTCTGCCAGATGAATTGTATCACTAGTACAGTGACTACCCGGTTCCTGGAAAATATTGATGGTTGATGGTTGTTTTCTACACGGTCAGGACTTTATTGTTCATCCATCATAGGTTGATGACCATGGCACGATTCGTTGGGGAAATCTGGTACAGTGAGTGTGCAGATGGTTGAGATCCATCTGAGCCTGGAACACACTGGACATGATATCTTGGTACCAGTCTCCTGAGGGACGACCCTGATACTGGTCTTTCACTGTTCTCTCCACCAAGGAATTTTTGATGCTGCTGGTTTGTGGTAGCAGTCTTTCTATACAGTTAGAACTAACCATCTCAAAACAAACATTTCCCATAACTATGAAGCTATGGGAAGTTATTCAAAACTTTTCTGTTATGGGTCAGTGCCCACAATTGTGCAATGCAACATGTTGTACCACTTCAGTTTGTCCACAAGGGGTGCAATAACTAATTGGGTCTTCAGTTTGGTATTCAAAGGTACCCAACCCAGAGCATTGCTGTCCGCTGGTGCTCCTTGTTCTTTATTCCCTGGAAGTTTAACCAGCTTTTACTCAACCACCCCTAAGGAGAAGAATAAATCATTAATGCTGTGGACCTCAAGGCCTGGATTTGAAAAAGGATACACAGGAAGAGAGCATAGGCAACGCCAGTGAAGCTGTCACATATCTTTTATTTTTTTATTTAACCTTTATTTAACCAGGTAAGGTAGTTGAGAACAAGTTCTCATTTACAACTGCGACCTGGCCAAGATTAAGGAAAGCAGTGCAACAGAAACAACAACACAGAGTTACACATGGAATCAACAAGCGTACAGTCAATAACACAATAGAAAAAAAGAAAGTATATTTACAGTGTGTGCAAATGGCATGAGGAGGTATGGCAATAAATAGGCCATAGTAGCAGTGTAATTACAATTTAGCAGATTAACACTGGAGTGATAGATGAGCAGATGATGGTGTGTAAGTAATGATATTGGTGTGCAAAAGAGCATAAAGGTAAATAAAAACAATATGGGGATGAGGTAGGTAGATTGGGTGGGCTATTTACAGATGGTCTATGTACAGCTGCAGCGAACAGTTAGCTGCTCAGATAGCTGATGTTTAAAGTTAGTGAGGGAAATGTAAGTCTTCAGATTCAGCCATTTTTGCAATTCGTTCCAGTCACTGGCAGCAGAGAACTGGAAGGAAAGGCGGCCAAATGAGGTGTTGGCTTTGGGGATTACCAATGAGATGTACCTGCTGGAGCACGTGTTACGGGTGGGTGTTGTTATCGTGACCAGTGAGCTGAGATAAGGCAGAGCTTTACCTAGCATAGACTTGTAGATGACCTGGAGCCAGTGGGTCTGGCGACGAATATGTAGTAAGGGCCAGCCAACTAGAGCACACAACTGATGGCACTGTGATAGACTGCATCCAATTTGCTGAGTAGAGTATTGGAAGCTATTTTGTAGATGACATCGCCAAAGTCGAGGATTGGTAGGATAGTCAGTTTTACTAGGGTAAGTTTGGCGGCGTGAGTGAAGGAGGCTTTGTTGTGAAATAGAAAGGCAATTCTAGATTTGATTTTGGATTGGGAGATGTTTGATATGAGCCTGGAAGGAGAGTTTACAGTCTAGCCAGACACCTAGGTATTTGTAGTTGTCCACGTATTCTAGGTCAAAACCGTCCAGAGTAGTGATGCTAGTCGGGCAGGCGAGTGCAGGCAGCGAATGGTTGAAAAGCATGCATTTGGTTTTGCTAGCGTTTAAGAGCAGCTGTAGGCCCCGGAAGGGGTGTTGTATGGCATTGAAGCTCATTTGGAGGTTAGTTAACACAGTGTCCAAAGAAGGGCCAGATGTATACAGAATGGTGTCGTATGCGTAGAGGTAGATCAGGGAATCACATGCAAGAGACATCGATGATATATACAGAGAAAATAGTCGGCCCGATAATTGAACCCTTTGGTACCCCCATGGACACTGCCATCCGGACAACATTTTACACACTGTACTCTATCTGCGAAGTAGTTGGTGAACCAGGCGAGGCACTCATTTGAGAAACCAAGGCTATTGAGTCTACCAATAAGAATACAGTGATTGACAGAGTCGAAAGCCTTGGCGCGGTCGATGAAGACGGCTGCACAAAACTGTCTTTTATCGATGGCCATAATGATATTGTTTAGTACCTTGAGCGTGGCTGAGGTGCACCAGTGACCAGCTCGGAAACCGGATTGCATAGCGGAGAAGGTACGGTGGAATTCGAAATGGTCAGTAATCTGTTTATTAACTTGGCGTTCAAAGACTTTAGAAAGGCAGGGCAGGATGGATATAGGTCTGTAACAGTTTGGGTCTAGAGTGTTATCGCCTTTGAAGAGGGGGATGACCGCGACAGCTTACCAATCTTTAGGGATCTCGGACGAAACGAAAGAGAGGTTGAACAGACTGGTAATAGGGGTTGCAACAATGGCGGTGGATAGTTTTAGAAAGAGAGGGTCCAGATTGTCTAGCCCAGCTGATTTGTACGGGTCCAGGTTTTGCAGCTCTTTCAGAACATCTGAGATCTGGATTTGGGTGAAGGAGAAGCTGGGGAGGATCGGGCAAGTAGTTGCGAGGGGTGTGGAGCTGTTGGTCGGGGTTGGGGTAGCCAGGAGGATAGCATGGCCAGCTGTAGAGAAATGCTTATTGAAATTGTATTGATTAATTCGATTATCATGGATTTATCGGTGGTGACCTTGTCGCCTAGCCTCAGTGCAGTGGACAGCTGGGAGGAGGTGCTCTTGTTCTCCATGGACTTCACAGTGTCTCAAAACTTTTGGGAGTTAGATCTACAGGATGCAAAATTCTGTTTCCTGACTGACTGTGTGTATTGGTTCCTGACTTCCCTGAACAGTTGCATATCGCGGGGACTATTCGATGCTATTGCAGTCCGCTACAGGATGTTTTTGCAAGAAAATGTCTTCCGTGTGTAAACAATTTCAATGGCTCCTCATCATCCTCCTCCTTTCCGCTAAGCCCTCCCTGTGTTGGCCTGGCTCCACCACATGCATCAGAGGCAGAGTACGGGTTTGTTAGTCAGTCATCCCCCGCCCCTCACACCAGGCCCCACCTCTGTTCCTCATTGTTCAGGGAGCCCCGCCCCGCTGTCGCCTCCCTTCGTCACTCATTGAGAGAGCCCCACCCCTGTAGGTCAACTCGGGGACATCAGGAAGCGATCCAGTTACTGCGAGATCACCTCCCAGTACCTCCACAGGAAGGCGAGGAGGACGACGAAGGTGTGGCTGCGCGTCATTAAACTCTGTTTTAAAGTCACCATTGGCCTCATGGTAAAATCTCTGAGCGGGTTTCTTTCTCTCCAGCAACTAAGTTAGGAATGATTCCAGTATATTTGTTGTGACTGTTTATATTGATACCCCATCCAAAGTGTAATTGTGTAATTTTACCAATAAGTGTCCTTCTTTGTGAGGCATTAGACAACCTCCCTGGTATTGTTGTTTGAATATGTGTTTGAAATGCACAACGCGACTGACCGACTTTACAGATAATTGCATGTGTGGGGTACAGAGATCAGATAGTCATTAAAATCATGTTAAACACTATTATTGCACACAGAGGGAGTCCATGCAAAGTATTATGCGACTTGTTTAGCAAAATTTTACTTCTGAACTTATTATGGATTTCCATAACAAAGGTGTTGAATACTCATTCACACTTTTTTTGTTGTTGACATTATTCCACTTTGACATTATTTATTTTAATGTTTTATTTAACCTTTATTTAACAAGGCAAGTCAGTTAATAACTATTTCTTATTTACAATGACAGCCTAGGAACAGTGGGTTAACTGCCTTGTTCAGGGGCAGAACGACAGATGTTTACCTTGTCAGTTCGGGGATTTGATCTAGCAACCTTTCGATTACTGGCCCAACGCTCTAACCAATGATGAGTCGGACCACAGAGTGAAGGAAAAGCAGCCAACAAGTGCTCAGCATATGTGGGAACTCCTTCAAGACTGTTACAAAAGCATTCCAGGTGAAGCTGGTTGAAATAATGCCAAGAGTGTGCAAAGCTGTCATCAAGGCAAAGGGTGGCTATTTGAAGAATCTCAAATATAAAATATATTTTGATTTGTTTAACACTTTCTTGGTTACTACATGATTCCCTATGTGTTATTTCATAGTTTTGATGTCCTTAAATGAAATCCTTAAATCCTTAAATCCTTAAATGAGTAGGTGTTACACTACACCGGTAGTGTATACAAATAATTTACTTTGCAATCTCATGGTAATTTGTTATAATTAGTATTACCCTATGGCATTCTTCTACCATGTTCCAATGCATCATTATATAATACAAGATAGGTAATCATTTAATGTAATTCAAACAATTGCAGTTCTGCTTTTCACATGTATTCTTATAACAAGACATGGGCTAGTTGTAAAACACAGTATGTCGTGTGACTGATGCAGAACCTACATCTCCATGTAAATGAAACTGGTATCTTAGTGGAAGACACACGAAGAATGCAGTTTGAACTCTGCTTCACTGTCAGGAATTACACTGCTCTTTAATTAATAATATACATGAGAAGAATAGTAAACTAACAAATGAAAATGGCAGACACTGCTCTTTGCTTTGGTATTACCCTGCCATTTGCAACATATCATGCCAAGGAAGAAGGCAGTAACTGCTGTTTAAGGGTCAAAGGTCATGTCAGAGGTCAGGGTCAACATGAATATAATATTAACTAATAGTAAGGCAACAGATCAGCAAATCTCAAATGATCTCCCCAGAATTCATTTGACTCAATACCAACGATATATCTGTACACAGTGTATATATACTAGTGCAAGAGTTGGATCAGAGGAATAACTCTCAGCAAAGGAGGATGATCAAAAACAGATAACGAGCCAGATCAGTGGTGAATAACGCCAAACTACACAATAAGCACCGTGTCTGTGACTGAGAGAATGTTTTTAATAGAGAGGAAGACGAGGAGCCTACTCACAGGAAACCACAAATAAAGTCCATCAACTGGTGTGATTAGAGGTAAATGTCTCCTGCTCCTAACATGAGCCAAAACCATTTGCTTATCTGTCAGAGGAAATAACTATATTTTATTCAGGCTTTCTTTTTAACTACACTGCACAATAAAAAGCAGGTTTCATGTACAACTACAGTATATATTGCCAACATCCAAAAGTAAGAAACAAGAAACAGTCTTGCTGTGTCTCCATATGACTCCCCATATTGTGCATTAGAGGCAATATTTTTCCTATCTACTGTAGTTATTATCTTAATAAGATAGAGGTGCAGATACATAAGCAGTAAACTACAACACTGAACATTTCCATGGAAATATAACATGACAAGTGGTGCTTGTTGTAATGGTCAGAAGCATGAATACATTTCTCATAATGGTGATTTTGGAGGGTGAATTTAGTTGAGTTTTTTTATATCTTGCTAAAATTGTCTGGTAAAATATTTGAATAGTTTCCGTTAGATGTATCTGAGGTTTGGTTCAACAGTACTTCTGTCAATCTCCTCAACACAACTAGTCTCTGAAATATGATAAGCTGAAGTTTCAGAAGGACAGGATGTGGCAAGAGTCTCGTCTAACTTTCCACCCGACTGTGGTGTGTGTGTGGGTGCGTGTGCATGTGTGCACTCGTGCACCTGTTTGCAGGTGTGGATACGTGGCAGCATACATGTACTGGTTGGTATGTGATCTGTAGACTGTATGTGACTGCTGCAGGAGAATGTAGGCATCTTTGCTTCCCTCACAGTAAAACTAACCACAATGCAGATCATCTGTAAATTGTCCTTTGAATAATATTTTTAGTCCAGGACTAAGCATTATCTGTCTCTGGGAAAATCAGGGGAGAAGGGCCTTGGTCCGGGAGGTGACCAAGAACCCGATGGTCACTCTGACAGAGCACCAGAGTTCCTCTGTGGAAATGGGAGAACCGTCCAGAAGGACAACCATCTCTGCAGTACTCCACCAATCAGTGGCCAATCAGAGTGGCCAGATGGAAGCCACGGCTCAGTAAAAGGCACATGACAGCCCGCTTAGAGTTTGACAAACGGCACCTTAACGACTCTCAGACCATGAGAAACAATATTCTCTGGTCTGATGAAACCAAGATTGAAGTCTTTGGCCTGAATGCCAAGCATCACGTCTGGAGGAAACCTTGCACAATCCCTATGATGATGCATGGTGGTGGCAACATCATGCTGTGAGGATGTTTTCCAGACATGTCAGGATCGAGGGAATGATGAACAGAGCAAAGTACAGAGAGATCCTTGATGAAAACATGCTACAGAGCACTCAGGACCTCAGACTGGGGCGAAGGTTTACCTTCCAATAGGATAATGACCCTAAGCACACAGCGAAGACAACACAGGAGTGGTTTTCAGACCACTCTTTGAAAGTTCTTATTGTGGTCCTTCCAGAACCCGGACTTGAACCCGATCAAACATCTCTGGAGAGACCTGGAAATAGCTGTGCAGCAATGTTCCACCTCCAACCTGACAGAGCTTGAGAGGTTCTGCAGAGAAGAATGGGAGAAACTCCACAAATACAGTTGCGCCAAACTTGTAGCATCATACCCAAGAAGACTTGAGGCTGTAATTGCTGCCAAAGGTGCTTCAGCAAAGTACGAGTAATGGGTCTGAATACGTATTTAAATATCAGTTTCAGTGTTGATGTCTAAAAATCGGTTTTTGTTTTGTCATTATGGGGCATTGTGTGTAGATTAATGGTGGGGGGGGACTATTTAATCCATTTTAGAGAGGCTTTAACGTAACAAAATGTGGAAAAAGTCAAGGTGTCTGAATACTTTCTGAATGCGCTCTATATGGACTGAAAGAAACATTTAAGGAAAATAGCACCTTGATCTTCACCAATGGCCAGAAAAAGGTGACATAGACAACCATAGTTTTTGCATTATCTTGAAAAATCAAGATCAAATAATGTAAAATACTAACAAAGATGAGGGAATGGTCAAAGTCAATTTATTCTGCTTAATTTTTTGTTTTACAGAAGAGAGCATTTCAAACAGAGAAAAGAAACATTTGTATTTGCTGTACCTTAAAGGTCTTATAGAAGAGGGATTTATTTATTTATTTTATTTCACCTTTATTTAACCAGGTAGGCCAGTTGAGAACAAGTTCTCATTTACAACTGCGACCTGGCCAAGATAAAGCAAAGCAGTGCGACAAAAACTACAACACAGAGTTACACATAAACAAACGTACAGTCAATAACACAATAGAAATATATATGTACAGTGTGTACAGTGTATATGGGAGGTGAGGGGGGAGCCACCCCTTTTCAACAAACAAAGCCATCCCCCATAGCATAATCGACCACCCTGACCGCTGGGCTCAAGTGTGCATCGAAACAGAATGTAAGCTCATATTAACTGGAAAAAAATGTCATGAAGTTGTGTTCTCACACTATTTACATCTGAACCACTCCACAGTCATTGGACTTCAAGGCTAGAATGTGTCTACAACACTACACATTGTAGGAGCGACTGAGGTGCTGAGTAAGTTTAAATTAAACTGGGAACTTGGAAAATAACAAGTTAACATGGAGAAATTTGGAGATTTGAATAACATTTGGAAATCTATATTTTTCAATTTTGATGATCTGATGTTGCCAACAATGTAAACATTTTTTTTAAACGAAATGTTATATTTTGTAGCTTGTAACAATGTATGTGGGCAATATCAATACTTTTGCTATAAGATCAGGCTTTTGGGGTTTGCTAACCTTTGCCGCAAAAATTGTTAAAATAACAGACTTTCCCCCCAGACTTATATTATAAGCATATTTCAACACAAGATGAAATGAAAATGTCTTAGCAATGCCACTTTGGATCTTAATGACTTCATATTAATTCATTAATCTTAATTTCCTATTTACCTGTTTTTTGCATTATGTGTGAATATGTTATATATTTATTGATTTTTAATTGTCTGTAACTATCAATTTTGATCTAAATATATTTGATTTAGTAAACTGTATCAAACTGTTTTATGGAAGGAGATATCACACAGATGACAGAATAGATATAAATACAATATATATTTACTTGGGCATTTACTGAAAAATATTTAAAGGGGAGTATGCCCCGGACCCCTCCAAACTCCAGGCCAGGTGTCAATGTGTGATACAGGAAATTACGGCAGTTCCAAGCATTTTGGGGACCCTAAACAAGATTTGCCCACCTCACCGACAAAACATTTTAATGTCCCCGCTCATGGCGGCAAAGAGAAACATTTGGAGCTTTCAAGTTTATGTCCTGCAATTCTACTCATTTTGCCATGGGGCGGAGAGAACTTTGCAGTTATTAAGCAAATTTCCTGAAATTCAACACGTTGTGCCATTGTCGTTGAAATAATAAAATTCAGTTTAAAGCTAATATCCTGCAATTCTACACATTTTGCCATGACTTATGCCATGTTCATTTGATATCTGAGTGTGAGTGACTAACACAATCATTGGGGGCCCCCTGGAAGTCAGGGCCCCTGGGCAGTAATTTGGCCATTACGACAAGACTTAGATAGCTGGCTAGACTAACTTGCCTAGCAATCTATAAAATCTTAGCTGACATGGGATAACTGAGTGACTGTCAGTGACTGAAATAACAAGAGAAAAACTTCTGATGTAGAACCACATTTCGAAACTGCACGTTGTGTATTCTACTATCCTACGGTTGTTTTTGGAAGGGGGAGGGGCCTCTAGCGGCTGCTTACTGAATGTTACTTATAAATAGAAACGGTACTGCAGTAGATGTATTAGATACTTATTTACAGTGACATGATGTGTGATAAATAAAGGACATCCTGAAAGAAACAGTATTTCTGTGATACATACAGAGAGCCAGTGGTGTAGTTTCAGTGTGTCTGCAGAAGACTGTAAAACCCATCCGGCTGGGCTGAGGTTGCTGGTCTGTCGGGGATTGAGCTGTATATGTGGAACGTATCAGACTACAGAAAAGAAACAGACAGTTTAACTTCAGTCCTTTAATTCTACAGTACTGTAAATGTAATGTAATTTAAAAGGATGTAAAATCAATCAGAAACTGAGAGTCGATCACAGTCACCAAACACAGTGGGCGATTCTGAACTTACATTGTCGTTTTCAGATGACTTTCCATTTTCTTCAAAAGGACCTGTACAACACAGAAGGAGCCTGAGTGAGTGAGTGAGTGAGTCAGTATGTGCGCGCACACACACACGTCACTTCTCCTCCTGACTCAAACTATCCTGTAGACGTACAGCTCTATTCTCATGCTCTAACATATTATCTTATGTATAACTTATACACATACATGTGTACTGATATGACTACCTCAGACCAACAAACAAGCCTAAACCACTTTGAGTCCTATAGAAGCCCAACATGTTATGAAACATTGGGACAGAGTTAAACAGACAAACCTAATGGTAAAGTTGTGGATGGTACAGAAGTGATCAGGCAGGAGACATTCTGTTACAAACTCACCTGAGGGCAAAAACGTGGACGGTACAGAGGTGATGAGAGAATAGATCCCAGCATCTCTTGAATCCAACATGCCTGCACTGCTCATAGCTCCCATCACCAAATCACCTACAACAGAAGATAAATAAAACTGAAATTAGAATTTGTTGTTTGTACATGCATGTGTGTAGTTGTGTTAGTAGTGTGTGTATGTTTGATGTATTTTGTTTGGAACCTACATTGTCTGTGATCATCCTGTCTGGCTGTAGGTCTGTACAACATAAAAGTATATAAGAAGGTTGTGGTAAGAACATCTCATCATGGACAATACAGAACTAAAGGTTGATACAATCTGCATCATATTCACAAGGGAATTCTTACCTCAGAGAATTGGTTTTCTCTGAAAAACAAATTAGACTAAATGATTGATGTTGAATATACACTACACAATATCACCAAAATTTGTTGAAAGATTAACCCATGTCAAAGGCACTTACATTAATATGAGAAGGAAAATGTTTGCAAGTTATTTGTTATGCAGAATCAGAAGTACTCACTGGTCCTCCTGCAGAGATAGACAGCTGTCAATCCCATTAAGAACACACCCACTCCAGAAGCCATACACACTGCTGTCTGCCATAATTGCACCTCTGTTTGGTGACATGATGACATCAGGAGAGGTCATTAGCTCTTAATCCAAATGTAAATACTTCAATGGTAGACAGGTGTTAGAATACAACTTTATTATTAGTCTTGGTAAACGTTTCCGTTTTCATATATGTGAGAAAAGACAGCCAGTTAGCTAAACATTTTACAGTTGAGTCTGTGAAGGAAAATGTTATGTTTGTGCTTTTCTAATAACCAATTGGACTGGGTCCATGCAACTGACTGATTGATCGTGACTGGGAGGAATCCTCACTATCAGTATAAGCAATTTGGCAGTGCGCCAAGAACATTGTTTTGAAAACCGAAAGGGGTGTCTCAGTTTCAAGGTCTCAGCTTGAAGAGAAGAAGCCTTGTGAGGTATTGGTTGGCCACATGCATGAAACAAACGTTAATGATGAATTAATTATGAATTTTGAGTAAGCTAAATTTTGCAAATATATCTCTGCTGTTTAAGCACTAAATAAGAGAACTAATGGGACTTCCCCGGCGGAGCAAGATAGAGGCATGCAAGATAGAGCAGTTTGTTAACAGTTAACACACATCACAACTAGTATACACCAATAAACAAAAATCGTGTGGCCATACAAACTTTCAGTTGGACTCTTTGGTGTGTCAGTTGTCAAAGTAGGATTAACAGTCAAATCTGGTGCAAAGCAAAGTCATTGGATCTGGTTATACAATAAAGTATCTTAATGGGATGATTTAATCAATCCAAGATCAACCTCTTTTCTAGTAATTAGGCACATTTGTGATGAGGAAAGAATACAAAGACCTGGGTAAGATAAACTGAAAACAATTTACTTTTTTTAACTAACTAAAGATGACCAGCACACCTGATGTATGATTCACTGCTGTGCTGGGGGCCAAAGGAGAGGTCAAACCTGGTGAGAAGAGATGAGAAATGTACATTTGTTTCATATCAAATAAAATAAAATGTTTTTTTTTGTCACATGCGCTGAATACAACAGGTGTTACAATACAACCTTACCATGAAACACTTACTTTCAACAATGCATTTTTTTAAGTAAGAAAATATTAGCAAAAAAATTCTAAAGAAATAAAATGTAATTTAAAAAAATAAAAACAATAACGAGGCTATAGGTAATTCAGGTAATATGTATATGTAGGAAGGTGTAAAGTGACTACGCATAGGTAATAAACAGCGAGTAGCAGCAGCGTAAAAAAGGAGATAAATGCAAATAGTCTGGTTAGCAATTTGAGCCTTTTGGAATTAGATTTGGCGATCCGGTACCACTTGCCATGCGGTAGCAGAGAGAACAGTTTTTGACTTGCGTGGCTGGAGTCTTGACAATTTTTAGGTCCTTTCTCTGACCCCGCCTGGTATAGATGTCCTGGATGGCAGGAAGCTTGTCCCCAGTGATGTACTGGGCCGTACGCACTAACCTCTACGGTCAGATGCCGAGCAGTTGCCATACCAAGCGGTGATGCAATCATGCTCTCGATGGTGCAGTTGTATAACTTTTTGAGATCTGAGGACCCATGCCAAATCTTTTCGGTCTCCTGAGAGGGCATAGGCATTGTCATGCCTTCTTCACGACTGTCTTACTGTGTTTGGACCATGTCAGTTTGTGTATTACAGACTCGGTCAGGGAGAGGTTGAAAATGTCAGTGAAGACACTTGCCAGTTGGTCAGTGCATGTTCTCAGTATGCGTCCTGGTAATCCGTCTGGCCCTGCAGCCAAGTGAATGTTGACCTGTTCAAAGGTCTTACTCACATCGGCAACGGAGAGCGTAATCTCACATTTGTCCGAAACATCTGGTGATTTCATGCAAGGTTAAGTGTAGCTTGCCTTGAAGCATGCATAGAAGGCATTTATCTCGTTTGGTAGGCTTTCGCCACTGGGCAGCTCATGGTTGGGTTTCCCTTTGTAATCCGTAATAGTTTGCAAGCCTTGCCACATCCAACGAGCGTCAGAGCCAGTGTAGTAGGATTCAATCTTAAACCTGTATTAATGCTTTGCCTGTTTGATGGTTCATCTGAGGGCATAGCAGGATTTCTTATAAGCATCCGGATTAGTGTCTCGCTCCTTGAAAGCAGCAGCTTTAGATTTTTGCTCAGCGCGGATGTTGCCTGTAATCCATGGCTTCTGGTTGGCATATGTACGTACAGATGAAGTTGGTAATGTAGTGTACTCTTCAATGCCATCAGATGAATCCCAAAACATATTTCAGTCTGTGCTAGCAAAACAGTCATGTAGCATAGCATGCGTGTCATCGGACCACTTCTGTAATGAGCGAGTCACTGGTAAGTCTTGCTTAAGTTTTTGCAGGTTAGCAGGAATCAGGAGGATGTAATTATGGTCAGATTTTCCAAATGGAGGGTGAGGGAGAGATTTGTACACACTCGTTTCTCAACTCATTCCCTATTGAAGAAACAGTGGGATATTGGTCATGTTGCACTTCCTAAGGCTTCCACTAGATGTCAACAGTCTTTAGAACCTTGTTTGATGCTTCTACTGTGAAGTGGGGCTGAATGAGAGGGGATTGAGTAAGGTCTGCCATGAGCTGAACATGCGCTGACCATGCGCGTTGACGTGAGATCGAGCTCGGTTCCATCGCATTTCTGAAGACAAAGGAATTCTCCAGTTGGATCATTATTGAAGATTTATGTTAAAAACATCCTAAAGATTGATTCTATACTTAGTTTGACATGTTTCTACGGACTGTAATGAGACTTTTCGTCTGAACTTTTGCCTGGACCTGCCAGTCGTGAGTTTAGATTGTGTACTGAACGCGCGATCCAAACGGAGTTATTTGGACATAAATGATGGATATTATCGAACAAAACAAACATTTATTGTGGAATTGGGATTCCTGGGAGTGCATTCTGATGAAGATCATCAAAGGTAAATGAATGTTTATAATGATATAAACAAAGACTTCTGTTGACTCCACAATACGGAGGATATCTTTTTGTCTTGTTTGGGCTCTGAGCGCTGTACTCAGATTATTGCATGGTTTGCCTTTTCCGTAAAGCTTTTTTGAAATCTGACACAGCGGTTGCATTAAGGAGTAGTGTATCTAAAGTTCCATGTATAACACTTGTATTTTCATCAACATTTATAATGAGTATTTCTGTAAATTGATGTGGCTCTCTGCAAAATCACCAGATGTTTTTGGAACTAACGTAAACTCACCCAATTCCGTACAAATGTGCGTAACCACGGCATTCAAACGAGGCTGCAATGAAAACGAATGAGACTGTAGTGACTGTGTTGGCATCAAAATCCGGGGTGTGAAACTACATTTCGATTCAGCATTGATTGACATGGTAATGGGCTAACAGTATTGGAGAAAATATGAAAAAACTAGCCCCTCTGGTGCTGTACGTTACATCGTGACGTGTCACTACGTAACGTCCAGCACGCATTTGCGACTCATTTTGTGCCATACAGCCTCTTTCCACCAGGGGTAGCCCTTCTCTCGCAGATTAAAATCATGCTCAACCATATACACTTGTAAGAAAACTTCATTATTTTTGTCTAAATTAATATAATTATTGCTAATATTAAACTAATATTTCATGACTAGGGTGCCATTTGCAGTTTTTTTGCAGGTCATTTCTGCGAGCCATCATGACACTCAAAAGCCGGAACAGCTGCAGTTCACTTGTGAGGCTAACGTTAGCGCAGCCCTAAACCCCTCTTCAAATTCGACACAAACCTTCAAACAGGTATGTGATGAGACATTACATAAACTCTTTATGTTTTATTTACATTTTAAGGTTTATTAGTTGGACAAATCGGGTGAAAAAAAAATTATCTTCACACAACATATTACCCCCTTTCAAGATCACTTCGTAGCCTTCGCTCCCCACCCGCCATTTTTAAAAAGACCAGACGGAGCTCATTGCCTTGATGAATTATGCATTTTGGCTGAAAGTGCTAGCAGATGCTACTATAAGGACACACGAACTGAAACAAAACGATATATTAGGTAAGTATGACAACCTCCACTACATTCTGATCGAAGACCATCAAAGGTAAGGGAATGTTTATGTTGTAATTTTGTATTTCTGTTGACTCCAACATAGCAGAGAAATATTGCTTACGTCTGAGCGCCGTCTCAGATTATTGCATAGTGAACTAATTCTGTAACGTTAAAAATAAATGTAACACAGCGGTTGCATTAAGAAGCAGTGTATCTTTCTAACTATATGTAGAACATGTATATTTAGTCAAAGTTTATGATGTGTATTAATGTTATCTGGCGGAGCTATCTATAATTTCTCCGGACATTTTTGAGCATTTTCTGAACATGGCGTCAATGTAAACAGAGATTTATGGATATAAATGGCATATTATTGAAAAAAACATAAATGTACTGTGTAACATGTCCTATTACTGTCATCTGAAGAAGATTTTCAAAAGGTTAGTGAATTATTTTTCTTTTAATCCTGCGTTTGTGATTGCATCTTTTGTTCGACAAAATGGCTGTATATCGTCTGTGTCTTTGTGGTGGTTTGACATAAATATGTGCTATGTTTTCGCCGTAAAACATTTTAGAAATCTGACACGCTGGGTAGATGAACAAGGTGTTTATCTTTCATTTGAGCTATTGGACTTGTTAATGTGTTGAGGTTAAATATTTCTAAGAATATTTTTGCATTCTGTGCCCCACTGTTTCAGTTGAGTGGGGGGGTGGGGGGGGGGGGGGGGTGGTACCCCTTGGGGAACATGTACCGTTAACAAGTTTTAAATGTAAACAAAAATATACATGTCAGTTAAAATGAGTGGATCTACTTACTGGTAGTTGGTCTCACTGTGGTGTCTGGGGTCAAAGTAGAAGTAACAGTCAAAACTAGTGGGAAGCAATATGATGACACAAGAATAAGATAAAGCATTAATCTAAACCCTTGACTACAATTGGTATTTGCAGAGATGGTCATTTAGAGGCCCAACATACCTTCTATAGGACTCGCTGTCGTGCTGGGAGGCAAAGTAGATCTAGGACCTGGAGTCAAACCCACTGAGAAAACACATTAATGAAATTAGCATTTTATTCATGATTGTATTAATGATCATCATGGTGGTGTTGTTGTCCTTTTGAAATACCTTCATGACTTGTCTATTCAAAGTGGGAAAAGTAGGACTATAAAATCACTACGGACAGATTGCTTCCTGCCCTGGTAGATTATATTTCTCCTCATTATAGAGATGATAAGACCAGTTCATAAGGTGATCAAGTCTTTCAGGACAGATAAGGTGTTGATTGTTGTTATCAGCTTCCTAGAATAAGGTCCCCATGTAACTAACAGCTGAAGCTTAACAGTGTACAGACATGATCTAAACACTGAACCAGTTCAAAAAACGATTTGTAATTCTTGTGGAAATAATTCCAGGCGTTGGTGATGAGACTGGTTTCATATCTATGAACAAATTACATAAGGTTTCTACTGTAAAGTGTTCTTAACAACATCCTCCATCTTCAACACAATGAACTACAGAGAAAGACATTCCAACAGCTACACTTACACATTACCAAAGCTAACCCCCTTTTGTCTCCCTGCTGTAGAGGTTGTCTGTGTAGTTGTTGGATCACTGATGTGAACTCCCACTAGATTTACAACCACTTTGGGGTTGGAATGGGGTCTTTAGTTTGTGGGTCAGAATGTTATTTGGTGGCAGTAGCTCCCTGCCTGCCCTCATCCTCAAGGAGCATTCCCCCAACTGGTCACACCCAAGAGGAAGACCGAGAGCCAGATGGTCCGGCCAGTTGGGGGACGACCTACACAACCTGGGAATCAACACCAGATCAGCCTGGGACCTGGCCCAGAATAAGACAGTGTAGAGATCCATATGTCAAGGTGCTGTGCTCGAAGGAGCAAGCAAAGAGTGAGTGATTGAGTGAGTGATTGAGTGAGTGATTGAGTGAGTGATTGAGTGAGTGATTTAGTGAGTGAGTGGGGGATGGAGGGACGGAGGGTCAGAATGAATATAGTCATACTAAAAAATGTAAGGGGAGTCAGATCATGAAGCCCTGCTGCACTGATAGATTATTATTGTATAATAATAATAATGACTCACATGTAAAGCTGTTCCAATCACTGCGTGGAGAGAGAGAGTTTGGTCCTGAGCTCACTCTGTAGTCACAGCTCACCTCCTTACGCCTCACTGACTGTAGACAACTGATCAGATCACTCTCATCCACAGAGAATTGACAGAACCAGCATTCGGAATATTTGTGTTTCTTCTTCCTGATTTGTGCTCTAAAAAGACACTTACTCTTCTCTCCAACATACAGGTTACAGGTGGTGTCATTACTGACAGAGCCAGGAATTAAACAGGTGAGGATGAGGTTCCCTTTCAGACTGACTGTAATATTTGGTTTCTGACCTGTTGGGAGAGGACAACAACTTAATGAAGTACAAGGCACACTATTCTGCACATAACAATATACTGTAGAGCCCGCAGTCTTTCACTATGCAAAGTCAAAATGTTCAAAATAAGATAAAAATAGCATTTGCCCAACGAGCACAGACGTCAGTTCCACACCTAGTTTTGATTTACATTTGATTTAGTTGTCAACATTTCAGCCATGTCATGGGATTTAGTTTCAAGTTGGGTGAAAAATTGAGCCCAGGCTCTGTCGCAGCCGGCCGCGACGGGGAGGCCCATGGGGCGGCGCACAATTGGCCTAGCGTCGTCCAAGTTAGGGAGGGTTTGGCCGGAAGGGATATCCTTTTCTCATCGCGCACTAGCGAATCCTGTGGCGGGCCGGGCGCAGAGCACGCTGACCAGGTTGTTAGGTGCACGGTGGTTCCTCCGACACATTGGTGCGGCTGGCTTCCGGGTTGGATGCGAGCTGTGTTAAGAAGCAGTGCGGCTTGGTTGGGTTGTGTGTGGAGGACGCATGGCTCTCGATCTTCGCCTCTCCCTAGTCCGTGCGGGAGTTGTAGCGATGAGACAAGACAGTAACGATTAACAAATGGATACCACGAAATTTGGGAGAAAAACGGGGGTAAAAATAAAACAATTTTTACTTAATTTTTTAAGTTGGGTGAAAAAAAGACAAATTTCCCCCAAATTATTTCAGCAAATCCAATACATTTTCCACGTTGATTTGATGTCATCAGAAGGAAAAACATAGTATTTTTTTGTTGAAATGGCGTGAAAACAACATTGATTCAACCAGTTTTTGCCCATACCATTCTACACTTAAAAATGTACATATAATACATATTTCTGCATTTGTTTATGTAAGTATCTTACCTGTAATTATGTATTTATTACTGCGGGGAGACAGAGAGTGTGATCCTGTGTTCACTCTATAGTCACAGCTCACATCTCTCTCCAACTGCAGATGCCTGAACAGATCATTCTTAGTAACACTGAAGGTACAGAATAGTTTGGATGATGCTGCATTAAATCTCCTCACCCAAGCCTCTTTGTAGGCCTGAGGCTGGTCTCCAGTGTACAGGTTACAGCTATGACCATCACTGACAGACTCAGGAAGTACACAGGCAATAGTGATGTCATGAGAAGATTCATCATTGACACTAATGTCTGGTTTCTGCAGTTTACCTGTGAGGAGGACACATCAATAACTGTCCATACTGTAGGTTAATGAGAATACACACCTCTTTCTGTACCAGTAAGAACTAAAGAGTCTGTATATGTTAGCATGACATTACATATTCCAATCTGATTACAGTGAGCCAATCAGATCAGTGTATTCATAATAATAATATTATTTTACCAAGAATAGTGATAGGCGCAGGATGACTGTGCATCGATGGATAGTGAGTCTCTACTGTGTAAAAACATCTCAGTTTGACCTCAGCAGGTAAACGTTCACCTGCCCACGAGAGCAGCTCAGCCCCCGTGATTGACCTCGTACAGGGTGAGGGTTTAGGGTTTTTCACCTCTGTGTAGAAGTAACACTGAGACACAGAGCCAGATGGAGAAGTCTGACAGCTCAGCTGAACTGAGTCTCTCTCTCTGATGACTGTAGAACTCACTGTCAGCCTGGGCTGAGGGAGGTCTGTAATATCAGAATCAGGAAGTAAACCACTCAACAGTTTGCTAAAATACATCGGATTAAATAATAAACCCTAAAATCTAAAAGTGCATAACTTCATCTCTTATTACTTCAGCCAGTATTTAAAATGTATATTATATAAATAATATACAATCATCTGGTGTGTTAATCTTGGACCAGAATAGAAAAACACTGGGGTATAATAATACATAAACTACCCTGCTTACCCAGGAGAGTGACTGAGACAGGGTCACTGTAAGGAGAGTAGATAGACATCTCTACAGCATAGTAGATACATCTCATGTTGACCTTGGTGGTTGGACCATGACCTGCCCATTCAAACAGCTTGGTCCCTGTGAGTGACTGCTGACAGGATGTGGTATGTTGGAGATGTTGTCTTTCCTCTATGTAGAAGTAACACTGAGACACAGAGGTAGATTTGGAAGTGTGACATCTCAGCTGAACTGTGTCCGTATCCCTGATGACTTCAGGACTCACTGTCAGCTGAGGAGGGACTGTGAGTTCAGAGGGAAATAGTATGTCAATCTAATATTCAACAGATTACTATGTACATAAAATCTTCATGTGTAACAGACCTGAGCATTTCAAGAACATGACTCATCACACAAATGACTTCTAGATTGTAAAAAGACAGTAAATCATTTTGTGAAACATTGTCTTTGAAATCAGAATTATATTGTTGCAGGTTAGTGTATTGTTTAAACGTGTTAACCCTCGCAAGGCTGCAGGCCCAGACGGCATCCCCAGCCGTGCCCTCAGAGCATGCGCAGACCAGCTGGCTGGTGTGTTTACGGACATATTCAATCAATCCCTATCCCAGTCTGCTGTTCCCACATGCTTCAAGAGGGCCACCATTGTTCCTGTTCCCAAGAAAGCTAAGGTAACTGAGCTAAACGACTACCGCGCCCCGTAGCACTCACTTCCGTCATCATGAAGTGCTTTGAGAGACTAGTCAAGGACCATATCACCTCCACCCTACCTGACACCCTAGACCCACTCCAATTTGCTTACCGCCCAAATAGGTCCACAGACGATGCAATCTCAACCACACTGCACACTTCCTTAACCCATCTGGACAAGAGGAATACCTATGTGAGAATGCTGTTCATCGACTACAGCTCAGCATTTTACACCATAGTACCCTCAAAACTCGTCATCAAGCTCGAGACCCTGGGTCTCGACCCCGCCCTGTGCAACTGGGTACTGGACTTCCTGACAGGCCACCCCCAGGTGGTGAGGGTAGGTAACAACATCTCCACCCCGCTGATCCTCAACACTGGGGCCCCACAAGGGTGCGTTCTGAGCCCTCTCCTGTACTCCCTGTTCACCCATGACTGCGTGGCCACGCACGCCTCCAACTCAATCATCAAGTTTGCGGACGACACAACAGTGGTAGGCTTGATTACCAACAATGACGAGACGGCCTACAGGGAGGAGGTGAGGGCCCTCGGAGTGTGGTGTCAGGAAAATAACCTCACACTCAACGTCAACAAAACTAAGGAGATGATTGTGGAATTCAGGAAACAGCAGAGGGAACACCCCCCTATCCACATCGATGGAACAGTAGTGGAGAGGGTAGTAAGTTTTAAGTTCCTCGGCATACACATCACAGACAAACTGAACACAGACAGCATCGTGAAGAAGGCGCAGCAGCTCCTCTTCAACCTCAGGAGGCTGAAGAAATTCGGCTTGTCACCAAAAGCACTCACAAACTTCTACAGATGCACAATCGAGAGCATCCTGTCGGGCTGTATCACCGCCTGGTATCACCAACTGCTCCGCCCACAACCGTAAGGCTCTCCAGAGGGTAGTGAGGTCTGCACAACGCATCAACGGGGGCAAACTACCTGCCCTCCAGGACACCTACACCACTCGATGTCACAGTAAGGCCATAAAGATCATCAAGGACAACAACCACCCGAGCCACTGCCTGTTCACCCCGCTATCGTCCAGAAGGCGAGGTCAGTACAGGTGCATCAAAGCTGGGACCGAGAGACTGAAAAACAGCTTCTATCTCAAGGCCATCAGACTGTTAAACAGCCACCACTAACATTGAGTGGCTGCTGCCAACACACTAACTCAACTCCAGCCACTTTAATAATGGGAATTGATGGGAATTGATGTAAAATATATCACTAGCCACTTTAAACAATGCTACTTAATATAATGTTTACATACCCTACATTATCTATCTCACATGTATACGTATATACTGTACTCTATATAATCTACTGCATCTTTATGTAATACATGTATCACTAGCCACTTTAAACTATGCCACTTTGTTTACATACTCATCTCATATGTATATACTCTACTCGATACCATCTACTGCATCTTGCCTATGCCGCTCTGTACCATCACTCATTCATATATCTTTATGTACATATTCTTTATCCCTGTACACTTATGTGTATAAGGTAGTAGTTTTGGAATTGTTAGCTAGATTACTCGTTGGTTATTACTGCATTGTCGGAACTAGAAGCACAAGCATTTCGCTACACTCGCATTAACATCTGCTAACCATGTGTATGTGACAAATAAAATTTGATTTGATTTTTTGCTGATTGAATCTCAAAATATGGTCATATATAATATGAGGGTCATGTTCACAATTATGTAAATAACCTGCTTACCTTGGACAGTTACTGAGCCAGGGTCACTGTGAGAGGATGGGGAAGAACTACCAATAGCATAGTAGTAACATCTCACGTTGACCACAGCAGGTAAACGTTGATCTGACCACGAGAGGAGCTCAGACCCTGTGAGTGTCTGCCGACAGGATGGTTTATAGTCTCCCTTCTCAGTGAAGAGATAACACTGAGACACGGAGACGGATGGAGGAGTCTCACAGCTCAGCTGAACTGAGTCTCTCTCTCTGATGACTGCAGGACTCACTGTCAACCTGGGAAGAGGAGGGCCTGTAAGATCAGAAGAGAGGAGTATTTCAAATGTTTGACTTGTTTTGAGAAATGTACTAACAACCATTCAATTGGATTTAAATATGTCTATTATAAAATCAAGTAAATCTATCAACATTTAATGTCTAAAAACATTTATCTTCATGTTATTTAGAGTAAAAGATTTTGATAATAAGGCCCATTCCTTCATATAATGATAGTATGTGAAGTATATATTGTTTTAAGTAATGGCTTATTACAACATACATAAAAAATATTCCAGATTGTGTTGAGGAAGATCTGAGAGGACAGAGGAACTGAGCATTTTGTTACTGGTTTGGGAAATGTACTGTCAGCCATTAAACATAAACAATCACACTTTGCTTTCTCAGACCCTAGATCTTTGAGAATAATTCCCAGCGATAGTATGGGAAATAATGGGGATATAATATATTATTTCATGCAATTGCTCTTTGCAAAAAGACAATATGACAATGTGTTTCTAGATGACCAACTGAGCAGAACAGTGTTTGCAGTGTTTACAGCTATAGACATTATTTTTCCCCTGAATTTGGACAGAAGTAGGTTCACTGTATACAGATTTAAACTGCCAACCTTCAGCACTGTATTGTATTAATCATTTATCCGTAATTCCTTTTGAATTCATAGTGTCAGATGGATACGCTATCAGCTAATGTTATATTTGAATGATTAGAATATAAACAATGATTATTATAATATTTTTACTGGGTAACTAAAAACTCAAATAATGATACTGACCTTGGGCTTTGATGGATTGGAACGTATCTAGAAATTATAAAGAAATTATCATCATCTGCCATTCAAAAAGTATGTTTTAACAGGAGACACCTGAACACTTCACACAAGTTGGTAAAGTAGCGTAATCTAC
The DNA here is from genome assembly GCF_002021735.2 of Oncorhynchus kisutch. Lineage (NCBI taxonomy): Eukaryota > Metazoa > Chordata > Actinopteri > Salmoniformes > Salmonidae > Oncorhynchus > Oncorhynchus kisutch. Next base: position 46,192,877 of record NC_034174.2, on the reverse strand, counting down.
TGTAATGCATTAATGGGGATCAAGCAGTGGTCATTCTTAACTCAACAAATTGTAAAATAATGATAGAGAGAAATAAATAAGATGATTAATGGAATAAGATACAAGACACTCATCATAGCCATGAGATTCAGAAATATCAAGAGTTCCTAAAGTAAAAGAGTAAAAAGTAAAAGACTAAAAGAGGGGAGAGAAGAAGAGGAATATCCTGTAGAACAAACAGATGATGAAACTGTAGAAATGTAGAAATAACTCACCAAAAAGGAGAATGACCAAGAACAGATGACCAGCCATATCAGGGATGAACAATGCCATTTGTCAGTCAGCTACATACTGTTAGTCTGACTTCACAGTAAGGTGTGTGACTGAGTCAGAGGATTGTTTGAATAGGGAAGTAGATATGGAGCTTGTTCACTACAAAACCACAAGGAGCAGAAACCTTAACAACAGTCTCATACAGCAAGTGTGAGCTAATGTTGCAGAGGTAAGGGTATCTGAACAAACAGAATCATTTATCGGTCATACACTCCCCTCCATATGCATTTGGACAGTGAAGCTAAAAACATATATTTGGCTCTATACTCCAGTATTTTACATTTGAGATAGAATGTTTCATATAAGGCGACAGAATTTCCCCTTTTTTTTGGATATATTCAAAAAGTTATCATTCCCCTACCCTTATTATTATTATTACTATTGTGTTACTGCCTGAATTCAAAATGTATTTAAAAAAAAACATGTCTGAACCATCTACACACAATACCCCATTATGACAAAGTGAAAACAGGTTTTTTGTAATTTTTTGCTACATTTTTGAAAATGAAATACAGAAATATTTCATTTAGATAAGTCTTTACATCAATACTTTGTATTAGCACCTTTGGCAGCGATTACAGATGTGAGTCTTTCTGCCTCTCTAAGTCGCTAAGAGCTTTCAACACCTGGATTGTGCAACATTTGCACATTATTCTTTTCAAATTTCTTTAAGCTCTGTCCAATTGGTTGTTGATCATTGCTAGACAACCATTTTCAGGTCTTGCCATAGATTTTCAAGTAGATTAAAGTCAAAACTGTAACTCTGCCACTCAGGAACATTCACTGTATTCTTGGTAAGCAACTCCAGTGTATATTTAGCCATGTGTTTAAGGTTATTATCCTGCTGAAAGGTGAATTCATCTCCTAGTGTCTGGTGGAAAGCAGACTCGACCAGGTTTTCCTTTTGTACTTTGCCTGTGTTTAGCTCCATTGCATGTATTTTCTATCCTGAAAATCTCCCCAGTCCCTTAATGATTACAAGTATACCCATAACAAGATGCAGCCACCGCTGTGCATGAAAATATGGAGAATGGTACTCAGTAATGTGTTGTATCCTATTTGCCCCAAACATAACATTTTGTATTCAGGACAAAAAGTGAATTGCTTTGCCACCGTTTTGCAGTTTTACTTTAGTGCCTTGCTGCAAACAGGTACAAGCTTCCTTCTTTTCACTCCGTCATTTAGGTTAGTTTGGTAGATTAACTACAATTAAAGTAGTCAAGCATGATGTATTTTGGTCCTATATTCTTTGCACCCAATAAATAAATCAAGCTTGTGACTCAACAAACTTGAGTTTGTATGCATTTGCAGTTTGTTTTGGTTGTGTTTGGATTATGTTTTGCCCAATAGGAAATTAATTGTATCCAACTGTTATGGAAGAAGGTATCAAACAGTCAACATAATATACTTAAATACAGTAGATTTAGCATTTACTAGGGAGAAGAAATAAGAAAAATGCTCAAAGGGGAGTATGCCCCGGACCCCTCCAAAATCCCCAAAATACTAATATTAACACAGTAACAGATATTATGGATAGACATGTAACAGAAACCAGTTGTCCATGTGTAATACAGTAGACATATTACCTGTTAATCAATGTATGTATTTGTATTTGTGTGAGATGTGTGAGAAAAATACAGAAAGCCAGAGGTGTAGTTTCAGTGTGTCTGCAGAAGACTGTACAACCCATCCGGCTGGGCTGAGGTTGCTGGTCTGTCGGGGATTGAGCTGTATACGTGGTACGTATCAGACTAGAGAAAAGAAACAGATTCAGTTTAGGGCTTTGAATCTACTGTACAGTAAATGTAATTCATAAGGGGTATTTTATGAGGATGTAAGACCAATCATAAACTGAAAGTCAAAACACAGTGAGAGAAAGAGAGATACTTTTATCCTCGAGTCAGTCTGTCTGTGAAAACAATGCTATATATAATTATAATAATATAACAATATAATATAATACAATGAATAGGACATTTGTGCTGTACTTACATGTTCATTTGCAAATGCCTGTGAATCCACATCAACGGGACCTGCACATCACAGAGAGACAATTCCATGTGTATGTTTGTATGAGTGTGTGTTTGAGGGGGATCATGTGTATATTACATGTCTACATTGCATGTGTGTTACTTAGTCGAGTTTGCCCTCTTGTGTTAGTAACAGCCAAACAGAAGAAGTGCAAGTAACAAGGCTTGATGTAATTTCACACTTCTCCTCATGACTCAAACCCTCCTGCAGATCTACAGATCTATTCTCACACTGCTGATGCTCTGACACGTTCATCTCTGTTTTAAGTGTTATATATGCATTTTGATAAGGTTGATAAGGTTAGGCCCAAAGTTTAAGCATGTACAGCAGCTGTGCACTTGCAGATGGTCCCGAGATCTGAGGGACAAACCTGAGGGCATGAACATGGACAGTACAGAAGTGATCTGAGAATCGTTTCCAGCATCTCCTGAATCCACCTGTAGTAGAGAGAGAGGGAGAAGAAGAGAGAGAAGAGAGAGACTTTTTATCCTCCAGTCTAAAAACTGTATGTCTATTCTACTCTCTAACTCGTGACATGAACGGCACCCTCCTTTGTATCACAGGAAGTGTTAGTCGGATTTGTGTAATTCGGAGATCTACACATGTCCAATGCAATCATAAATAGTTTATACGACTAAACTCTGTACCTACTTAGGAACACATTTACAAGGTTTAACATGAATTAATGCATTAAGATATTATTTCTGGTGAAGAACATCTTATTTGGTAATAAATACAAATACAAATATAAATAATAAATCCATCTTTATATAGTAATTATAAATATTACCATATAAATACAGCTGTTAGTTTGATACTTTGAACATTCATATGTTGAAGCACTACTAATGTAACATTAAGGTCTTGATCCTCAGATCAGACAGACAAAGGGCAGAGGATGCTGGTGAGAGGAGTTATAGGAGGACGGGCTCATTGTAATTGTTGAAATGGAGTTAATGGAATGGAGTCAAACATGTAGTTTCAATGTGTTTAATTTGTTTGACTCTGTCCCATTAATTCCATTCCAGCCATTACAATGAGCCTGTCCTCCTATAACTCATCCCACCAGCCTCCTCTGTCAGAGGGGTACATGTGTACAGATTCCACTGTAATGTAGAATAATCACCATGACTCCGCTGCTCACCGCTCCCATAGACACCAAATCATCTACAACAGAAACACATTGAAAATTGAATTACAGTTCTTGTACATGAGAGTATATAGTTCGTTGTATGTCGTATGTATGTGTATGTTTGATGTATTTTGTTTGGAACATACATTGTCTGTGATCATCCTGTCTGGCTGTAGGTCTGTACAACATAAAAGTATAAGAAGGTTGTGGTAAGAACATCTCATCATGGACAATACAGAACTAAAGGTTGATACAATCTGCATCATATTCACAAGCGGAATTCTTACCTCTGAGTATTGGTTTTCTCTGAAAAACAAATGAGGCTAAACTGATTAAATTGAATATAGTCTAACCTATACAATATGATCAAAATGAGTTGATAAATTAACCCAATGCCAAAGGCACTTACATTAATGTTAGCACGGTAAATTTTCAAATGATTTGTTTTGCAGAATCAAATGTACTCACTGGTCCTCCTGCAGAGACAGACAGCTGTCAATCCTACCAGGAACACGCCCACTCCAGAAGCCACACCCACTGCTGCCTGCCATAATTGCCCCACTATTTGGTGACATGATGACATAAGGAGAGGTCATCAGCTCTTGTTCTTCTAAGAAAATGTGCACAGCTCTGTTTTCAAATGTGTGAGAAAAGACAACTAGACAAGGATACTTACACAGAATGCTTTCTTGACTGTTTGATTCCACTTCACTTTCTGTGGAGCTTTGACCTCCTGGTCACATGTAAGAGAGAAGGACAGTTTAATAACAGAGTTATGTAAATATTTCTAAGAAGAGACTATTTGTTTGATTAATTCTAAAGCTTTGACTGAATTTACATTTGGCTATATTTGCAAAATTGGTCTATGCTTTAATAGACAAAAATATTTAGCAAACTAAATGAAACCTATTGGCTAAACTTACTTTCAGTTGGACTCGCTGGGGTGTCAGTGGTCAAAGTACAGCAAACAGTCGACCCTGATGCAAAGCAAATCATTGGATCTGATTATTAAAAAAAGGCATTAAATGTGTTGATTTTAATCAATCAAATATCAACCTCTTTTTGTAATGAGGCAAATTTGTGATGTAAAAGAAAACATTAACATGGAGAAGATAAAGCTACTTTATTTGTTTTACTTATATTTGCTAACTAGATAAAGATGACTAAGAGACCTGATGAAGGATTCACTGCCCTGCTAGGGGTCAAAGGGGAGGTCAAACCTGGTGAGAAGATATTACTCATATTACACAAGAACAAATGAAAGTTAAAGTAATATGGTCTTTCAATAAGCATGAAGAGAGAAGTACACTACACATTACCTACAAATCAGATGGACTAAAAGTGGTTAAAAATCTGGCCTGAAATTACAAGCAGCTATGAATACATCTATTAGTTAACCGGTCAGAGCTTTAGTGAATAAATGTGAACAAAGATATTGTATTTGCAAACTAAGTTAAAATTGGTGGATCTACTTACTGGTAGTTGGTGTCAGTGTGGTGTCTGGGGTAAAGGTACAAGTAACAGTTGAAACTAGTGGGAAGCAATATGATTACACAAGAATAAGGTTTTACATTCACATTTGGGTCACTTAATTTACAGGCCCGTAATCTAAACTCTTGACTGTATAATTACTATTTGCAGAGATGGTCATTTAGAGGCCCAACACACCTTCTGTAGGACTCGCTGTCGTGCTGGGCGGCAAAGTAGATCTAGGACCTGGAGTCAAACTCACTGAGAAAACACATAATAATGAAATTAGCATTTTATGAATGATCATATTAATAATCATCATGGTGTTTTTGGCCTTTTGAAATACCATCTTTTCAAAGTGGGAAAAGTAGGACTATAAAATCACTACGGACAGATTGCTTCCTGCCCTGGAAGATTATATTTCTCCTCATTATAGAGATGATAAGACCAATTCACAAGGTGATCAAGTCTTTCAGGACAGATAAGGTGTTGATTGTTGTTGACAGCTTCCTAGAATAAAGTCACCATGTTATCTAACTGCAGAAGCCTAACAGAGTATAGATACGATCTAAACACTCGACTAGATGAACACAGACATTCTATTACTTGTACTGATGATCCCAGGCATTAGTGTTGAGGCTGGTGTCATATCTATAGTTCAATCCTCGGGCCGACTCTTTTCTCTATATATAAATCAATGATGTTGCTCTTGCTGCGGGCGAATCCCTGATCCACCTTTACGCAGACGACACCATTCTATATACTTCCGGCCCGTAGCCCCACTGTGCTATCTAACCTCCAAACGAGCTTCAATGCCATACAACACTCCTTCCGTGGCCTCCAACTGCTCTTAAACGCTTGTAAAACCAAATGCATGCTTTTCAACCGTTCGCTGCCTGCACCCGCACGCCTGACCAGCATCACCACCCTGGATGGTTCCGACCTTGAATATGTGGACTTCTATAAGTAGCTAGGTGTCTGGCTAGACTGCAAACTCTCCTTCCAGACTCATATCAAACATCTCCAATCGAAAATCAAATCAAGAGTCGGCTTTCTATTCCGCAACAAAGCCTCTTTCACTCACGCCGCCAAACTTACCCTTGTAAAACTCACTATCCTACCGATCCTCGACTTCGGCGATGTCATCTACAAAATTGCTTCCAACACTCTACTCAGCAAACTGGATGCAGTTTATCACAGTGCCATCCGTTTTGTCACTAAAGCACCTTATACCACCCACCACTGCGACTTGTATGCTCTAGTCGGCTGGCCCTCGCTACATATTCGTCGCCAGACCCACTGGCTCCAGGTCATCTACAAGTCCATGCTAGGTAAAGCTCCGCCTTATCTCAATTCACTGGTCACGATGGCAACACCCACCCGTAGCACGCGCTCCAGCAGGTGTATCTCACTGATCATCCCTAAAGCCAGGTTGGCCGCCTTTCGTTCCAGTTCTCTGCTGCCTGTGACTGGAACGAATTGCAAAAATCGCTGAAGTTGGAGACTTTTATCTCCCTCACCAACTTCAAACATATGCTATCTGAGCAGCTAACCGATCGCTGCAGCGGTACATAGTCTATCGGTAAATAGCCCACCCAATTTTACCTACCTCATCCCCATACTGTTTTTATTTATTTACTTTTCTGCTCTTTTGCACACCAATATCTCTACCTGTACATGACCATCTGATCATTTATCACTCTAGTGTTAATCTGCAAAATTGTAATTATTCGCCTACCTCCTCATGCCTTTTGCACACAATGTATATAGACTCCCCTTTTTTTTCTACTGTGTTATTGACTTGTTAATTGTTTACTCCATGTGTAACTCTGTGTTGTCTGTTCACACTGCTATGCTTTATCTTGGCCAGGTCGCAGTTGCAAATGAGAACTTGTTCTCAACTAGCCTACAGCTTAATTATCGAACAGAACAGCTTCATTTACACATTAACACAACTATTCTTATTGCTGAAACTTGTGTTGCTATAAAAATAAAAGCAGTGCCACTTTAAAAGCACAAATGTGTGGACTACCTGCTATAGAAGGTGTCTGTATAGTTGTTGGATCACTGATGTGAACTCCCACCAGATCTGAAATCATTTGGGATTGAAATGTGGTATTTAGTTCGTTGGTCAGAATTAATATAGTCATACTAAGAAGATGCTGAAATAAAAGTGAGTCAGATCATGAAGACCTGCAGCACTGATAGATATGTTTAGATTATGACTCACCTGTAAAGCTGTGCCCATCACTGCGTGGAGAGAGAGAGTTTGGTCCTGAGCTCAATCTGTAGTCACAGCTCACCTCCTTACGCCTCACTGACTGTAGACGACTGATCAGATCACTATGTTTTGGAGTGAATTGACAGAACCACTGTTTGGATGCTGAGGTGGCTTTTCTCTTCATGATCTTTGCTGTGAAGGATGGCTGACTCTCCTCTCCAACATACAGGTTACAGGTGGTGTCAGGACTGAAGGATCCAGGAATCAAACAGATGATGTTGAAGTCCTCATCAAAATGTACTGTAATGTCTGGTTTTGGATCTGTTGGGAAGGACAGAGACTCCCTTTTGCATCACTCTTTTTTAATGTAATGTGTATGTCACAAGTGACACTCTTACTAAACAAGAGCCTGCCATTCTCTTTATATTAACTAACAGCATGTCTTATTTGATATCATTCCTATTTATGAGTGCCATTTAATCTTGTGTGCTGTGTATTTACAACGATTGCCTTTCACTTAATTCCTTACATTCTCACGTGTGAATCAAATTGAATCGCATGGACTATTTTGCTTGCTGTGATTCCCAAAATTAACACAGACTAAACTGACATTGAGATGATTCTCTATCACCTTCTCCCTCCCTAAACAAATTGCTAAACACGCCCCAGAACTAGAGTTAAAAAGGAACTGAACCAGGGACATCTCGACCGACTTGCTTCTCGTTTCCGCTGGTCCCCTGCTGTGGGAAAGACACAAATCACAAAGCTCTTTATAACACTACTAAAGGAAAGTGCTTGTTTCGAACGTGTGTGTGACCCCAATTGTTGTCCAGTACATGCTCTAATTGTATGTTTTCTGTCCCCCACGACTACAGACACGGAGGACACGCTTGACGCCGCTGAGAGGCTACACCCAACTCTAATACACAGCCAGGCCGGTGCAGAGTGAGGGACAGAAGGCGACCTACCACTGAACACCAAACCAGCAATTGACTACCAGACCAGCCATCTACTAACGATCCCTGCTCAGGAGGAAGAGCCGAACCCTGTTCGGGTAGAGCCGAACTAATCCTGCTCGGGGAAAACCGAAGGAACAAACCCTGCTCGGAAGGACCAGAATGAACATTGGCCACCAATCGGGAGTCAACCGCTGTGTTAGTTTGTCCCGTTGCTTCTAGTTAGCCTACAGAACTAAATCCCAGACTATATACATGTTTCTAATAGGACCGTAGTGATACTGTGTAAAGCTGAGTTTATAAAGAACCTTTGATTGTACTTTGGCCTCTCTGTGGTTGTTTGCGTGGGATCTAAGAACTCTACTTTTGACATAAACATTTCAAATATTCTATGGATTTATTGTCTTCACAACAAACATTTTGAAATGACATTGGATGAGATTGTGATTTAAACATAATCATTTAAGACAATCTGAATAATAATTTCTTACCAAGAATAGTAAGAGAGACAGAACCACTGTGCGTCGATGTATAGTGATTTTCTACTGTGTAAAAACATCTCAGTTTGATCTCAACAGATGAACTTTGACCTGCCCACGAGAGCAGCTCAGTCCCCGTGAGTGACCTCTTACAGGGTGAGGGTTTAGGTAACACTGAGACACAGAACCAGATGGAGGAGTCTGACAGCTCAGCCGAACTGAGTCTCTCTCTCTGATGACTGTAGAACTGACTGTCAGCATGGGAGGAGGTGGGTCTCTTTGAACGTTGCATTTAAAAAACATTACAGGTAATCCATCCATACTAACAGTATGGAAAATCCATTAATAAAATGTTCAGCTATGTCAGCATTTATGTTTGTACAAAGTACAGTAAATCCTATCATTATGTGCAATGAAGACGTTTGGGAAATACGACAGAAGATCTCATTTTCAGAACGAGCATAATTAATATGGTATAACAGTGAAGTGTGTCATTGTTTAAACCACCTACTTACCCTGAACAGTGACTGAGACAGGGTCACTAAAAGGAGATGTGTGAGACTTCCATACAGTGTAGTAACACGTCACTTTGACCACAGCTGGAAATGTTGGACCAGACCTCTTGAGCAGCTCAGTTCCAGTTATTGTCTGAGTACACAATGAGTCTGGAAGATTCTTCCTCCCCTCTATGTTGAAGTAACAGTGAGACACAGGCAGAGATGGAGGAGTCTCACAACTCAGCTGAACTGATTCTGTTTCTCTGATGACTGTAGAACTCACTGTCAGCTGAGGAAGGTCTGTGAGAATAGGGGAATTAAGCATTTAGCGGTTTTGAGAAATTTACTGACAGACTAATCCCTCCTTGTTATTTCAGACTTAAGGATCTTGAGTCAATTACTTTATGCAGCGACAGTATGGGAAATTAAGGAAATATAATATATTGCTTGATTGCTTCATGTAATAGATTATGACAACACACCGTATGATAACATATCACAAGAGGAACGTGGTAATGATGGCACAACAGTACATTGTTTACAACCATTCAAATAGTCTTCTTACCCGTAATTGTGACTGTTGAAGGCTCACTGTATATGGATCTAAACTGTGAACCTTTAGCACTGTACTGACATTGGATTTTGACCTCAGCTGGTGAACTCTGACCTGTCCACCTCACCAGTAGTGTTCCTGTGAGTGTCTGTTGACAGGGTGATGGAAGGAGGAATTCTACTTTCCCCTCTATTTTGAAGTAACACTCAGAGACAGATGGAGGAGTCTGACAGTTCAGCTGAACTGAGTCTCTCTCTTTGATGACTGCAGGAATCACTGTTAGACTGGGCTGAGAAAGATCTGTGAGATCAGAGAGATGATGGAGTGTCTTTTTCAATGTTTAACGACTCATACAGATAATGTAGCACGTAATATTATGAGTTTGAAAGAGAAAAACAATTCAGACACTGTAATAAATAAACAATGATAGCCTGTGCCAGGAACAGCCCTTAGGAGGGAGTTATCACACAATAATCCTCGGCTTCGATGGACATTTTGCTTTTGTAAAACGGTTGCCAACATTTAAACAAAAGATGAAGGACATGTCTTTCATTAAAGACGTATTATTGTTCTGACTAAATGTGTTTTATTTACATCCTTCCACCAGGACATTTGCTCATTTTGGAACGTTGCTAAACGGACACAGCCAAACAACGGAAGTGATGGATTTCTTTCTGACCAGAACTGTCCCAGAGCTTGGGGAGGTGTGCCTGCGCTTGTGCTGCAGCGGCAGGTGCACAAGACAAAACTTTACCAGCATCATACATATCGGTGAATCACTGTGACATATGAAATACAAGTGATAGTGTAATCAATCTGTAATAACTACGTAAAAAAGTAACGAATGTGTTAAATGATTATGTGACGTACAGTCATATCTAGGTCCTGATTGGTCAACAAGCTGATTTGACCCTTCAAATATTGTTATTTGATGCTTCAAACAGTGATATTTCACGTGTATCTTTTTTGAAATGCAAAGACCCAAATGGTGTTCCATACTTTCCAGTGAACGACACACTGACGTCACGTACAGATGCGCGTGACTCTTGGCTGCAGTAAGAAAGCCACTCCATCTGCGCCCATTCAACATAGCTTAGATTTCGTTTTTATTACTTCTAAACAAAATAACTTTTGGGGGGCTCTCCTACGCTGACAATGATGTGTTGATTCTTGCTTGAACAGTCACTAAAATTATATTCTGTTGTGATCTTTGTAAAATAACAATTTTGGATGCAGCAAGTTGTTAGCTAGAATGCTAAACACTCACTGACATGGCCATAGGCTGCAGCAAAAGATAGCCAAAGAGACATTTTACTGGTTGAAGTATGTTATTTTTAAGTATAATGCAGTTGATTTGCGATGATGACACAAACATTATATTAAGCAGGTCATTCATACGAGCCTTAAACTCCAATTTTAATCCAAAAGTAGTGTGAGATGCACTCTTATGCAACATGTAAATAGAGGCTTTGTTTTGTTGGCATTCCGTTCTGTCACCATAGTGGATTGAGCAGTCAAATGGAATAGTGAATAGACCATTTTTTGTCTTTGCAAACGTTGCCGCAGGAGGGCGATGCGCACAACGTTTGCAAATACAAAAAAAATAGTCTATTCACTATTCCATTTGACTGCTCAATCTACTATCCCATCAGACAACCAGACATCACCAGGCAATTTATAAACTTGATCTCTACTGTAAAAAGCATTTAGATATTATATCCCATTTATTTTAGACTGGCATTTGTTTTTCAACAGTGTAGATTTGTATTCACCTTGCTGTCTGTCTCCGATATTTGCAACATTGTTTCAATATTGAATTTTGATCATCTCCAGCTGTCACATAGTAATGAACGAATGTGTCGAGATGAGACAGTCTGGCAGCTTTTCTTAGCCAGTCAAAATCATGAATCAGTATTTTTAATTTTTATGGATATATTCAAAGAAATGACAATAGAAAAACACGAAATGCAGCTAGTTTACTGTCATTCCAGCTTCAGTTTGAAGTGATTATGTTAACTGTGTACTGTAGTGAGCTAGCTCCACTCAATAATGTCCTGGAGAGAGAGCAGACTTTCTATGCCAGGCGAAATCTCACATTGAGTCATTAGCTCATTGTTATGGATGTACCCCCCCCCCAAAAAAAGAGGTCTATAGAAAACAGCTTAAACAAATGCAAATTCAGCTTCTATGCTGTTATTCTGGCTGCACTGTTTGACGTGAAAGTGTTAAACGAAGTTGCCTAGCTAGCAAGCAAGGAATAAGAACGTTGACAGCCATCATGGATCGACCAGCTGCCTTGGGTACCAACCCTAGATTTGTGTCAGGATTACACTGAATATACCAAACAGTCGGACCATGGATTTAACAATGTGTCGAAAGCATTCCACAGGGATGATGACCAATTTTGACTCCAATCCTTCCCACAGTTGTTTCAAGTTGGCAGGATGTCCTTAGGGTGGTGGACCATTCTTGATACACACAGGAAACTGTTGAGCGGGAAAAACCCAGCACTGATGCAGTTCTGGCACCTTCTACCATACCCGTTCAAAGGCACTTAAATGTTGGGTCTTGCCCTTTCCCCCTCTGAATGGCACACATACACAATCCATGTCTTTAACCTGTCTCCTCCCCTTCATCTATTTACTAATTTAAGTGGCTTTAACAAGTGACATTAATAAGGGATCATAACTTTCACCTGTATTTTCCTGGTCAGTCTATGTCATGTTAATGTTTTGTATACCCAGTGTATACAGCAGCTCATGGAAGGATGAAATCGTATGAATAAATTAATCAAAATAACGTTTTTATTGAAAATATGTCAATCATTATTTGAATATTTTGGTAACCCGTTGTTTTGTCTGGAAGCCCAAAAAGTTACATATTGCAGCTTAAAATCCATAATAATGATACTGACCTTTGGCTTTGAGGTACTGGAAGGTATCTAGACATAACAAAATGGGTCATTATCATGCTCTTTTTGACATTATGAAAAATAAGAAAACATGAGATGGGAACACTTTACACAAGCTGGCGAAGCAGAACAGACTGTAATGCATTCACAGCCATGTTATCAAGCAGTGGTCATTCTTATCTGTACAAAATGTAAAATAATGACAGAGAAATTAAAAATCAATAGGATGATCAATGGAATAAGACACACTTATTATAACCATAACAGGTTGAAATATTAAGAGTTCCTAAAGTAAAAGACTAAAAGAGGGGAAAGAAGAATGGAATATCCTGTCGCACAAACAGATGGAAGGAAAAATAACTCACCGAAAAGGAGGATGAGCAAAAACAGACGACCAGCCATATCAGGGATGAACAATGTCATTTTTTAGACAGCTACATACATACTGTTAGTCTGACTTCACAGAAGATGGTGGCAGTGACTGGGACAAAGATTAACTGTTGTTTCAAAAGAAATGCAGATGTGGAGCTTGTTCACAGGAAAACCACAGATGTCTCATATGACAACTATGGGCTAATGTCATGTTGCAGAGGACAAGGAGCCTGAACATTCAGAATCATGTATCAGTAATTATTTTTAGGTTCAAAAGCTGTCTGTCTTTATTTTTTAAACCAACAAACTAACTTGTCTTTCTGAGAAAAATATTTATCTTCGACTTTTTGTTTTAAGTTTTTAACAGCTGCACAAAGTTTAACTACAAAACCCTGCATTTGTGGTTGAGAGTTTGACGATCTCTAAAATGTAGAAGGGTTTTCATATTTCATTTATGTTTGGTGAGTCATGTTTAATAATATGCCAGAGCAGTGAAGGTAAACTGATAAGCGCAGTAAAGGAAAGGATGGATGGAAGGAAGGAACGGAGGAGAGAAGAAAAAGCGAGTTCACACTACTCGGACTGATCAGTTGACCTTTAATGCTCTAACTGGTACCTAAATGTCAGCGCCTGTTCAGGTAAACCGCATGCTTTGCTGCGGTGTTGCTTGAAGTGCATAACATTGAATGTGTGACTGGCTGAGAATGCAGTTACTGTTTTTCAACTAACGTTTTTATATAGCCTAACTTTGAGATGAACCGTTTGATCATACCACCTAAAGAAAAAGCAGCAGGCGCCGAAGAAGTAACTTCACTTTCTGACGTGCCCAAAAAATATGGAAAAGTGTCAGGAAAAGCTAAATCAGGTTTGTAAAACCATGTGCGGTTTAGGCCAATTTGAGTAGCCTAATTTTACGGCTATTTGGTTAGATTACGGTTGATACATTTGTTTATTTCATTGTTAGAAACCAGCAAAGCACCTGCTGTGGCACGAAAAACTCCTCTTCATCCACCTACGATGGTGTTGGTTAAAGAAGCATTGAAGGAGTTGGACTCGTGAAAAGGGGTCTCCTCACAGGCCATTCGCGGCTACGCAACAGAGAAATAATCATCCGTGGACCTGGTGAGGTTGAAGTACATGACATGCAAGACCCTGAAAAAAGGAATCGAAAAAAGGAAACTCGGTAGCAAACGGCTAAATCTTCTTAAAGTAAATGCCCAATGTTTCCAGATTTCTATGAAATATGACCTATAATTTACAACATTAGTGAAATGGTTTTCCTTCCCAAAAATTGTAATTGAGTATGTTAATGTTGTAACTACCCATCCCGGATCCGGGAGCGTAATCATCAACTGACACTAATTAGCATAACGCAACGGACATAAATATTACTAGAAAATATTCATATTCATGAAATCACAAGTGAAATATATTGAAACACAGCTTAGCCTTTTGTTAATCACCCTGTCATCTCAGATTTTGAAAATATGCTTTACAGCCAAAGCAAGACAAGCATTTGTGTACGTTTATCGATAGCCTACCATAACATTATGCCTAGCTAGCAGCAGGCAACATGGTCACGAAAATCAGGAAAGCAATCAAATTAAATCGTTTACCTTTGATGAGCTTCAGATGTTTTCACTCACAAGACTCCCAGTTAGATAGCAAATATTATTTTTGTAGCCGAAATAACTCCGTTAGTTCTTCACTTTGGCTGAGAATTCGACCGGAAATTGCGGTCACGACAAAGCCGAAAATTCAAAATGAGCTCCATAATATCGACAGAAACATGTCAAACGTTGTTTATAATCAATCCTCAAGGTGTTTTTCAAATATCTATTCGATAATATAGCAACCGGGACAGATGGCTTCTTAGTAGGAAAGAGAGAAACAATGGCCGCATTTGTCCCTCACACACAAAACACTCTGAGAGACTCCAGCTGACCACTGACGCAATGTTGACGTTCAGGCAAATTTTTCAAAATGAAAGCCTGAAACTATGTATTGTGACACTAGACACATTAGGGAAGCCATAGAAAAAGGAATCTGGTTGATATCTCATTCACTGCTCAATAAGGACGCATAGGAACGCAGAGGTTTCTAAATAAGAGTCACTTCCTGATTGGATTTTTCTCAGGCTTTCGCCTGCAATATCAGTTCTGTTATACTCACAGCTGTCAATTATATGCATATTCTAGCATCTTGTCCTAACAAAATAGCCCGTTTACTTTGGGTACGTTATTTTTCCAAAAATGAAAATAGTGCCCTCTAGATTCAAGAGGTTAAAACAGCTCTCCTGTTTGAATTGTGGTTTTTATTGATATATTACTACATTGGGCAATTAAATACAATTTCCAGTGGCACACTGACTCACGTAATGATGAAGCCACCATATGCTACTACTCACAGTGATGGCCAATGCGCTCCTCTTGGCAATAGCCTATCTCAGGGTGAGCTACTTTGCAAAATAGTGCTGCTAGTCACGAAAAAATGGGAGTTGAGAATTATATTGGTTCTACAGACTGTCTTCTATTTTCAGCAGTAGACATTTGCTTTCCAAACTATGTTTTTCCCACGATTTGTATATTGAAATGTGCAAACAGACAGCTGCAAACAACTACATATCATCCATGGATGGCAGTTCCAGTTCAAATCAGGACTGGCAGCCATTGCTAGTGTACCCATGACTTACCATTCAAATTACCAAGGTAAGAGGTTCCAAAGAAATCGATGTATTATGTCTATGGCCACAACACAACAAGCTGTACATTTGGCATGCATGCTGCCCAAATTGCAGCCTTCCCGACAGTAGGCAACCAGCAACTGCCAAAATCAAGGAAACAATTGAGTAAATGAGGGACAAAGTTTATGGTGTGTGTGGGGTGTGTTTTCCTGCCACTGTTTAGGTAAATTTGTAGAATTTATGCCAAGGCGCATTGAAGCTGTTCTTGCAGCTGGTGGAGGACAAACAACCTTTTTGAGACACTTTGTTGGGGTTTTCTTTAGTTTGGCAATTACCTGCATATGCTGGTTATTACATTTAATCCAGTTATTTTTGAGAAACTATTGATCCTCTGTAGCTAAATATGTTCTCTGGTGTATTTTGAACGTTGAGAACAGGTTATCTTGGTTGGTTATAGACGTGTCCCCCTGCTTAAGCCAGTACATGTCCAGGCACGTCTGAAGTTTGCTAGAGAGCATTTGGATGATCCAGAAGAAGATTGGGAGAATGTCATATGGTCAGATGAAACCAAAATATAACTTTTTGGTAAAACCTCAACTCGTTGTGTTTGGAGGACAAAGAATGCTGAGTTGCATCCAAAGAACACCATACCTACTGTGAAGCATGGGGGTGGAAACATCATGCTTTGGGGCCGACTAAGAGACCTGATGAAGGATTCACTGCCCTGCTAGGGGTCAAAGGGGAGGTCAAACCTGGTGAGAAGAGATTGCTCATATTACACAAGAACAAATGAAAGTTAATGTAATATCTAAGGAATTTCAATAAGCTTAAAGAGAGAAGTACACTACACATTACCTACAAATCAGATGGACTAAAAGTGGTTAAAAATCTCGACTGAAATTACAAGCAGCTATGAATATATTTCATTTATATCATCCGGCGATCATACACTGTTTACCAGGGGGCAGGGCTACCGACGTTAAGGCTAATCTGAAGATGGTGCTGGCTAAAGCTAAAACTGGCGAGTGTAGAGAGTATAGAGATATTGTTATCCACGTCGGCACCAACGATGTTAGGATGAAACAGTCAGAGATCACCAAGCGCAACATAGCTTCTGCGTGTAAATCAGCTAGAAAGATGTGTCGGCATCGAGTAATTGTCTCTGGCCCCCTCCCAGTTAGGGGGAGTGATGAGCTCTACAGCAGAGTCTCACAACTCAATCACTGGTTGAAAACTGTTTTCTGCCCCTCCCAAAAGATAGAATTTGTAGATAATTGGCCCTCTTTCTGGGACTCACCCACAAACAGGACCAAGCCTGACCTGCTGAGGAGTGACGGACTCCATCCTAGCTGGAGGGGTGCTCTCATCTTATCTACCAACATAGACAGGGCTCTAACTCCTCTAGCTCCACAATGAAATAGGGTGCAGGCCAGGCAGCAGGCTCTTAGCCAGCCTGCCAGCTTAGTGGAGTCTGCCACTAGCACAGTCAGTGTAGTCAGCTCAGCTATCACCATTGAGACCGTGTCTGTGCCTCGACCTAGGTTGGGCAAAACTAAACATGGCGGTGTTCGCCTTAGCAATCTCACTAGGATAAAGACCACCTCCATTCCTGTCATTATTGAAAGAGATCATGATACCTCACATCTCAAAATAGGGCTACTTAATGTTAGATCCCTTACTTCAAAGGCAATTATAGTCAATGAACTAATCACTGATCATAATCTTGATGTGATTGGCCTGACTGAAACATGGCTTAAGCCTGATGAATTTACTGTGTTAAATGAGGCCTCACCTCCTGGCTACACTAGTGACCATATCCCCCGTGCATCCCGCAAAGGCGGAGGTGTTGCTAACATTTACGATAGCAAATGTCTATTTACCCCCCAAAAAATGACGTTTTCGTCTTTTGAGCTTCTAGTCATGAAATCTATGCAGCCTACTCAATCACTTTTTATAACTACTGTTTACAGGCCTCTTGGGCCATATACAGCGTTCCTCACTGAGTTCCCTGAATTCCTGTCGGACCTTGTAGTCATAGCAGATAATATTCTAATCTTTGGTGACTTTAATATTCACATGGAAAAGTCCACAGACCCACTCCAGAAGGCTTTCGGAGCAATCATCGACTCAGTGGGTTTTGTCCAACATGTCTCTGGACCCACTCACTGTCACAGTCATACGCTGGACCTAGTTTTGTCCCATGGAATAAATGTTGTGGAACTTAATGTTTTTCCTCATAATCCTGGACTATCGGACCACTATTTTATTACGTTTGCAATTGCAAAAAATTATCTGCTCAGACCCCAACCAAGGAACATCAAAAAACACAAAGATTCCTTGATGTCCTTCCAGATTCCCTCTGTCTACCCAAGGACGCCAGAGGACAAAAATCAGTTAACCACCTAACTGAGGAACTCAATTTAACCTTGCGCAATACCCTAGATGCAGTTGCACCCCTAAAAAATAAAAACATTTCTCATAAGAAACTAGCTCCCTGGTACACAGAAAATACCCGAGCTCTGAAGCAAGCTTCCAGAAAATTGGAACGGAAATGGCGCCACACCAAACTGGAAGTCTTCCGACTAGCTTGGAAAGACAGTACCGTGCAGTACCGTAGAGCCCTTACTGCTGCTCGATCATCCTATTTTTCTAACTTAATTGAGGAAAATAAGAACAATCCGAAATTCCTTTTTGATACTGTCGCAAAGCTAACTAAAAAGCAGCATTCCCCAAGAGAGGATGACTTTCACTTTAGCAGTGATAAATTCATGAACTTCTTTGAGGAAAAGATTATGATTATTAGAAAGCAAATTACGGACTCCTCTTTAAATCTGCGTATTCCTTCAAAGCTCAGTTGTCCTGAGTCTGCACAACTCTCCCAGGACTTAGGATCAAAGGAGACACTCAAGTGTTTTAGTACTATATCTATTGACACAATGATGAAAATAATCATGGCCTCTAAACCTTCAAGCTGCATACTGGACCCTATTCCAACTAAACTACTGAAAGAGCTGCTTCCTGTGCTTGGCCCTCCTATGTTGAACATAATAAACGGCTCTCTATCCACCGGATGTGTACCAAACTCACTAAAAGTGGCAGTAATAAAGCCTCTCTTGAAAAAGCCAAACCTTGACCCAGAAAATATAAAAAACTATCGGCCTATATCGAATCTTCCATTCCTCTCGAAGATTTTAGAAAAGGTTGTTGCGCAGCAACTTACTGCCTTCCTGAAGACAAACAATGTATACGAAATGCTTCAGTCTGGTTTTAGACCCCATCATAGCACTGAGACGGCACTTGTGAAGGTGGTAAATTACATTTTAATGGCATCGGACCGAGGCTCTGCATCTGTCCTCGTGCTCCTAGACCTTAGTGCTGCTTTTGATACCATCGATCACCACATTCTTTTGGAGAGATTGGAAACCCAAATTGGTCTACACGGACAAGTTCTGGCCTGGTTTAGATCTTATCTGTCGGAAAGATATCAGTTTGTCTCTGTGAATGGTTTGTCCTCTGACAAATCAACTGTAAATTTCGGTGTTCCTCAAGGTTCCGTTTTAGGACCACTATTGTTTTCACTATATATTTTACCTCTTGGGGATGTTATTCGAAAACATAATGTTAACTTACACTGCTATGCGGATGACACACAGCTGTACATTTCAATGAAACATGGTGAAGCCCCAAAATTGCCCTTGCTAGAAGCATGTGTTTCAGACATAAGGAAGTGGATGGCTGCAAACGTTCTACTTTTAAACTCGGACAAAACAGAGATGCTTGTTCTAGGTCCCAAGAAACAAAGAGATCTTCTGTTGAATCTGACAATTAATCTTAATGGTTGTACAGTCGTCTCAAATAAAACTGTGAAGGACCTCGGCGTTACTCTGGACCCTGATCTCTCTTTTGAAGACCATTTCAAGGACAGCTTTTTTCCATCTACGTAACATTGCAAAAATCTGAAACTTTCTGTCCAAAAATGATGCAGAAAAATTAATCCATGCTTTTGTCACTCACTTGCCTCACTTGCCTCCTGTCACTTGCCTCCTGCCTCACAGCTGGAGGCAGGGCTTTCTCCTATAGAGCTCAATTTTTATGGAACGGTCTGCCTACCCATGTCAGAGACGCAAACTCGGTCTCAACCTTTAACTCTTTACTGAAGCCTTATCTCTTCAGTGGGTCATATGATTGAGTGTAGTCTGGCCAGGAGTGGGAAGGTGAACGGAAAGGCTCTGGAGCAACGAACCGCCCTTGCTGTCTCTGCCTGGCCGGTTCCCCTCTTTCCACTGGGATTCTCTGCCTCTAACCCTATTACAGGGGCTGAGTCACTGGCTTACTGGGGCTCTCTCATGCCGTCCCTGGAGGGGGTGCATCACCTGAGTGGGTTGATTCACTGTTGTGGTCATCCTGTCTGGGTTGGCGCCCCCCCTTGGGTTGTGCCATGGCTGAGATCTTTGTGGGCTATACTCGGCCTTGTCTCAGGATGGTAAGTTGGTGGTTGGAGATATCCCTCTAGTGGTGTGGGGGCTGTGCTTTGGCAGAGTGGGTGGGGTTATATCCTTCCTGTTTGGCCCTGTCCGGGGGGTGTCCTCGAATGGGGCCACAGTGTCTCCTGACCCCTCCTGTCTCAGCCTCCAGTATTTATGCTGCAGTAGTTTATGTGTCGGGGGCTAGGGTCAGTTTGTTATATCTGGAGTACCTCTCCTGTCCTATTCGGTGTCCTGTGTGATTCTAGGTGTGCGTTCTCTAATTCTCTCTTTCTCTCTTTCTCTCTCTCTCGGAGGAGGACCTGAGCCCTAGGACCATGCCCCAGGACTACCTGACATGATGACTCCTTGCTGTCCCCAGTCCACCTGGCCGTGCTGCTGCTCCAGTTTCAACTGACCTGAGCCCTAGGACCATGCCCCAGGACTACCTGACATGATGACTCCTTGCTGTCCCCAGTCCACCTGGCCGTGCTGCTGCTCCAGTTTCAACTGTTCTGCCTTATTATTATTTGACCATGCTGGTCATTTATGAACATTTGAACATCTTGGCCATGCTCTGTTATAATCTCCACCCGGCACAGCCAGAAGAGGACTGGCCACCCCACATATGCTCTCTCTAATTCTCTCTTTCTTTCTCTCTCTCGGAGGACCTGAGCCCTAGGACCATGCCCCAGGACTACCTGACATGATGACTCCTTGCTGTCCCCAGTCCACCTGACAGTGCTGCTGCTCCAGTTTCAACTGTTCTGCCTTATTATTATACGACCATGCTGGTCATTTATGAACATTTGAACATCTTGGCCATGTTCTGTTATAATCTCCACCCGGCACAGCCAGAAGAGGACTGGCCACCCCACATAGCCTGGTTCCTCTCTAGGTTTCTTCCTAGGTTTTGGCCTTTCTAGGGAGTTTTTCCTAGCCACCGGGCTTCTACACCTGCATTGCTTGCTGTTTGGGGTTTTAGGCTGGGTTTCTGTACAGCACTTTGAGATATCAGCTGATGTACGAAGGGCTATATAAATAAATTTGATTTGATTTGATTTGATATTTATTAGTTAACCGGTCAGAGCTTTAGTGAATGAATGTGAACAAAGATATTGTATTTGCAAACTAAGTTAAAATTGGTGGATCTACTTACTGGTAGTTGGTGTCAGTGTGGTGTCTGGGGTAAAGGTACAAGTAACAGTTGAAACTAGTGGGAAGCAATATGATTACACAAGAATAAGGTTTTACATTCACATTTGGTTCACTTAATTTTACAGGCCCGTAATCTAAACTCTTGACTGTATAAATACTTTTTGCAGAGATGGTCATTTAGAGGCCCAACATACCTTCTGTAGGACTCACTGTCGTGCTGGGAGGCAAAGTAGATCTAGGATCTGGAGTTAAGCCCACTGAGAAAACATAAATATGAATGAAATTAGCATTTTATTCATGATCGTATTAATTATCATCATGGTGTTGTTGGCCTTTTGAAATACCTTCATGACTTGTCTTTCAAAGTGGGAAAAGTAGGACTATAAAATCACTATGGACAGATTGCTTCCTGCCCTGGTAGATTATATTTCTCCTCATTATATAGATGATAAGACCAATTCATAAGGTGATCAAGTCTTTCAGGACAGACAAGGTGTTGATTGTTGTTGACAATTACTCAAGGCTTTGATCAAGTGCACACTAGTGCCACCTGCTGATCATCGAATTTAGAGCAGCCAAATTATTATTGATTATGTCCCACACCCCATAGAGTGTGTGTGCAGTGTAGCCTTTTTTTCTTCTACCAATCAGGTGGTTGTTTGACGAAACAAAGATTTTGACATCATTGATCATGTGCTTGTGATAAGGTGATATGGGCATCGGCACATTACGATTTCAACGCATACCTCAGAGCTCAGGCATCAAACATAACATCACTATACCGGATGAGTCCACAACATTATTTGGGTACAAATTAACAGAATATACATTTTTTTAAAGTGAGATCTCCACTGGACAGTTACTTTAATAGGCTCCTTGTGGCAACTAGGCTTTGTTAACCCAAGTAATTAAATCAAGAATAATGTGATCCAAGGTGAATGGACTGCAGCAGCAGAGTGACTGCACTCCTTTTATCCACTTTGTATGTTTTTAAATAAAGCAGCTTTTTGTACTACTTGTTTGTGGCATTTAAGTGTAGACCGAGCTGCTGTAAAATGTCATCTCCACTTTTCCTGTAGAGAAGTGTTGGTGGTAGCTAAGGCTTTGTAAAGATGTTTAATGATTCACTGATGCAAGTTTATATATAATATATATATATATACACAGTATGTAGGTATGTATATATATATATAAAGCTGTTAAGTTCTTGTTTCTTGCACCTGCTTAATCAGTACCCTCTTCTGCCAGATTAATTGTATCACTAGTACAGTGACTTCCAGGTTCCTGGAAAATATTGATGCTTGATGGTTGTTTTCTACACAGTCAGGACTTTGTTGTTCATCCATCATAGGTTGATGACCATGGCACGATTCGTTGGGGAAATCTGGTACAGTGAGTGTGCAGATGGTTGAGATCCATCTGAGCCTGGAACACACTGGACATGATATCTTGGTACCTGTCTCCTGAGGGACGACCCTGATACTGGTCTTTCACTATTCTCTCCACCATGGAATTTTTGATGCTGCTGGTTTGTGGTAGCAGTCTTTCTATACAGTTAGAACTAACCATCTCAAAACAAACATTTCCCATAACTATGAAGCTATGAGAAGTTATTCAAAACTTTTCTGTTATGGGTGCAATGCAACATGTTGTACCACTTCAGTTTGTCCACAAGGGGGTGCAATAACTAATTGGGTCTTCAGTTTGGTATTCAAAGGTACCCAACCCATAGCATTGCTGTCCGCTGGTGCTCCTTGTTCTTTATTCCCTGGAATTTTAACCAGCTTTTACTCAACCACCCCTAAGGAGAAGAATACATCATTAATGCTGTTGACCTCAAGGCCTGGATTTGAAAAAGGATACACGGGAAGAGAGCATAGGCAACGCCATTGAAGCTGTCACATGGGGCCTATCTTGTATCTTTTATTTTTTAATTTCACCTTTATTTAACCAGGTACGGTAGTTGTGAACAAGTTCTCATTTACAACTGCGACCTGGCCAAGATAAAGCAAAGCAGTGCAACAGAAACAACAACACAGAGTTACACATGGAATAAACAAGCATACAGTCAATAACACAATCGAAAAAAATAAAGTATATTTACAGTGTGTGCAAAAAGCATGAGGAGGTATGGCAATAAATAGGCCATAGTAGCAGTGTAATTACAATTTAGCAGATTAACACTGGAGTGATAGATGAGCATATGATGGTGTGTAAGTAATGATATTGGTGTGCAATGAGTGTAAAAGTAAATAAAAACAATATGGGGATGAGGTAGGTAGATTGGGTGGGCTATTTACAGATGGTCTATGTACAGCTGCAGTGAACAGTTAGCTGCTCAGATAGCTGATGTTTAAAGTTAGTGTGGGAAATGTAAGTCTCCAGATTCAGCCATTTTTGCAATTCGTTCCAGTCACTGGCAGCAGAGAACTGGAAGGAAAGGCGGCCAAAGGAGGTGTTGGCTTTGGGGATGACCAGTGAGATATACCTGCTGGAGCACGTGCTACGGGTGGGTGTTGTTATCGTGACCAGTGAGATGAGATAAGGCAGAGCTTTACCTAGCATAGAATTGTAGATGACCTGGAGCCAGTGGGTCTGGCGACGAATATGTAGCGAGGGCCAGCCAACCAGAGCATACAGTTCGCAGTGGTGTGTGGTATAAGGCGAGTTGGTAACAAAACTGATGGAACTGTGATAGACTGCATCCAATTTGCTGAGTAGAGTATTGGAAGCTATTTTGTAGATGACATCGCCAAAGTCGAGGATTGGTAGGATAGTCAGTTTTACTAGGGTAAGTTTGGCGGTGTGACTGAAGGAGGCTTTGTTGTGAAATAGAAAGTCAATTCTAGATTTGATTTTGGATTGGGACACTGCCAGAGGTCCGGACAACATTTTACACACTGAACTTTATCTGCGAAGTAGTTGGTGAACCAGGCGAGGCAGTCATTTGAGAAACCAAGGCTATTGAGTCTACCAATAAGAATACAGTGATTGACAGAGTCAAAAGCCTTGGTCAGGTCGATGAAGACGGCAGCACGGTATTGTCTTTTATCAATGGCGGTTATGATATTGTTTAGTACCTTGAGCGTGGCTGAGGTGCACCCTCAAGGTGTTACTTCTGAACTTATTATGGATTTCCATAACAAAGGTGTTGAATATTCATTCACACTTTTTTTGTTGTTGACATTATTCCACTTTGACATTATTTATTTTAATGTTTTATTTAACCTTTATTTAACAAGGCAAGTCAGTTAATAACTATTTCTTATTTACAATGACAGCCTAGGAACAGTGGGTTAACTGCCTTGTTCAGGGGCAGAACGACAGATTTTTACCTTGTCAGCTCGGGATTTGATCTAACAACCTTTCGATTACTGGCCCAACGCTCTAACCAATGATGAGTCGGACCACAGAGTGAAGGAAAAGCAGCCAACAAGTGCTCAGCATATGTGGGAACTCCTTCAAGACTGTTACAAAAGCATTCCAGGTGAAGCTGGTTGAAATAATGCCAAGAGTGTGCAAAGCTGTCATCAAGGCAAAGGGTGGCTATTTGAAGAATCTCAAATATAAAATATATTTTGATTTGTTTAACACTTTCTTGGTTACTACATGATTCCATATGTGTTATTTCATAGTTTTGATGTCTTCACTATTATTCTACAATGTAGAAAATAGTAGAAATAAAGAAAAACCCTTAAATGAGTAGGTGTTACACTACACCGGTAGTATATACAAATCATTTACTTTGCAATCTCATGGTAATTTGTTATAATTTGTATTACCCTATGGCCTTCTTCTACCATGTTCCAATGCATCATTATATATTACAAGATAGGTAATCATTTAATGTAATTCAAACAATTGCAGTGCTGCTTTTCACATGTATTCTTATAACAAGACATGGGCTAGTTGTAAAACACAGTATGTCGTGTGACTGATGCAGAACCTACATCTCCATGTAAATGAAACTGGTATCTTAGTGGAAGACACACGAAGAATGCAGTTTGAACTCTGCTTCACTGTCAGGAATTACACTGCTCTTTAATTAATAATATATATGAGAAGAATAGTAAACTAACAAATGAAAATGGCAGACACTGCTCTTTGCTTTGGTATTACCCTGCCATTTGCAACATATCATGCCAAGGAAGAAGGCAGTAACTGCTGTTTAAGGGTCAAAGGTCATGTCAGAGGTCAGGGTCAACATGAATATAATATTAACTAATAGTAAGGCAACAGATCACCACATCTCAAATGATCTCCCCAGAATTAATTTGACTCAATACCAACAGTGTATATATACTAGTGCAAGAGTTGGATCAGAGGAATAACTCACAGCAAAGGAGGATGATCAAAAACAGATAACGAGCCAGATCAGTGGTGAATAACGCAATGTTTCAGAGAAACAGACTATCACAAACTACACAATAAGCACCGTGTCTGTGACTGAGAGAATGTTTTTAATAGAGAGGAAGACGAGGAGCCTACTCACAGGAAACCACAAATAAAGTCCATCAACTGGTGTGATTAGAGGTAAATGTCTCCTGCTCCTAACATGAGCCAAAACCATTTGCTTATCTGTCAGAGTAAATAACTACATTTTATTCAGGCTTTCTTTTTAACTACACTGCACAATAAAAAGCAGGTTTCATGTACAACTACAGTATATATTGCCAACATCCAAAAGTAAGAAACAAGAAACAGTCTTGCTGTGTCTCCATATGACTCTCCATATTGTGCATTAGAGGCAATATTTTTCCTATCTACTGTAGTTATTAGCTGAATAAGATAATAGAGGTGCAGATACATAAGCAGTAAACAACAACACTGAATATTTCCATGGAAATATAACATGACAAGTGGTGCTTGTTGTAATGGTCAGAAGCATG
Source organism: Oncorhynchus kisutch (assembly GCF_002021735.2). NCBI lineage: Eukaryota > Metazoa > Chordata > Actinopteri > Salmoniformes > Salmonidae > Oncorhynchus > Oncorhynchus kisutch. The sequence continues at coordinate 46,166,750 of NC_034174.2, read as the reverse complement.
AATACATTTCTCAGAATGGTGATTTTGGAGGGTGAATTTAGTTGAGTTTTTTTATATCTTGCTAAAATTGCTAAAAATAATAGTTTCCGTTAGATGTAACTGAGGTTTGGTTCAACAGTACTTCTGTCAATCTCCTCAACACAACTAGTCTCTGAAATATGATTAGCTGAAGTTTCAGAAGGACAGGATGTGGCAAGAGTCTCGTCTAACTTTCCACCCGACTGTGGTGTGTGTGTGTGTGTGTGGGTGCGTGTGCATGTGTGCACTCGTGCACCTGTTTGCAGGTGTGGGTACGTGGCAGCATACATGTACTGGTTGGTATGTGATCTGTAGACTGTCTGTGACTGCTGCAGGAGAATGTAGGCATCTTTGCTTCCCTCACAGTAAAACTAACCACAATGCAGATAATCTGTAAATTGTCCTTTGAATAATATTTTTAGTCCAGGACTAAGCATTATCTGTCTCTGGGAAAATCAGGGGAGAAGGGCCTTGGTCCGGGAGGTGACCAAGAACCTGATGGTCACTCTGACAGAGCACCAGAGTTCCTCTGTGGAAATGGGAGAACCATCCAGAAGGACAAGCATCTCTGCAGTACTCCACCAATCAGGCTTTTATGGTAGTGGCCAGATGGAAGCCACGGCTCAGTAAAAGGCACATGACAGCCCGCTTAGAGTTTGACAAACGGCACCTTAACGACTCTCAGACCATGAGAAACAATATTCTCTGGTCTGATGAAACCAAGATTGAAGTCTTTGGCCTGAATACCAAGCATCACGTCTGGAGGAAACCTTGCACAATCCCTATGGTGAAGCATGGTGCTGGCAACATCATGCTGTGGGGATGTTTTCAGCAGCAGGGACTGGGAGACATGTCAGGATCGAGGGAATGATGAACAGAGCAAAGTACAGAGAGATCCTTGATGAAAACCTGCTACAGAGCACTCAGGACCTCAGACTGGGGCGAAGGTTTACCTTCCAATAGGATAATGACCCTAAGCACACAGCGAAGACAACACAGGAGTGGTTTTCAGACAACTCTTTTGAAAGTTCTTATTGTGGCCCTTCCAGAACCCGGACTTGAACCCGATCAAACATCTCTGGAGAGACCTGGAAATAGCTGTGCAGCAATGTTCCACCTCCAACCTGACAGAGCTTGAGAGGTTCTGCAGAGAAGAATGGGAGAAACTCCCCAAATACAGTTGCGCCAAGCTTGTAGCATCATACCCAAGAAGACTTGAGGCTGTAATTGCTGCCAAAGGTGCTTCAGCAAAGTACGAGTAATGGGTCTGAATACGTATTTAAATATCAGTTTCAGTGTTGATGTCTAAAAATCGGTTTTTGTTTTGTCATTATGGGGCATTGTATGTAGATTAATGGTGGGGGGGGGACTATTTCATCCATTTTAGAGAGGCTTTAACGTAACAAAATGTGGAAAAAGTCAAGGTGTCTGAATACTTTCTGAATGCGCTCTATATGGACTGAAAGAAACATTTAAGGAAAATAGCACCTTGATCTTCACCAATGGCCAGAAAAAGGTGACATAGACAACCATAGTTTTTGCATTATCTTGAAAAATCAAGATCAAATAATGTAAAATACTAACAAAGATGAGGGAATGGTCAAAGTCAATTTATTCTGCTTAATTTTTAGTTTTACAGAAGAGAGCATTTCAAACAGAGAAAAGAAACATTTGTATTTGCTGTACCTTAAAGGTCTTATAGAAGAGGGATTTATTTATTTATTTTATTTCACCTTTATTTAACCAGGTAGGCCAGTTGAGAACAAGTTCTCTTTTACAACTGCGACCTGGCCAAGATAAAGCAAAGCAGTGCGACAAAAACTACAACACAGAGTTACACATAAACAAACGTACAGTCAATAACACAATAGAAAGATATATGTACAGTGTGTATATGGGAGGTGAGCGGGGACCCACCCCTTTTCAACAAACAAAGCCATCCCCCATAGCATAATCGACCACCCTGACCGCTGGGCTCAAGTGTGCATCAAAACAGAATGTAAGCTCATATTAACTGGAAGAAAATGTAATGAAGTTGTGTTCTCACACCATTTACATCTGAACCACTCCGCAGTCATTGGACTTCAACACTACACATTGTAGGAGCGACTGAGGTGCTGAGTAAGTTTAAATTAAACTGGGAACTTGGAAAATAACAAGTTAACATGGAGAAATGTTGAGATTTGAATAACATTTGGAAATCTATATTTTTCAGTTTTGATGATCTGATGTTGCCAACAATGTAAACATTTTTTTTAAACGAAATGTTATATTTTGTAGCTTGTAACAACGTATGTGGGCAATATCAATACTTTTGCTATAAGATCAGGCTTTTGGGATTTGCTAACCTTTGCTGCAAAAAAATTTCAAATAACATGAGACATTTCCCCCAGATTTTTTGGGTGCATCTGGTTTATATTATAAGCATATTTCAACACACGATGAATTTCACCAAGAAAAATGTCTTAGCAATACCACTTTGGATCTTAATGACTTCATTTTAATTAATTAATCTTAATTGCCTATTTACCTGTTTTTTGCATTATGTGTGAATATGTTATATATTTCTTGATTTTTAATTGTCTGTAACTATCGATTTTGATCAAAATATATTTTATTTAGTAAACTGTATCAAACTGTTTTATGGAAGGAGATATCACACAGATGACAGAATAGATATAAATACAATATATATTTACTTGGGCATTTACTGAAAAATATTTAAAGGGGAGTATGCCCCGGACCCCTCCAAACTCCAGGCCAGGTGTCAATGTGTGATACAGTAAATTACGGCAGTTCCAAGCATTTTGGGGACCCTAAACGAGATTTGCCCACCTCACCGACAAAACATTTTAATGGCCCCGCTCATGGCGGCAAAGAGAAACATTTGGAGCTTTAAAGTTAATGTCCTGCAATTCTACTCATTTTGCCATGGGGCGGAGAGAACTTAATGTCCTGCAATTCTACTCATTCTGCCATGGGGCGGAGAGAACTTTGCAGTTATTAAGCAAATTTCCTGAAATTCAACACGTTGTGCCATTGTCGTTGAAATAATAAAATTCAGTTTAAAGCTAATATCCTGCAATTCTACACATTTTGCCATGACTTATGCCATGTTCATTTGATATCTGAGTGTGAGTGACTAACACAATCATTGGGGGCCCCCTAGAAGTCAGGGCCCCTGGGCAGTAATTTGGCCATTACGACAAGACTTAGATAGCTGGCTAGACTAACTTGCCTAGCAATCTATAAAATCTTAGCTGACATGGGATAACTGAGTGACTGTCAGTGACTGAAATAACAAGAGAAAAACTTCTGATGTAGAACCACATTTCGAAACTGCACGTTGTGTATTCTACTATCCTACGGTTGTTTTTGGAGGGGGGAGGGGCCTCTAGCGGCTGCTTACTGTATGTCGCTTATAAATAGAAACGGTACTGTAGTAGATGTTTTAGCTACTTATTTAAAGTAACATGATGTGTGATAAATAAAGGACATCCTGAAAGAAACAGTATTTCTGTGAGACACACAGAGAGCCAGTGGTGTAGTTTCAGTGTGTCTGTAGAAGCCTGTAAAACCCATCCGGCTGGGCTGAGGTTGCTGGTCTGTCGGGGATTGAGCTGTATATGTGGTACGTATCAGACTAGAGAAAAGAAACAGACAGTTTAACTTCAGTCCTTTAATTCTACAGTACTGTAAATGTAATGTAATTTAAAAGGATGTAAAATCAATCTGAAACTGAGAGCCATTCACAATCACCAAACACACTGGGCTATTCTGAACTTACATTGTCGTTTTCAGATGACTTTCCATTTTCTTCAAAAGGACCTGCTCAACACAGAAGGAGCCTGCGTGTGTGTGTGTCACTTTGCTGTGCTTAATGTCCCTTCACACTTCTCCTCCTGACTGAAACCATCCAGTAGACCTACAGCTCTATTCTCATGCTCTAACACATTATCTGATGTATAACTTACTGATATGACTACCTCAGACCAACATACAAGCCTAAACAACTTTGAGTCCTATAAAAAGCCCTACATGATATGGATCTATGGGATAGAGTTAAATAGACAAACCTGGTGGTACAGATGTGGATGGTACAGAAGTGATCAGGATGTAGATCCCTGCATTCTCTGAATCAGGAGGAAAGAGAGAGAAGAAAGATCTTTATTATCCTTCAGACTGTCTGTCTTTTTGTACGAAAACAAGTTTGTATCTATATCCAAGGCTATTATTTTTGCTCTACTCACATCTTAATTTGAAGATACCTGCACAGGACCTGCATCTCAAAGAGAGAGGCAAAGCTACAAGTAAGAGGCTGTGTGTCTGTGTGTGTGTGTGTGGGGGGGGGGGTCAGAAGAAGTGAAAATAACAGGGCTTGATGTCACTTCACACTTCTCCTCCTGACTCAAACCACCCTGGAGACTTACAGCTCTGTTCTCACGCTTACAAGATGCTCTGATTTCAAAATGTATGTTTGTAAGGTTGGCATTGAGTGATTAAGCGTTATTAAGCGTTATTGTGCTGAGGGTCCCAAATTCACATCCAAGGTCAGGAAGACAGAGACAGAAGACATTCTGTTACGAACTCACCTGAGTGCAAAAACGTGGACGGTACAAAGGTGATGAGAGAATAGATCCCAGCATCCCTTGAATCCAACATGCCTGCACTACTCATAGCTCCCATCACCAAATCATCTAGAACAGAAAGAAAATGAAACTGAAATTAGATTATGTGGTTGTACATGCATGTGTGTAGTTGTGTTAGTAGTGTGTGCAGTGTTTGATGTATTTTGTTTGGAACATACATTGTCTGTGATCATCCTGTCTGGCTGTAGGTCTGTACAACACAAAAGTATCAGAAGGTTGTGGTAAGAACATATCATCATGGACAATACAGAACTAAAGGTTGATGCAATCTGCATCATATTCACAAGGGAATTCTTACCTCTGAGAACTGGTTTTCTCTGAAAAACAAATTAGGCTAAATGAATGATATTGAACATAGCCTACACTACACAATATCACCAAAAGGAGTTGAAAGATGAAACCATGTCAAAGGCACTTACATTAATATGAGAAGGAAAATGTTTGCAAACTATTTGTTATGCAGAATCAGAAGTACTCACTGGTCCTCCTGCAGAGACAGACAGCTGTCAATCCCATCCAGAACACACCCACTCCAGAAGCCATACACACTGCTGCCTGCCATAGTTGCACCACTGTTTGGTGACATGATGACATCAGGAGAGGTCATTAGCTCTTAATCCAAATGTAAATACTTCAATTGTAGACAGGTGTTAGAATACCACTTTATTGGTAAACGTTTCCGTTTTCATAGATGTGAGAAAAGACAGCTAGTCAGTTAAGCTTTTTACATTTGAGTCTGTGAAGGAAAATGTTATGTATGTGCTTTTCTAATAACCAATTTGACTGGGTCCATGCAACTGACTGATTGATTGTGACTGGGAGGAATCCTCACTATCAGTATAAGCAATTTGGCAGTGTGCCAAGAACATTGTTTTGTAAACCGAAAGGGGTGTCTCAGTTTCAAGGTCTCAGCTTGAAGAGAAGAAGCCTTGTGAGGTATTGGTTGGTCACATGCATGAACCAAATATTAATGATGACTTAATTATGAATAATGAATAAGCTAAATCTTGCAAATATAACTTGTCTGTTTAAGCACTAAATAAGAGAACTAATGGGACTTCCCGGAAGATTTCCCGACCAACGTGTACTATGGTACATTAAGATTGTTGGAACCTCTCCAGCTTGCTGATAATAAATAATGATGAATTTAATATTGACTTCAGATGTCCCTGATGGACATTTCCATGACAAGTCCATGACAATTTAGCAGAGGCTCTTTTTCAGAGTGACTTACATCAGTGCATTCATTCAAAGATAGCTTGGTGAGGCAACAACATATCACAATCACAACAAGTTCATTTTCCCTCAACAAAGTAGTTATCAGTAAAGTCAGTGCTAACAGGAAAAGACAAGTGCATTTTTGCTGTGGAATTACTAAATAAGGATACTTACCCAAAACTATTTTTCGACTGTTTGAATTCACAATGCTGAAATTGAACTGTTTGGTCATAATGACCATCGTTTTGCACATGCGCAGAATACAATAGGTGTTACAATACAACCTTACCATGAAACACTTACTATCAACAATGTATTTTTTTTTTATGTAAGAAAATATTTGCTACCTAATTTTTAAAATAAATAATTAAAAATGAAAAGACTTTTAAAAAAACAACACAATAAAATAACAATAGCGAGGCAATATAAAGGAGGAAATTCAGGTAATATGTATATGTAGGAAGGTGTAAAGTGACTATGTATAGGTAATAAACAAAGAGTAGCAGCAGAATTAAAAAAGAAGCTGTTAAGGAGCCTTTTGGACCTGGACTTGGCAATCCAGTACCACTTGCCATGCAGTAGCAGAGAGAACAGTTCATGACTTGGGTGGCTGGAGTCTTTGACAATTTTAAGGACCTTCCTCTGACCCCGCCTGATATGGATGTCCTGGATGTCAGGAATCTTGTCCCAAGAGATGTACTGGGCCGTACACACTAACCTCTGTGGTCAGATGGCGAGAAGTTGCCAAACTAAGCGGTGATCAATCAGTCAGGATGCTCTCTATGGTGCAGCTGTATAACTTATTGAGGATCTGAGGACCCATGCCAAATCTTTTCGGTCTCCTGAGAGGGGATAGGCATTGTCATGCCTTCTTCATGATAAAGATGACCAACACACCTGATGTAGGATTCACTGCCGTGCTGGGGGTCAAAGGAGAGGTCAAACCTGGTGAGAGGAGATTACACAAGAACAAATGTAAATTATTTTAGTATCTAAGGTCATTCAAAAAGCAGAAAGCACATTTTCTACAAATCAGATGGACTAAAAATACACAAATCTGGACTGAAATTACAAGCATGGGTCAATTCATAAATCGGATGGAGCTTTAGTGAATTATTGTAATAAAAAATATACATGTAAGTTAAAATTAGTGGATCTACTTACTGGTAGTTGGTGTCACTGTGGTGTCTCGGGTCGAAGTAGAAGTAACAGTCGAAACTAGTGGGAAGCAATATGATTGCACAAGAATAAGGTGTTACATTAAAATGTTGTTCACTTAATTTTACAGGCCTGTAATCTAAACCATTGACTGTATAATTGGTATTTGCAGAGATGGTCATTTAGAGACCCAACACACCTTCTGTAGGACTCACTGTCGTGCTGGGAGGCAAAGTAGATCTAGGACCTGGAGTTAAAACCACTGAGAAAACACATATTAATGAAATTAGCATTTTATTAATGATTGTATTAATGATCATCATGGGGTTGTTGTCCTTTTGAAATACCTTCATGACTTGTCTATTCAAAGTGGGAAAAGTAGGACTATAAAATCACTACGGACAGATTGCTTCCTGCCCTGGTAGATTATATTTCTCCTCATTATAGAGACGATAAGACCAGTTCATAAGGTGATCGAGTCTTTCAGGACAGATAAGGTGTTGATTGTTGTCGACAGCTTCCTAGAATAAGGTCACCATGTGTCTAACAGCTGAAGCACAACAGCGCATAGATACAATCTAAACGCTGAACCAGTTCAACAAAGAAATTAAACTTCTCATCCTGGGACTCAACACCAGATCAGCCTGGGATCTGGCCCAGATTAAGACAGTGTGGAGATCCATATGTCAAAGTGCTATGCTCCAAGGAGCGAGCAACAATTAGTGAGTCATTGAGTTAGTGGGGGAGGGAGGGTCAGAATTAATATAGTCCTATTACACAAATCAAAGGGTAGTCAGACCATGAAGACCTGCAGCACTGATAGATTCTTACTGTATAGATAATGACTCACCTGCAAAGCTGTACCCATCACTGCGTGGTGAGAGAGAGTTTGGTCCTGAGCTCACTCTGTAGTCACAGCTCACCTCCTTATGGCTCACTGACTGTAGACTTCTGATAAGATTTTTCTCATCCACAGAGAATTGACAGAACCAGCATTTGGAATCTGTGTGTTTCTTCTTCCTGATGTGTGCTCTTATGAGACACTTACTCTTCTCTCCAACATACAGGTTACAGGTGGTGTCATTACTGACAGAGCCAGGAATTAAACAGGTGATGATGAGGTTCCCTTTCAGACTGACTGTAATATTTGGTTTCTGACCTGTTGGGAGAGGACAACGACTTAATGAAGTACAAGGCACACTATTCAGCATATAAAAATATATAAAAGAGCCTATAGTATTTAACAATGCAAGTTCAAATCATGATGGTCATAAACATGACATGGACTTTTTTTTTTGTATAACTACTTTGAATTAACTTGGACTGTGATTTAAAAACATGTTAAGTTAGCAATAAATTAAGCATTTGCCCAATGAGCACAGACATCAGTTCCACACCTAGTTTTGATTTACATTAGATTGAGTTGTCGACTAATGTGAATTCAAAGTGAAATCAACAACATTTCAGCCATGTCAATGGATTTAGGTTCAAGTTGGGTGAAGAAAAGACCAACATTCCCTAAATTATTTTGGCATATCCAATACATTTTCCACACTGATTTAATGTCATCAGAAGGGTAAACTATTTTTTGTTGAAAAGACGTATAAACAACCAGTTTTTGCCCATACCATTCTACACTTAAAAAATGTACATATAATACATATTTCTGCATTTGTTTATGTAAGTATCTTACCTGTAATTATGTATTTATTACTGCGGGGAGACAGAGAGTGTGATCCTGTGTTCACTCTATAGTCACAGCTCACATCTCTCTCCAACTGCAGATGCCTGAACAGATCATTCTTAGTAACACTGAAGGTACAGAATAGTTTGGATGATGCTGCGTTAAATCTCCTCACCCAAGCCTCTTTGTAGGCCTGAGGCTGGTCTCCAGTGTACAGGTTACAGCTATGACCATCACTGACAGACTCAGGAAGTACACAGGCAATAGTGATGTCATGAGATGATTCGTCATTGACACTAATGTCTGGTTTCTGCATTTTACCTGTGAGGAGAACACATCAATAACTGTCCATACTGTAGGTTAATGAGAATACACACCTCTTTCTGTACCAGATAACGAAAAGAGTAAGAACTAAATAGTCTGTATATGTTAGCATGACATTACATATTCCAATCTGATTACAGTGAGCCAATCAGATCAGTGTATTCATAATAATAATACTATTTTACCAAGAATAGTGATAGGCGCAGGATGACTGTGCATCGATGGATAGTGAGTCTCTACTGTGAAAAAACATCTCATACCATGATTATTATTATATTTTTACTGGGTAACTAAAAACTCATAATAATGATACTGACCTTGGGCTTTCATGGATTGGAACGTATCTAGAAATTATAAAATAGATTATCATCATCTGCCATTCAAAAAGTATGTTTTAACAGGAGACACCTGAACACTTCACACAAGTTGGTAAAGTAGCGTAATCTACTGTAATGCATTAATGGGGATCAAGCAGTGGTCATTCTTAACTCAACAAATTGTAAAATAATGATAGAGAGAAATAAATAAGATGATTAATGGAATAAGATACAAGACACTCATCATAGCCATGAGATTCAGAAATATCAAGAGTTCCTCAATTAAAAGACAAAAAGAGGGGAGAGAAGAAGAGGAATATCCTGTAGCACAAACAGATGATGAAACTGTAGAAATGTAGAAATAACTCACCAAAAAGGAGGATGACCAAGAACAGATGACCAGCCATATCAGGGATGAACAATGCCATTTGTCAGTCAGCTACATACTGTTAGTCTGACTTCACAGTAAGGTGTGTGACTGAGTCAGAGGATTGTTTGAATAGAGACGTAAATGTGGAGCTTGTGCACAGCAAAACCACAGAGAGCAGAAACCTAAACAACAGTCTCATACAGCAAGTGTGAGCTAATGTTGCAGGGGTAAGGGTATCTGAACAATCAGAATCATTTATCGGTCATACACTCCCCTCCATATGCATTTGGACAGTGAAGCCCAAAAAATATGTATGGCTCTATACTCCAGTATTTTAGATTTAAGATAGATTTAAGACTATCCTACCGATCCTCGACTTCGGCGATGTCATCTACAAAATGGCTTCCAACACTCTACTCAGCAAACTGGATGCAGTCTATCACAGTGCCATCCGTTTCGTCACTAAAGCACCTTATACCACCCACCACTGCGACTTGTATGCTCTAGTCGGCTGGCCCTCGCTACATATTCGTCGCCAGACCCACTGGCTCCAGGTCATCTACAAGTCCATGCTAGGTAAAGCTCCGCCTTATCTCAGCTCACTGGTCACGATGGCAACACCCATCCGTAGCACGCGCTCCAGCAGGTGTATCTCACTGATCATCCCTAAAGCCAACACCTCATTTGGCCGCCTTTCGTTCCAGTACTCTGCTGCCTGTGACTGGAACGAATTGCAAAAATCGCTGAAGTTGGAGACTTTTATCTCCCTCACCAACTTCAAACATCAGCTATCTGAGCGGCTAACCGATCGCTGCAGCTGTACATAGTCTATTGGTAAATAGCCCACCCTTTCTCACCTACCTCATCCCCATACTGTTTTTATTTATTTACTTTTCTGCTCTTTTGCACACCAATATCTCTACCTGTACATGACCATCTGATCATTCATCACTCCAGTGTTAATCTGCAAAATTTTAATTATTTGCCTACCTCCTCATGCCTTTTGCACACATTGTATATAGACTCCCCCTTTGGTTTCTACTGTGTTATTGACTTGTTAATTGTTTACTCCATGTGTAACTCTTTGTTGTCTGATCACACTGCTATGCTTTATCTTGGCCAGGTCGCAGTTGCAAATGAGAACTTGTTCTCAACTAGCCTACCTGGTTAAATAAAGGTGAAATAAAATAAATAAATAAATAAAATAGAATGTTTTATATAAGGCGACAGTACAGAATTTCCCCTTAATTTGAGGGTATTTTCATAAAGTACTCAAACCCCTTGACTTATCACACATTATGTTGTGTTACAGCCTGAATTCAAAATGTACTAAATAAATAAACAATCTCACCAATCTACACACAATACAATACACAATACAAATTGAAAACATGTTTTTTGTAATTTTTTGCTACATTTTTGAAAATGAAATACAGAAATATTTCATTTAGATAAGTCTTTACATCACTGAGTCAATACTTTGTATTAGCACCTTTGGGAGCGATTACAGCTGTGAGTCTTTCTGCGTCTCTAAAAACGTTCAACACCTGGATTGTGCAACATTTGGCCATTATTATTTTCAAATTTCTTCAAGCTCTGTCCAATTGGTTGTTGATCATTGCTAGACAACCATTTTCAGGTCTTGCCATAGATTTTCAAGTAGATTAAAGTCAAAACTGTAACTCTGCCATCAGGAACATTCACTGTATTCTTGGTAAGCAACTCCAGTGTATATTTAGCCTTGTGTTTTAGGTTATTATCCTGCTGAAAGGTGAATTCATCTCCTAGTGTCTGGTGGAAAGCAGACTCGACCAGGTTTTCCTCTAGTACTTTGCCTGTGTTTAGCTCCATTACATTTATTTTCTATCCTGAAAATCTCCCCAGTCCCTTAATGATTACAAGTATACCCATAACAAGATGCAGCCATCACTGTGCATGAAAATATGGAGAATGGTACTCAGTAATGTGTTGTATCCTATTTGCCCCAAACATAACATTTTGTATTCAGGACAAAAAGTGAATTGCTTTGCCACAGTATTTGCAGTATTACTTTAGTGCCTTGCTGCAAACAGGTACAAGCTTCCTTCTTTTCACTCCGTCATTTAGGTTAGTTTGGTAGATTAACTACAATTAAAGTAGTCAAGCATGATGTATTTTGGTCCTATATTCTTTGCACCCAATAAATGCATCAAGCTTGTGACTCAACAAACTTGAGTTTGTATGCATTTGCAGTTTGTTTTGGTTGTGTTTTGGATTATGTTTTGCCCAATAGGAAATTAATTGTATCCAACTGTTATGGAAGAAGGTATCAAACAGTCAACATAATATACTTAAATACAGTAGATTTAGCATTTACTAGGGAGAAGAAATAAGAAAAATGCTCAAAGGGGAGTATGCCCCGGACCCCTCCAAAATCCCCAAAATATAAATATTAACACAGTAAGAGATATTATGGATAGACATGTAACAGAAACCAGTTGTCCATGTGTAATACAGTAGACATATTACCTGTTAATCAACTTATTTACAGTAACTGGATGAGTGATAATAAAGGATGTCATGTGAGAAAGAATGTTTTTGTGTGAGATGTGTGAGACATAGATACAGAAAGCCAGAGGTGTAGTTTCAGTGTGTCTGCAGACTGTACAACCCATCCGGCTGGGCTGAGGTTGCTGGTCTGTCGGGGATTGAGCTGTATACGTGGTACGTATCAGACTAGAGAAAAGAAACAGATTCAGTTAAGGGCTTTGAATCTACAGTACAGTAAATGTAATTCATAAGTGGTATTTTATGAGGATGTAAGACCAATCATAAACTGAAAGTCAAAACACAGTGAGAGAAAGAGAGATACTTTTATCCTCGAGTCAGTCTGCCTGTGAAAACAATGCTATATATAATTATAATAATATAACAATATAATATAATACAATGAATAGGACATTTGTGCTGTACTTACATGTTTATTTGCAAATGCCTGTGAATCCACATCAACGGGACCTGCACATCACAGAGAGACAATTCCATGAGTAAGAGGTTGCATGTATGTATGTATGTGTGTTTGAGGGGGATCATGTGTATATTACATGTCTACATTGCATGTGTGTTATTTAGTCGAGTTTGCCCTATTCCATTAGTAACAGCCAAACAGAAGAAGTGCAAGTAACAAGGCTTGATGTAATTTCACACTTCTCCTCATGTCTCAAACCCCCCTGCAGATCTACAGATCTATTCTCACACTGCTGATGCTCTGACACGTTCATCTCTGTTTTAAGTGTTATATATGCATTTTGATAAGGTTGATAAGGTTAGGCCCAAAGTTTAAGCATGTACAGCAGCTGTGCACTTGCAGATGGTCCCGAGATCTGAGGGACAAACCTGAGGGCATGAACGTGGACAGTACAGAAGTGATCTGAGAATCGATTCCAGCATCTCCTGAATCCACCTGTAGTAGAGAGAGAGGGAGAAGAAGAGAAAGAAGAGAGAGACTTTTTATCCTCCAGTCTAAAAACTGTATGTCTATTCTACTCTCTAACTCGTGACATGAACGGCACCCTCCTTTGTATCACAGGAAGTGTTAGTCGGATTTGTGTAATTTGGAGGTCTACACGTCATTCTGAAGTCTACACATGTCCAATGCAATCAAAAATAGTTTATATGACTAAACTCTGTACCTACTTAGGAACACATTTACAAGGTTTAACATGAATTAATGCATTAAGATATTATTTCTGGTGAAGAACATCTTATTTGGTAATAAATACAAATACAAATATAAATAATAAATCCATCTTTATATAGTAATTATAAATATTACCATATAAATACCGCTGTTAGTTTGATACTTTGAACATTCATATGTTGAAGCACTACTAATGTAACATTAAGGTCTTGATCCTCAGATCAGACAGACAAAGGGCAGAGGATGCTGGTGAGAGGAGTTATAGGAGGACGGGCTCATTGTAATTGTTGAAATGGAATGAAGAGAATGGAGTCAAACACATAGTTTTGATGTGTGTGATGTGTTTGACTCTGTTCCGTTAATTCCATTCCAGCCATTACAATGAACCCATTCTCCTATAACTCATCCCACCAGCCTCCTCTGTCAGAGGGGTCCATGTGTACAGATTCCACTGTAATGTAGAATAATCACCATGACTCCGCTGCTCACCGCTCCCATAGACACCAAATCATCTACAACAGAAACACAATGAAAATGGGATTACAGTGTTTGTACATGCATGTGTGTAGTTGTGTTAGTAGTGTGTGCAGTGTTTGATGTATTTTGTTTGGAACGTACATTGTCTGTGATCATCCTGTCTGGCTGTAGGTCTGTACAACATAAAAGTATATAAGAAGGTTGTGGTAAGAACATCTCATCATGGACAATACAGAACTAAAGGTTGATACAATCTGCATCATATTCACAAGGGAATTCTTACCTCTGAGAATTGGTTTTCTCTGAAAAACAAATGAGGCTAAATTAATTATATTGAATATAGTCGAACCTATACAATATGATCAACATGAGTTGATAAATTAACCCATTCCAAAGGCACTTACATTGATGTTAGCACGGTACATTTTCAAATGATTTGTTTTGCATAATCAAATGTACTCCCTGGTCCTCCTGCAGAGACAGACAGCTGTCAATCCTACCAGGAACACACCCACTCCAGAAGCCACACCCACTGCTGCCTGCCATAATTGCCCCACTATTTGGTGACATGATGACATAAGGAGAGGTCATCAGCTCTTGTTCTTCTAAGAAAATGTGCACAGTTCTGTTTTCAAATGTGTGAGAAAAGACAACTAGACAAGGATACTTACACAGAATGCTTTCTTGACTGTTTGATTCCACTTCACTTTCTGTGGAGCTTTGACCTCCTGGTCACATGTAAGAGAGAAGGACAACTTAATAACAGAGTTATTTAAATAGTTCTAAGAAGAGACAAATTGTTTGATTAATCCTAATGCCTTGACTGAATTTACATTTGGCTATATTTGCAAAATTGGTTTATGCTTTAAAAGACAAAAATATTTAGCAAACTTAATTAAACCAATTGGCTAAACTTACTTTCAGTTGGACTTGCTGGGGTGTCAGTGGTCAAAGTACAGCAAATAGTCGACCCTGATGCAAAGCAAATCATTGATTTGATTATACAAAAATACATTTAAATGGGTTGATTTTAAACAATCAAATATCAACCTCTTTTTGTAATGAGGCAATTTTGTGATGTGGAAAAAAACAAAACATGGAGAAGATAAAGCTACTCTATTTGTTTTACTTATATTTGCTAACTAGAAAGATGACTAAGAGACCTGATGAAGGATTCACTGCCCTGCTAGGGGTCAAAGGGGAGGTCAAACCTGGTGAGAAGATATTACTCATATTACACAAGAACAAATTAAAGTTATATCCTTCCTGTTTTGCCCTGTCCGGGGGTGTCCTCGGATGGGGCCACAGTGTCTCCTGACCCCTCCTGTCTCAGCCTCCAGTATTTATGCTGCAGTAGTTTATGTGTCGGGGGGCTAGGGTCAGTTTGTTATATCTGGAGTACCTCTCCTGTCCTATTCGGTGTCCTGTGTGAATCTAAGTGTGCGTTCTCTAATTCTCTCTTTCTCTCTCTCTCTCTCTCTCTCGGAGGACCTGAGCCCTAGGACCATGCTCCAGGACTACCTGACATGATGACTCCTTGCTGTCCCCAGTCCACCTGGCCGTGCTGCTGCTCCAGTTTCAACTGTTCTGCCTTATTATTATTCGACCATGCTGGTCATTTATGAACATTTGAACATCTTGGCCATGTTCTGTTATAATCTCCACCCGGCACAGCCAGAAGAGGACTGTCCACCCCACATATGCTCTCTCTAATTCTCTCTTTCTTTCTCTCTCTCGGAGGACCTGAGCCCTAGGACCATGCCCCAGGACTACCTGACATGATGACTCCTTGCTGTCCCCAGTCCACCTGACCGTGCTGCTGCTCCAGTTTCAACTGTTCTGCCTTATTATTATACGACCATGCTGGTCATTTATGAACATTTGAACATCTTGGCCATGTTCTGTTATAATCTCCACCCGGCACAACCAGAAGAGGACTGGCGACCCCACATAGCCTGGTTCCTCTCTAGGTTTCTTCCTAGGTTTTGGCCTTTCTAGGGAGTTTTTCCTAGCCACCGTACTTCTACACCTGCATTGCTTGCTGTTTGGGGTTTTAGGCTGGGTTTCTGTACAGCACTTTGAGATATCAGCTGATGTACGAAGGGCTATATAAATTGATTTGATTTGATTTGATAATGTAATATCTAAGGTATTTCAATAAGCATGAAGAGAGAAGTACACTACACATTACCTACTAATCAGATGGACTAAAAGTGGTTAAAAATCTGGACTGAAATTACAAGCAGCTATGAATACATCTATTAGTTAACCGGTCAGAGCTTTAGTGAATGAATGTGAACAAAGATATTGTATTTGCAAACTAAGTTAAAATTGGTGGATCTACTTACTGGTAGCTGGTGTCACTGTGGTGTCTGGGGTAAAGGTACAAGTAACAGTGGAAACTAGTGGGAAGCAATATGATTACACAAGAATAAGGTTTTACATTCACATTTGGGTCACTTAATTTTACAGGCCCGTAATCTAAACTCTTGACTGTATAATTACTCTTTGCAAAGATGGTCATTTAGAGGCCCAACACACCTTCTGTAGGACTCACTGTCGTGCTGGGCGGCAAAGTAGACCCAGGACCTGGAGTCAAACCCACTGAGAAAACACATGAAAATGAATTTAGCATTTTTTTAATTACTGTTGTTGGCCTTTTGAAATACCTTCATGACTTGTCTATTCAAAGTGGGAAAAGTAGGACTATAAAATCACTACGGACAGATTGCTTCCTGCCCTGGAAGATTATATTTCTCCTCATTATAGAGATGATAAGACCAATTCATAAGGTGATCAAGTCTTTCAGGACAGATAAGGTGTTGATTGTTGTTGACAGCTTCCTAGAATAAAGTCACCATGTTATCTAACAGCAGAAGCCTAACGGCGTATAGATACGATCTAAACACTCGACTAGATGAGCACAGACATTATAATACTTGTGCTGATGATCCCAGGCGTTGGTGTTGAGGCTGGTGTCATATCTATAGAACAGCTTCATTATCTAACAGAACAGCTTCATTTACACATTAACACAACTATTCTTATTGCTATAAAATAACAGCAGTGACACCTTAAAAGCACAAATGTGTAGTCTACCTGCTATAGAAGGTGTCTGTATAGTTGTTGGATCGCTGATGTGAACTCCCACCAGATCTAAAATCATTTGGGATTGAAATGTGGTATTTAGTTTGTTGGTCAGAATTAATATAGTCATTCTAAGAAGATGCTAAAATCAAACTGAGTCAGATCATGAAGACCTGCAGCACTGATAGATTTGTTTAGATAATGACTCACGTGTAAAGCTGTACCCATCACTGCGTGGAGAGAGAGAGTTTGGTCCTGAGCTCAATCTGTAGTCACAGCTCACCTCCTTACGCCTCACTGACTGTAGACGACTGATCAGATCACTATGTTTTGGAGTGAATTGACAGAACTGCTGTCCAGATGCTGAGGTGGCTTTTCTCTTCTTGATCGGTGCTGTGAAGGATGGCTGACTCTCCTCTCCAACATACAGGTTACAGGTGGTGTCAGGACTGACGGATCCAGGAATCAAACAGATGATGTTGAAGTCCTCATCTAAATGGACTGTAATGTCTGGTTTTGGATCTGTTGGGAAAGGACAGAGACTCATTTTTGCATCACTCTATTTGAATGTAATGTATATGTCACAAGTGACACTCTTACTAAACTAGAGCCTGCCATTCTCTTTATAATACGTATCAGCATGTCTTATTTGATATCATTCCTATTTATGAGTGCCATTTTAATTTATCTTTATTTAACTAGGCAAGTCAGTTAAGAAAAAAAATCTTATTTTCAATGACGGCCTAGGAACAGTGGGTTAACTGCCTGTTCAGGGGCAGACAGACAGATTTGTACCTTGTCGGCTGGGAGATTTGAACTTGCAACCTTTAGGTTACTAGTCCAACGCTCTAACCACCATGCTACCCTACCGCTCCTGCAGTGGTGCTGTGTGCTGTGTGTTTTTCAACGATTGCCTTTCTCTTAATTCCTTAACATTCTCACATGTGAAATCAAATTGAATCAAATTGAATCGCATGGACAATTTTGCTTGCTTGTATGGTGTGCAGTCATTCCACAGATCTCCCTCTCCCTGCTCGGGAGGAAGAGCCGAACCCTGTTCGGGTAGAGCCAAACTAATCCTGTTCGGGTAGAAAGGAATGAACAAACCCTGCTCGGAAGGACCCGAATGAACATTGGCCACCGATCGGGAATCAACTGCTGTGTTAGTTTGGCCCGTTGCTTCTAGTTAGCCTACAGCCGTAAATCCCAGCCTATTTATACATTTCTAATAGGACCGTAGTGATACTGTGTATTACTGAGTTGATAAAGAACCTTTGATTGTACTTTTGCCTCTCTGTGGTTGTTTGCTGTGGGATCTTAGAACTCTACTTTTGACATTTACATTTCAAATATTTATTGTCTTCACAACAACTATTTTGAAATTACATAGGATGAGATTGTGACTTAAACAGAATCATTCAAGATAATCTGAATATAACATTTCTTACAAAGAATAGTAAGAGAGACAGAACCACTGTGCATCGATGGATAGTAAGTTTCTACTGTGTAAAAACATCTCAGTTTGATCTCAGCAGATGAACTTTGACCTGCCAATGAGAGCAGCTCAGTCCCCGTGAGTGACTTTGTACAGGGTGAGTGTTTAGGATTTTTCACCTCTGTGTAGAAGTAACACTGAGACACAGAGCCAGATGGAGGAGTCTGAAGGCTCAGCCGAACTGAGTCTCTCTCTCTGATGACTGTAGAACTGACTGTCAGCCTGGGAGGAGGTGGGTCTCGTTGAACGTTGCATTTAAAAAACATTACAGGTAATCCATCCATACTAACAGTATGGAAAATCCATTAATAAAATGTTCAACTATGTCAGCATTTATGTTTGTATAAAGTACAGTAATTAATATCATTATGTGCAATGAAGACGTTTCAGAAATACGACAGAAGATCTCATTTTCAGAACGAGCATAATTAATACGGTATAACAGTGAAGTGTATCATTGTTAAACCACCTACTTACCCAGAACAGTGACTGAGACAGGGTCACTAAAAGGAGATGTGTGAGACTTCCATACAGTGTAGTAACACGTCACTTTGACCACAGCTGGAAATGTTGGACCAGACCTCTTGAGCAGCTCAGTTCCTGTTATTGTCTGAGTACACAATGAGTCTGGAAGATTCTTCCTCCCCTCTATGTTGAAGTAACAGTGAGACACAGGCAGAGATGGAGGAGTCTCACAACTCAGCTGAACTGATTCTGTTTCTCTGATGACTGTAGAACTCACTGTCAGCTGAGGAAGGTCTGTGAGAATAGGGGAATTTAGCATTTAGCATTTTGTGGTTTTGAGAAATGTACTGACAGACTAATCCCTCCTTGTTATTTCAGGCTTAAGGATCTTGAGTCAATATCTTTATGCAGCGACAGTATGGGAAATTAAGGAGATATAATATATTGCTTGATTGTTTCACGTAATAGATTATGAGAACACACAGTATGATAACATATCACAAGAGGAACGTGGTAATGATGGCACATCAGTACATTGTTTACAACCATTCAAATAGTCTTCTTACCCTGAATTGTGACTGTTGAAGGCTCACTGTATATGGATCTAACCTGTGAACCTGTAGCACTATACTGACATTGGATTTTGACCTCAGCTGGTGAACTCTGACCTGTCCACCTCACCAGTAGTGTTCCTGTGAGTGTCTGTTGACAGGGTGATGGAAGGGTGAATTCCACTTGCCCAGCCATTTTGAAGTAACACTCAGAGACAGATGGAGGAGTCTGACAGTTCAGCTGAACTGAGTCTCTCTCTTTGATGACTGCAGGAATCACTGTTAGACTGGGCTGAGGAGGATCTGTGAGATCAGTGGGATGATGGAGTGTTTTTTAAAATTGAATTATAAATTCCTTTTCAATGTTTTAATGTACAACTTAATATTATATGAGTTTGAAAGAGAAAACAATTCAGACACTGTTGTCTATTTAAGCAATAAATAATGAGAGCCCATGCTAGGAACAGCCCTTAGGAGGGAGTTATCACACAATAATCCTCGGCTTCGATGGCCATTTTGATTTTGTAAAACGGTTGCCAACATTTAAACTAAACTAATGATTAAGGACCTGTCTTTCATTCAAGACGTATTATTGTTCTGAGTAAATGTGTTTTATTTACATCCTTCCACCAGGACATTTGCTCATTTTGGAACGTTGCTAAATGGACACAGCCAAACAACAGAAGTGATGGATTTCTTTCTGACCAGAACTGTCCCAGAGCTTGGGGAGGTGTGTCTGCGCTTGTGCTGCAGCGACAGGTGCACAAGACAAAACTTTACCAGCATCACACATATCGGTGAATCACTGTGACATATGAAATACAAGTGATAGTGTAATCAATCTGCAATAACTACGTAAAAAAGTAACAGACGTGTTAATTTATTATGTGACGTACAGTCATATCTAGGTCCTGATTGGTCAACAAGCTTATTTGACGCATCAAACAGTGTTATTTCATGTGTATCTTTTTGGAAATGCAACGACCCAAATGGCGTTCCATACTTTTACAGATGCACAATCGAGAGCATCCTGTCGGGCTGTATCACCGCCTGGTACGGCAACTGCTCTGACAACTACTGTAAAGTTCTCCAGAAAGTAGTGAGGTCTGCACAACGCATCACCGGGGGGCAAACTACCTGCTTTCCAGGACACCTATACCACCCGATGTCACAGGAAGGCCATAAAGATCATCAAGGACAACAACCACCCGAGCCACTGCCTGTTCACCCCCCTATCATCCAGAAGGCGAGGTCAGTACAGGTGCATCAAAGCAGGGACCGAGAGACTGAAAACAGCTTCTATCTCAAGGCCATCAGACTGCTAAACAGCCACCACTAACATTGAGTGGCTGCTGCCAACATACTGACTCAACTCCAGCCACTTTAATAATGGAAAATTGATGTAAAAAATGTATCACTAGCCACTTTAAACAATGCCACTTAATATAATGTTTACATACCTTACATTACTCATCTCATATGTATATACTGTACTCTATAACCCTACATTACTCATCTCATATGTATGTACTGTACTCTATAACATCTACTGCATCTTGCCATCTTTATGTAATACATGTATCAATAGCCACTTTAAACAATGTCACTTAATATAATGTTTACATACCCTACATTACTCATCTCATAAGTATATACTGTACTCTATAACCCTACATTACTCATCTCATATGTATATACTGTACTCGATACCATCTACTGCATCTTGCCTATGCCATTCTGTACCATCACTCATTCATATAGCTTTATGTACATATTCTTTATCCCTTTACACTTGTGTGTATAAGGTAGTAGTTTTGGAATTGTTAGTTAGATTACTCGTTGGTTATTACTGCATTGTCGGAACTAGAAGCACAAGCATTTCGCTACAATCGCATTAACATCTGCTAACCATGTGTATGTGACAAATAAAATTTGATACTTTCCAGTGAACGACACACTGACATCACGTACAGATGCGCGTGACTCTTGGCTGCAGTAAGAAAGCCATGCCATCTGCTCACATTCAACATAGCCTAGATTTAAATTTTTATTATTCTAAACAAAATAACTTTTGGGGGGCTCTCCTAACGCTTACAATGATGTGTTGATTCTTGCTTGAACAGTCACTAAGATTATATTTTGGTTGTGATCTTTGTAAAATAACTATTTTGGATGCAGCAAGTTGTTAGCTAGAATGCTAAACACTCACTGACATGGCCATAGGCTGCAGCAAAAGATAGCCAAAGAGACATTTTACTGGTTGAAGTTGAAGTTATTTTTAAGTATAATGCATTTGATTTGCAATGATGACACAAACATTATATTAAGCAGGACATTCGTACGAGCCTTAAACTCCAATTATAATCCAAAAGTAGTGTGAAATTCACTCATAGGCAACATGTAAATAGAGGCTATTTTTGTTGGCGTTCTGTTCTCTCACCATAGTAGATTGAGCAGTCAAATGGCATAGTGAATAGACCATTTTTTTGTGTTTGTAAACGTTGCCGCAGGAGGGCGATGCGCGCAACGTTTGCAAACACTAAAAAAATGATCTATTCACTATTCCATTTGACTGCTCAATCTACTATCTCATCAGCCCAGCCAGGCAATTTATTATCTTGATCTCCACTGTAAAAAGCATTTAGATATTATATCCCATATATTTTAGACTGGCATTTGGTTTTCAACAGCGGAGATTTGGATTAATCTTGCTGTCTGTCTCATTCCACAGGGATGCTGACCCATGTTGACTCCAATCCTTCCCACAGTTGTGTCAAGTTGGCAGGATGTCCTTAGGGTGGTGGACCATTCTTGATACACACAGGAAACTGTTGAGTGTGAAAAAGCCAGCACTGATGCAGTTCTGGCACCTTCTACCATTCCCCGTTCAAAGGCACTTAAATATTGTGCCTTGCCCTTTCCCCCTCTAAATGGCACACATACACAATCCATGTCTTTAAACTGTCTCTTCCCCTTCATCTATTTACTGATTTAAGTGGCTTTAACAAGTGACATCAATAAGGGATCATAGCTTTCATCTGGATTTGCCTGATCAGTCTATGTCATGTTAATGTTTTGTATACCCAGTGTATACAGCAGCTCATGGAAGGATGAAATCGTATGGATGAATTCATCAAAATTACGTTTTTATTGAAAATATTTCAATCATTATTTGAATATTTTGGTAACCCGTTGTTTTGTCTGGTAGCCCAAAAAGTTACATATTGCAGCTTAAAGTCCATAATAATGATACTGACCTTTGGCTTTGAGGAACTGGAAGGTATCTAGACATAACAAAATGGGTCATTATCATGCTCTTTTTGCCATTATGAAAAATAAGAAAACATGAGATGGGAACACTTTACACAAGCTGGCGAAGCAGAACAGTCTGTAATGCATTCACAGCCATGTTATCAAGCAGTGGTCATTCTTATCTGTACAAAATGTAAAATAATGACAGAGAAATTAAAAATCAATAGGATGATCAATGGAATAAGACACACTTATTATAACCATAACATGTTGAAATATTAAGAGTTCCTAAAGTAAAAGACTAAAAGAGGGGAAAGAATAATGGAATATCCTGTCGCACAAACAGGTGATGGAAAGGAGAAATAACTCACCGAAAAGGAGGATGAGCAAAAACAGACGACCAGCCATATCAGGGATGAACAATGTCATTTTTTAGACAGCTACATACATACTGTTAGTCTGACATCACAGTAGATGGTGGCAGTGACTGGGACAAAGATGAAATGTTTCAATAGAAAAGCAGATGTGGAGCTTGTTCACAGGAAAACCACAGATGTCTCATATGGCAACTGTGGGCTAATGTCATGTTGCAGAGGACGAGGCTGAACATTCAGAATCATTCATCTGTAATTATTTTTAGGTTCTAAAGCTACCTGTCTTCAACAAAATGTGTTTTGTATCATTATTGCAGGCAATTCCATTTCTAAAACAAACTAACTAACTTGTCTTTCTGAGAAAAATATTTATCTTCGACCTTTTGTTTTAAGTTTTTAACAGCACAATGTTTAACTACAAAAACCCTGCATTTGTGGTTGAGAGTTTTAGAATCTCTAAAATGTAGAAGGGTTTTCATATTTCATTTATGTTTGGGCGAGTCACGTTTAATAATATGCCAGAGCAGTGACGGTAAACTGATAAGCGCAGTAAAGGAAAGGATGGATGGAAGGAAGGAACGGAGGAGAGAAGAAAATGCGAGTTCACACTACTGTTTGAATGTTAAATGACGAGACAGAGGCATTGATGCGAGTAACCAGTCTTGTTCGGTACATCACAACACATCCAGGTATCTCAAGCACCCCGGTAAAACACAAGAGTTGCAGTAATGAACATTTACCAACAGATGGAATCAGTGTGCCATTTTACACCCATAACTACTGCTCAGACTGATCAGTTAACCTTTAATGCTCTGTCTGGTACCTACATTTCAGCTCCCGTTCAGATAAACCGCGTGCTTTGCTTGAAGTGCATAAACATTGAACGTGTGTAGGCTGAGAATGCAGTTGCTGTTTTTAAACGAAGGTTTTTATATAGCCTAACTTTGATATTAACCATTTGATCATGACACCTTAAGAAAGCAGCAGCCGCCAAAGAAGTAGCGGCTATTTGGTTAGATTACGGTTGGTTGATACATTTGTCAATTTCATTGTTAGAATCCAGCAAAGCACCTGCTGTGGCACGAAAAACTCCTCTTCATCCACCCACGATGGTGTTGGTTAATGAAGCGCTGAAGGAGTTGGACTCTCGATTCGTCTCTCATCTCAGGCCATCCGTGGCGACAAAACAGGGAAATATCCATCTGTGGACCTGATGAGGTTGAAGTACATGACACGCAAGACCCTGAAAATAGGAATCGAGGGCGGGGTATTGGTGAGGACATCAACTCGATAGCAAACGGCGGACAGGGGAGGTTTCGGGTAAGTGACCCATGCATGTCTAAATCTTATTAAAGTACTCACATAATGATGAAGCCACCATGGACTTCTACTCACGGTGATGGCCAATGCGCTCCTCTTGGCAATAGCCTCTCTCAAGATGAGCTACTTTGAAAAACAGTGCTGCTGGTCACAAAAAAATGGGAGTTGAGAATTATATTGGTTCTAGAGACAGTCTTCTATTTTCAGCAGTAGACATTTGCTTTCCAAACTATTTTTTTCCCGCAATTTTTATATTTAAATATGCAAACAGACAGCTGCAACCAACTACATATCATCCATGGATGGCAGTTCCAGTTCAGATCAGAACTGGCAGCCATTGCTAGTGTACCCATGAGTTTCCACTCAAAATGCCAGGATAAGAGGATCCAAAAATCGATGTATTATGTCTATGGCCACAACACAACAAGCTGTACATTTGGCATGTATGCTGCCCAAATTGCAGCCTTCCAGACTGTAGGCAACCTGTAACTACCAAAATCTATGCCAAGGCGCATTGAAGCTGTTCTTGCTGCTGGTGGAGGCCAAACACAAACACTGCATGCTCTTGTGATTACATTTAATCCAATTATTTTTGAGAAGCTATTGAACCTCTGTGGCTAAATATGTTCTCTGGTGTATTTTGAACATTGAGAACAGGTTCCCTTGGTTGGTTAAAAAATAATTCATTTGTTGTTTTGCCTCTTGGGCCCAGCCCCTGACTCACATAATTGACCAGTCACATTTAGTTATTATGCAGTTTATTTTTTCAGTTACCCAATCAAGGCAGGGCCCCCCATTTACCCAAACCTCTCCTCCCCCCATCTGAAGATTAGCAGAGTGGCAGTAGGAAGCTGTCTACACTCATTGAGAGCAGGCTCCTGAATCCTTCTGTGGTTTGCGGTTGCAGTAAAAAATATATACTACAAATCTAATATGTACTGTAAAATGTATGTATACATTTGTGACCTTTTTTCTGCCTTCTGGGCCCAGGGGCTTCAGCCAAGGGAAGCACCTTTGTTAATCTTGCCCAGGGCGTACCCCAACAATAGAATGGTGTGGGCATATACCTGTTACAAAAAATATTAAATCAAGTATTCTGTTGATTGGCCAGCTCAGCCAATATGATATCATGTTCAATGAGGAAATGGCAAGCATTATCGAAACAGCCTGTTTTGTGTTACAAGTTTAAGTGTTTTTTTTGTTTTTGTTTTTTCAAGTTATGCTTTGGCTACAAATACAAGTATAGGATTAGTGATGGGGAAACAAAGCTTCCTGGAGCGTTGAGATTTTCCAGCTAATTGTCTGAAATAGGTTAATTACTCAAGGCTTTGATCAAGTGCACATCAAACATAACATCACTATACCGGATGAGTCCACAACATTATTTGGGTACAAATTAACAGAATATACTTTTTTTTTTAAGTGAGATCTCCACCGGACAGTTACTTTAATAGGCTCCTTGTGGCAACTAGGCTTTGTTAACCCAAGTAATTAAATCAAGAATAATGTGATCCAAGGCGAATGGACTTCATTTTCTGAATGTGGTTGTAGCTTATCTGGAAAATGAGCCAAACTTCATGGTACCAGTTTTGAATTTAAAGTGGTGTGTTTATTAGATAAGTCAACATTATATGACAAACATATTGAACATGGGTTTGCTGTTCAATATAATGTAGCTCAATATGTGTTCACTCTTCCTTGCCAGCTGGCAGTCAAGGGTAGGGTCAAGGAGCCAAAGGCCACTGAGAACACTGATCCCAATGTGGAGAAGGCTCCAAAGGCTGCCAAGGTTGGAGCCAAGAAGACTAAGGACAAGGAAGCCGGTAAACTGAATCCACTGAATTGATTGTGCTCATCACTCCTAGGATTTAGACATCACCCTATAATCTGCCCAATTGTATGGGATCATTGTTATTGAGCTACACCCATTGCAATGGAGGACATTTAACATTGCTCATTCAATGACTTGTATGGGTATCTCTCTTCACCTCATTGTGTCCATGACTGCATGCATACACACACATCACTAACTCTTGTCTCTAGAAGCTGAGAAGAAAAAGGCTACAGCCAAAAAGCAGAAGGAGAAACCTTCAGAGACAAGTGTGGTTTCAGTTATGTTCTGACTATTGGCATTGTTCAAGTGGTTTTGGGTTATAGGGACTTTTTTTACACTTTTGTCATGGGTACTGTTCCCTATTTGGGCTTTACCATGGTTGAATTGAATCTCAAATTGAATCTCATGTTTTAAATACTACCACAAACTAGCAGCATTGCAAACCTGTCATTTTCATCTTTCAGGATGAAAACTCAGGAAGTCCGCAAAAGCATCTGCTTCCAAGGTGGCCCCTGCTAAGAAGCCCAAGTCAAAGAGGACAAAGGGGCAGAGAGGACAGCTGAGGATCAACCCAAAGGACAGAAGACTACCAAGGGTGAAGGGGCAGCCAAGAAGGGTGCAAAGGCCAAAGCTTTCCAGAAGCCTGCAGAGGGTGATGAAGGGGACACTGCTGCTCCTGAAGCTAAAACCACAGGGAAATGAGACACGAGGGCAGCAGCAGAGTGACTGCACTCCTTTTATCCACATTGTATGTTTTTAAATAAAGCAGTTTTTTGTACTACATGTTTGTGGCATTTAAGTGTAGACCGAGCTGCTGTAAAATGTCATCTCCACTTTTCCTGTAGAGAAGTGTTGGTGGTAGCTAAGGCTTTGTAAAGATGTTTAATGATTCACTGATGCAAGTTTATATAATATATATAGATATACACAGTATGTTAAGTTCTTGTTTCTTGCACCTGCTTAATCAGTACCCTCTTCTGCCAGATTAGTTGTATCACTAGTACAGTGACTACCCTGTTCCTGGAAAATATTGATGGTTGATGGTTGTTTTCTACACAGTCAGGACTTTGTTGTTCATCCATCATAGGTTGATGACCATGGCACGATTCGTTGGGGAAATCTGGTACAGTGAGTGTGCAGATGGTTGAGATCCATCTGAGCCTGGAACACACTGGACATGATATCTTGGTACCAGTCTCCTGAGGGACGACCCTGATACTGGTCTTTCACTGTTCTCTCCACCAAGGAATTTTTGATGCTGCTGGTTTGTGGTAGCAGTCTTTCTATACAGTTAGAACTAGCCATCTCAAAACAAACATTTCCCATAACTATGAAGCTATGGGAAGTTATTCAAAACTTTTCTGTTATGGGTCAGTGCCCACAATTGTGCAATGCAACATGTTGTACCACTTCAGTTTGTCTACAAGGGGGTGCAATAACTAATTGGGTCTTCAGTTTGGTATTCAAAGGTACCCAACCCAGAGCATTGCTGTCCGCTCGTGCTCCTTGTTCTTTATTCCCTGGAAGTTTAACCAGCTTTTACTCAACCACCCCTAAGGAGAAGAATAAATCATTAATGCTGTGGAC
The DNA here is from genome assembly GCF_002021735.2 of Oncorhynchus kisutch. NCBI lineage: Eukaryota > Metazoa > Chordata > Actinopteri > Salmoniformes > Salmonidae > Oncorhynchus > Oncorhynchus kisutch. The sequence goes on along the minus strand of NC_034174.2, from coordinate 46,138,891 downwards.
CTCAAGGCCTGGATTTGAAAAAGGATACACATGAAGAGAGCATAGGCAACGCCATTGAATGTGGGGTCTATCTTTTATTTTTTATTTTTTTATTTCACCTTTATTTAACCAGGTATGGTAGTTGAGAAGAAGTTCTCATTTACAACTGTGACCTGGCCAAGATAAAGCAAAGCAGTGCAACAGAAACAACAACACAGAGTTACACATGGAATAAACAAGCGTACAGTCAATAACACAATAGAAAAAAAGAAAGTCTATTTACAGTGTGCGCAAATGGCATGAGGAGGTATGGCAATAAATAGGCCATAGTAGCAGTGTAATTACAATATAGCAGATTACCACTGGAGTGATAGATGAGCAGATGATGGTGTGTAACTAATGATATTGGTGTGCAAAAGAGCATAAAGGTAAATAAAAACAATATGGGGATGAGGTAGGTAGATTGGGTGGGCTATTTACAGATGGTCTATGTACAGCTGCAGCGAACAGTTAGCTGCTCAGATAGCTGATGTTTAAAGTTAGTGAGGGAAATGTAAGTCTCCAGATTACGCCATTTTTGCAATTCGTTCCAGTCACTGGCAGCAGAGAACTGGAAGGAAAGGCGGCCAAAGTAGGTGTTGGCTTTGGGGATTACCAATGAGATGTACCTGCTGGAGCACGTGTTATGGGTGGGTGTTGTTATCGTGACCAGTGAGCTGAGATAAGGCAGAGCTTTACCTAGCATAGACTTGTAGATGACCTGGAGCCAGTGGGTCTGGCGACGAATATGTAGTAAGGGCCAGCCAACTAGAGCATACAGTTCGCAGTGGTGGGTGGTATAAGGTGAGTTGGTAACACAACTGATGGCACTGTGATAGACTGCATCCAATTTGCTGAGTAGAGTATTGGAAGCTATTTTGTAGATGACATCGCCAAAGTCGAGGATTGGTAGGATAGTCAGTTTTACTAGGGTAAGTTTGGTGGCGTGAGTGAAGGAGGCTTTGTTGTGAAATAGAAAGGCAATTCTAGATTTGATTTTGGATTGGGAGATGTTTGATATGAGCCTGGAAGGAGAGTTTACAGTCTAGCCAGACACCTAGGTATTTGTAGTTGTCCACGTATTCTAGGTCAAAACCGTCTAGAGTAGTGATGCTAGTCGGGCGGGCGAGTGCAGGCAGCGAATGGTTGAAAAGCATGCATTTGGTTTTGCTAGCGTTTAAGAGCAGTTGTAGGCCCCGGAAGGGGTGTTGTATGGCATTGAAGCTCATTTGGAGGTTAGTTAACACAGTGTCCAAAGAAGGGCCAGATGTATACAGAATGGTGTCGTCTGCGTAGAGGCGGATCAGGGAATCACCCGCAGCAAGAGAAATCGATGATATATACAGAGAAAAGAGTCGGCCCGAGAATTGAACCCTTTGGTACCCCCATGGACACTGCCATCCGGACAACATTTTACACACTGTACTCTATCTGCGAAGTAGTTGGTGAACCAGGCGAGGCACTCATTTGAGAAACCAAGGCTATTGAGTCTACCAATAAGAATACAGTGATTGACAGAGTCGAAAGCCTTGGCGCGGTCGATGAAGACGGCTGCACAAAACTGTCTTTTATCGATGGCGGTTATGATATTGTTTAGTACCTTGAGCGTGGCTGAGGTAACCCGTGACCAGCTCGGAAACCGGATTGCATAGCGGAGAAGGTACGGTGGAATTCGAAATGGTCAGTAATCTGTTTATTAACTTGGCTTTCAAAGACTTTAGAAAGGCAGGGCAGGATGGATATAGGTCTGTAACAGTTTGGGTCTAGAGTGTCATCGCCTTTGAAGAGGGGGATGACCGCGACAGCTTACCAATCTTTAGGGATCTCGGACGAAACGAAAGAGAGGTTGAACAGACTGGTAATAGGGGTTGCAACAATGGCGGTGGATAGTTTTAGAAAGAGAGGGTCCAGATTGTCTAGCCCAGCTGATTTGTACGGGTCCAGGTTTTGCAGCTCTTTCAGAACATCTGAGATCTGGATTTGGGTGAAGGAGAAGCTGGGGAGGATCGGGCAAGTAGTTGCGAGGGATGTGGAGCTGTTGGCCGGGGTTGGGGTAGCCAGGAGGATAGCATGGCCAGCCGTAGAGAAATGCTTATTGAAATTTTATTGATGAATTAGATTATCATGGATTTATCGGTGGTGACCTTGTCGCCTAGCCTCAGTGCAGTGGACAGCTGGGAGGAGGTGCTCTTGTTCTCCATGGACTTCACAGTGTCTCAAAACTTTTGGGAGTTAGATCTCAAAATTCTGTTTGAAAAAGCTAGCCTTTGCTTTCCTGACTGACTGTGTGTATTGGTTCCTGACTTCCCTGAACAGTTGCATATCGCGGGGACTATTCGATGCTATTGCAGTCCGCTACAGGATGTTTTTGCAAGAAAATGTCTTCCGTGTGTAAACAATTTCACTGGCTCCTCATCATCCTCCTCCTTTCCGCTAAGCCCTCCCTGTGTTGGCCTGGCTCCACCACATGCATCAGAGGCAGAGTACGGGTGTGTTAGTCAGTCGTCCCCCGCCCCTCACACCAGGCCCCGCCTCTGTCCCTCATTGTTCCGGTGAGCCCCGCCGTCGCCTCCCTTCGTCACTCATTGAGAGAGCCCCACCCCTGTAGGTCAACTCGGGACATCAGGAAGCAACCCAGTTACTGCGAGATGACCTCCCAGTTCCTCCACAGGAAGGCGAGGAGGACGACGAAGAGCAGCATGGAGAAGGTGTGGCTGCGCGTCATTAAACTCTGTTTTAAAGTCACCATTGGCCTCATGGTAAAATCTCTGAGCGGGTTTCTTTCTCTCCAGCAACTAAGTTAGGAATGATTCCAGTATATTTGTTGTGACTGTTTATATTGACACCCCATCCAAAGTGTAATTGTGTAATTTTACCAATAAGTGTCCTTCTTTGTGAGGCATTAGACAACCTCCCTGGTATTGTTGTTCGAATATGTGTTTGAAATTCACAACGCGACTGACCGACTTTTCAGATAATTGCATGTGTGGGGTACAGAGATCAGATAGTCATTAAAATCATGTTAAACACTATTATTGCACACAGAGGGAGTCCATGCAAAGTATTATGAGACTTGTTTAGCAAAATTTTACTTATTTTGGATTTCCATAACAAAGGTGTTGAATACTCATTCACACTTTTGTTGTTGACATTATTCCACTTTGACATTATTTATTTTAATGTTTTATTTGACCTTTATTTAACTAGGCAAATCAGTTAATAACAATTTCTTATTTACAATGACAGCCTAGGAACAGTGGGTTAACTGCCTTGTTCAGGGGCAGAACAACAGATTTTTACCTTGTCAGATCGGGGATTTGATCTAGCAACCTTTCGATTACTGGCCCAACGCTCTAACCAATGATGAGTCAGACCACAGAGTGAAGGAAAAGCAGCCAACAAGTGCTCAGCATATGTGGGAACTCCTTCAAGACTGTTAGAAAAGCATTCCAGGTGAAGCTGGTTGACATAATGCCAAGAGTGTGCAAAGCTGTCATCAAGGCAAAGGGTGGCTATTTGAAGAATCTCAAATATAAAATATATTTTGATTTGATTAACACTTTCTTGGTTACTACATGATTCCATATGTGTTATTTCATAGTTTTGATGCTTTCACTATTATTCTACAATGTAGAAAATAGTAAAAATAAAGAAAAACCCTTAAATGAGTAGGTGTTACACTACACCGGTAGTGTATACAAATCATTTACTTTGCAATCTCATGGTAATTTGTTATAATTAGTATTACCCTATGGCATTCTTCTACCATGTTCCAATGCATCATTATATATTACAAGATAGGTAATCATTTAATGTAATTCAAACAATTGCAGTGCTGCTTTTCACATGTATTCTTATAACAAGACATGGGCTAGTTGTAAAACACAGTATGTAATGTGACTGACGCAGAACCAACATTTCCATGCAAATGCAACTGGTATCTTAGTGGAAGACACACAAAGAATGCAGTTTGATCTCTGCTTCACTGTCAGGAATTACACTGCTCTTTAATTAATAATATACATGAGAAGAATAGTAAACTAACAAATGAAAATGGCAGACACTGCTCTTTGCTTTGGTATTACCCTGCCATTTGCAACATATCATGCCAAGGAAGAAGGCAGTAACTGCTGTTTAAGGGTCAACGGTCATGTCAGAGGTCATATTCAACATGAATATAATATTAACTAATAGTAAGGCAACAGATCACCACATCTCAAATGATCTCCCCAGAATTCATTTGACTCAATACCAACGATATATCTGTACACAGTGTATATATACTAGTGCAAGAGTTGGATCAGAGGAATAACTCACAGCAAAGGAGGATGATCAAAAACAGATAACGAGCCAGATCAGGGGTGAATAATGCAATGTTTCAGAGAAACAGACTATCACAAACTACATAATAAGTACTGTGTCTGTGACTGAGAGAATTCTATTAATAGAGAGGAAGACGAGGAGCCTACTCACAGGAAACCACAAAGAAAGTCCATCAACTGGTGTGATTAGAGGTAAATATCTCCTGCTCCTAACATGAGCCAAAACCACTTGCTTATCTGTCAGAGGAAATAACTATATTTTATTCAGGATTTCTTTTTAACTACACTGCACAATAAAAAGCAGGTTTCATGTACAACTACAGTATATATTGCCAACATCCAAAAGTAAGAAACAAGAAACAGTCTTGCTGTGTCTTCATATGACTCTCCACATTGTGCATTAGAGGCAATATTTTTCCTATCTACTGTAGTTATTATCTTAATAAGATAGAGGTGCAGATACATAAGCAGTAAACTACAACACTGAACATTTCCATGGAAATATAACATGACAAGTGGTGCTTGTTGTAATGGTCAGAAGCATGAATACATTTCTCAGAATGGTGATTTTGGGGTATGAATTTAGTTGAGTTTTTTTTTATATCTTGCTAAAATTGTCAGGTAAAGTGGTTGAATAGTTTCAGTTAGATGTATCTGAGGTTTGGTTCAACAGTACTTCTGTCAATCTCCTCAACACAACTAGTCTCTGAAATGTGATGGGCTGAAGTTTCAGAAGGACAGGATGTGGCAAGAGTCTCGTCTAACTTTCCACCCTACTGTGGTGTGTGTGTGTGGGTGCGTGTGCATGTGTGCACTCGTGCACCTGATTGCAGGTGTGGATACGTGGCAGCACACACTTACTGGTTGGTATGTGATCTGTAGACTGTGTGACTGCTGCAGGAGAATGCAGGCCAATTTGCCTCCCTCGCAGTAGAACCAAACCACAGTACACATAATCTATAAATTGTCCTTTGAATAATATTTTTAGTCCAGGACTAAGCATTATCTGTCTCTGGGAAAATCAGGGGAAAAGGGCCTTGGTCCGAGAGGTGACCAAGTACCTGATGGTCACTCTGACAGAGCACCAGAGTTCCTCTGTGGAGATGGGAGAACCATCCAGACAGACAACCATCTTTGCAGCACTCCACCAATTAGGCCTTTATGGTAGAGTAGCTAGACAGAAGCCACTGCTCAGTAAAAGGCACATGACAGCCAGCTTAGAGTTTGCCAAAAAGACAGCACCTAAAGGACTCTCAGACCACGAGAAACAAGACTCTCTGGTCTGATGAACCCAAGATTGAAGTCTTTGGCATGAATGCCAAGAATCACGTCTGGAGGAGACCTTGCACAATACCTATGGTGAAGCATGGTGGTGGCAACATCATGCCGTGGGGATGTTTTTCAGCAACAGGGACTGGGACACTAGTCAGGATCGAGGGAAAGATGAACAGAGCAAAGTACAGAGAGATTATTGGCGAAAACCTCCTCCAGAGTACTCAGGACCTCAGACTGGGGCGATGGTTTACCTTCCACTAGGATAAGGACCTTAAGCACACAGCCAAGACAGGGCAGGAGTGGCTTTGGGACAAGTCTCTGAATGTCCTTGAGCGGCCCAGCCAGAACCCGGACTTGAACCCGATCAAACATCTCTGGAGAGATCTGATAATAGCTGTGCAGCGACGCTCCACATCCAGCCTAACAGAGCATGAGATGTTCTGGAAAGAATGGGAGAAACTCCCCAGAATTATTCATTTAATATTGACTTCAGGTGTCCCTGATGGTAATTTCCGTGACAAGTAATTTAGCAGAGGCTCTTATCCAGAGCGACTTATGTGCATTAATCTGAAGATAGCTTGGTGAGGCAACAACATATCACAATCACAACAAGAAAATTTTCCCTCAACAAAGTAGTTATCAGCAAAGTCAGAGCTAGCAGAAAAAGACAAGTGCATTTTTGCTGTGGAATTACTAAATAAGGACACTTACCCCAAACTATTTTTTGACTGTTTGAATTCACAATGCTGTCTGTGGAGCTTTGACCTCCTGTGCACATGCAAGATAGAGACAGTTTGTTAACACACATTACAACTTAAGCTACACCAATAAACAAAAATTTCAGTTGGACTCTTTGGTGTGTCAGTTGTCAAAGTAGGACTAACAGTCAAATATAGCGCAAAGCAAAGTCATTGGATCTGGTTATACAATAAGGTATCTTAATGGGATGTTTTAATCAATTCAATATCAACCTCACTTCTAGAAATTAGGCACATTTGTGATTAAAAAAATTCATACAAAGACCTGGGTCTGACAATAAGACAATAAGTGGCAGCTAATAGGCCGGTGACGATGACCGCCGAGCGCCACCCGACCGGGAAGGGAAACCACCCTCGGTCGGACTCGTGACAACAACCTTACCATGAAACACTTACCTTTAAAACACTGCATTGCTGAAAGTAAGAAAATATTTGCTAAAAAACTCTAAATAAACAAATAAAAAAACATTTAAATAAGTAACAATAAAATAACAATAGCGAGGCTATATACTGGAGGTAACTCAGGTAAAATGTGTATGTAAGAAGGTGTATGTGACTATGCATACAGTTGTAGTCAGAAGTTTACATACTTCTGTTTACATACTTCTGACTTCAACTGTATGTTGGAGTCATTAAAACTTGTTTTTCAACCACTCCACAAATGTCTTGTTAACAAACTATAGTTTTGGCAAGTCGGTAAGGGCATCCATCTACTTTTCCAAAAATTGTTCACAGACAGATTATTTCACTTATAATTAACTGTATCACATTTCAAGTGGGTCAGAAGTTTACATACACTAAGTTGACTGCGCCTTTAAACAGTTTGGAAAATTCCAGAAAATTATGCAATGGCTTTAGAAGCTTCTGATAAGCTAATTGACATCATCTGAGTCAATTGGCGGTGTACCTGTGGATGTATTTCAAGGACTACCTTCGAACTCAGTGCCTCTTTGCTTGACATGGGAAAATCAAAAGAAATCAGCCAAGACCCCCCCAAAAATTGTAGACCTTCACAAGTCTGGTTCATCCTTGGGAGCAATTTCCAAACCCCTGAAGGTACCACGTTCATCTGTACAAATAATAGTACGCAAGTATAAACACCATGGGACCACGCAGCCGTCATACCGCTCAGGAAGGAGACACATTCGGTCTCCTGGAGATGAACGTACTTTGGTGAGAAAAGTGCAAATCAATCCCAGAACAGCAGCAAAGGACCTTGTGAAGATGATGGAGGAAACAGGTACAAAAGTATCTATATCCACAGTAAAATGAGTCCTATATCGACATATCAGCTCAGCAAGGAAGAAGCCATTGCTCCAATAACGCCATAAAAAAGCCAGACTATGGTTTGCAACTGCACATGGGGACAAAGATCATACTTTTTGGAGAAATATCCTCTGGTCTGATGAAAGAAACATTGAACTGTTTGGCCAAAATGACCATCGTTATATGCACATGCGCCGAATACAACAGGTGTTACAATACAACCTTACCATGAAACACTTACTATCAACAATGCATTTTTTTTAAATGTAAGAAAATATTTGCTACCTTTGTTACATTTTTTTAATAAATAATTCAATAATTATTATTTTTTAAACTTTTAAAAAAGCAACACAATAAAATAACAATAGCAAGGCCATATAAAGGAGGAAATTCAGGTAATATGTGTCACGACTCTGACCGAAGGTGGCTCCCCTTCCCGTTCGGGTGGGGCTCGGCGGTACTAGCTGCCACTGATTATTTTCTGACGCTCCTTATGTGTTTATTGAGTACACCTGTTTTGAGTTGGTTATAATTAGTGAGGCTTTATTAGTCAGCCGGCCCGCCTGGTTCTTTGTGCGGGATTGATTATTGTTACCCTGGTGTTTGCATTAGATGTACATGTTCGTGTATTTAGTGCTAGACTGTTTTCGTTTCTCTGTGTCTGGGGCATTTGGTTTGAGCACCCGTAAATGGGTTGAACGTAGTTCACCGTGTGTGCATTAAAGTAGCACTTTATTGAACTCTGCTTTCCTGCGCCTGATTTCACCCTCACGACACCCAGGACCTTACAATATGTATACAGTGCCTTGCGAAAGTATTCGGCCCCCTTGAACCTTGCGACCTTTTGCCACATTTCAGGCTTCAAACATAAAGATATAAGACTGTATTTTTTTTTAAGAATCAACAACAAGTGGGACACAATCATGAAGTGGAACGACATTTATTGGATATTTCAAACTTTTTTAACAAATCACAAACTGAAAAATTGGGCGTGCAAAATTATTCAGCCCCCTTAAGTTAATACTTTGTAGCGCCACCTTTTGCTGCGATTACAGCTGTAAGTCGCTTGGGGTATGTCTCTATCAGTTTTGCACATCGAGAGACTGACATTTTTTCCCATTCCTCCATGCAAAACAGCTCGAGCTCAGTGAGGTTGGATGGAGAGCATTTGTGAACAGCAGTTTTCAGTTCTTTCCACAGATTCTCGATTGGATTCAGGTCTGGACTTTGACTTGGCCATTCTAACACCTGGATATGTTTATTTTTGAACCATTCCATTGTAGATTTTGCTTTATGTTTTGGATCATTGTCTTGTTGGAAGACAAATCTCCGTCCCAGTCTCAGGTCTTTTGCAGACTCCATCAGGTTTTCTTCCAGAATGGTCCTGTATTTGGCTCCATCCATCTTCCCATCAATTTTAACCATCTTCCCTGTCCCTGCTGAAGAAAAGCAGGCCCAAACCATGATGCTGCCACCACCATGTTTGACAGTGGGGATAGGGTGTTCAGGGTGATGAGCTGTGTTGCTTTTACGCCAAACATAACGTTTTGCATTGTTGCCAAAAAGTTCAATTTTGGTTTCATCTGACCAGAGCACCTTCTTCCACATGTTTGGTGTGTCTCCCAGGTGGCTTGTGGCAAACTTTAAATGACACTTTTTATGGATATCTTTAAGAAATGGCTTTGTTCTTGCCACTCTTCCATAAAGGCCAGATTTGTGCAATATACGACTGATTGTTGTCCTATGGACAGAGTCTCCCACCTCAGCTGTAGATCTCTGCAGTTCATCCAGAGTGATCATGGGCCTCTTGGCTGCATCTCTGATCAGTCTTCTCCTTGTATGAGCTGAAAGTTTAGAGGGACGGCCAGGTCTTGGTAGATTTGCAGTGGTCTGATACTCCTTCCATTTCAATATTATCGCTTGCACAGTGCTCCTTGGGATGTTTAAAGCTTGGGAAATATTTTTGTATCCAAATACGGCTTTAAACTTCTTCACAACAGTATCTTGGACCTGCCTGGTGTGTTCCTTGTTCTTCATGATGCTCTCTGCGCTTTTAACGGACCTCTGAGACTATCACAGTGCAGGTGCATTTATACGGAGACTTGATTACACACAAGTGGATTGTATTTATCATCATTAGTCATTTAGGTCAACATTGGATCATTCAGAGATCCTCACTGAACTTCTGGAGAGAGTTTGCTGCACTGAAAGTAAAGGGGCTGAATCATTTGCACGTCCAATTTTTCAGTTTTTGATTTGTTAAAAAAGTTTGAAATATCCAATAAATGTCGTTCCACTTCATGATTGTGTCCCACTTGTTGTTGATTCTTCACAAAAAATACAGTTTTATATCTTTATGTTTGAAGCCTGAAATGTGGCAAAAGGTCGCAAAGTTCAAGGGGGCCGAATACTTTCACAAGGCACTGTATGTAGGAAGGTGTAAAGTGACTGTGTATAGGTAATAAACAAAGTGTAGCAGCAGAATAAAAAAGGAGGTCAATGCAAATAGTCTGGTTAGCCATTTCATTAACTCTTCAGCAGTCTTATAGCTTGGGGGTAGAAGCTGTGAAGGAGCCATTTGGACCTGGACTTGGCAATCCAGTACCACTTGCCATGCAGTAGCAAAGAGAACAGTTCATGACTTGGGTGGCTGGAGTCTTTGACAATTTTAAGGGCCTTCCTCTGGCCCCACCTGGTATAGATGTCCTGGATGGCAGGAAGCTTGTCCCAAATGATGTACTGGGCCGTACACACTAACCTCTGCGGTCGGATGCCGAGAAGTTGCCAAACCAAGCGGTGATCAATCAGTCAATGCTCTCTATGGTGCAGCTGTATAACTTTTTGAGGATCTGAGGACCCATGCCAAATCTTTTCGGTCTCCTGAGAGGGGATAGGCATCATGCCTTCTTCACGACTGTCTTGCTGTGTTTGGACCATGATAGTTTGTTAGTGATGTGGACACCAAGGAAGTTGAAGCTCTCGAACTACAGCCCCGTTGATGTGAATGGGGGGGGGGGGGGGGGGGGGGGGGGGTTGTGCTGAGGAAGCGCTTGTTGTCTTGGCATCACACTGCCAGGTCTCTGACCTCCTCCCTATAGGCTGTCTCATCTTTGTCAGTGATCAGGCCTACCACCATTGTGTCGTCTTCAAACTTCATGATGGTGTTGGAGACGTGCATGACCACGCAGACGTGGGTGAACAGGTAGTACATGAGGGGACTCAACACGCACCTTTGACTTCCCCCTGTGTTGAGGATCAATGAGGGAGATTCTTTTGTTGCCTACCCTTACAACCTGGGGGCGGCTCGTCAGGAAGTCCAGGATCCAGTTGCAGAGGGAGGATTTTAAGCTCTGGGTACTTAGCTTAGTGATGAGCTTTAAGGGGAACTATGGTGTTGAACGCTGAGCTGTAGTCAACAAACAGCATTCTCACGTAGGTGTTCCTATTGTCCAAGTGGGAAAATGCAGTGTGGAGACGGTGGGATGATGGTGTTGATGTGAGCCATGACCAGCTTTTGAAAGCACGTCATGGCTACCGATGTGAGTGCTATGGGCCAGTAGTCATTTCTGTACAGCACTTTGAGATATCAGCTGATGTACGAAGAGCTACATAAATACATTTGACTTGATTTGATTTGATTTAGCAGATTACCTTGGCATTCTTGGGCACAGGGTGGTCTGCTTGAACATGTCGTTATTACAGACTCGGTCAGGGAGAGGTTGAAAATGTCAGTGAAGACACTTGCCAGTTGGTCAGTGCATGTTCTCAATATGCCTCCTGGAAATCCGTGTGGCCCTGCAGCCTTGTGAATGTTGACCTGTTTAAAGGTCTTACTCACATCAGCTACGGAGAGCGTGATCTCACAGTTGTCCGAAACAGCTGGCGATCTCATACATGGTTCAGTGTTGCTTGCCTTGAAGCAAGGTGCGGCAGTGTAGCCTAGTGGTTAGAGCGTTGGACTAGTAACCGGAAGGTTGTGATTTCAAACCCCCGAGCTGACAAGGTACAAATCTGTCGTTCTGCCCCTGAACAGGCAGTTAACCCACTGTTCCCAGGCCGTCATTGAAAATAAGAATGTGTTCTTAACTGACTTGCCTGGTTAAATAAAGGTAAAATAAAAAAATATATAAAAAAATAGAAGGGATTTAGCTCGTTTGGTAGGCTTTCGTCACTGGGCAGCTCACAGTCGGATTTCCCTTTGTAATCCGTAGTAGTTCGCAAGCCTGCCTTTTCCGATGAGCATCAGAGCCAGTGTAGTTGGATTCAATCTTAGCCCTGTATTAATGCTTTGCCTGTTTGGTGGTTCGTCGGAGGGCATAGCGGGATTTCTTATAAGCATCCGGATTAGTGTCCCGCTCCTTGAAAGCGGCAAGCTCTAGCTTTTTGCTCAGTGCGGATGTTGCCTGTAATCCATGGCTTCTGGTTGGCATATGTACAATCAGATGAAGTCGGTGATTGATGTGGTATACTCCACAATGCCATCAGATGAATCCCAAAGCATATTCCAGTCTGTGCTAGAAAAACAGTCCTGTAGCTTAGTATGCGTGTCATCTGACCACTTCCGTATGGAGCGAGTCACTGGTAAGTCCTGATTGAGTTATTTGTTTTGCTTGTTAGCAGGAATCAGGAGGATAGAATAATGGTCAGATTTGCCAAATGGAGGGCGAGGAAGTGATTTGTTCACATCTCTGTGTGTGGAATAAAGGTGGTCTAGAGATTTTTTTCCTCTGGTTGCACATTTGACATGCTGGTAGAAATGGGAAAAGTCCCCAGCCACTAGGAGCGCCACTTCTTGATTAGCATTCTCTTGTTTGCTTATGGCCTTATACAGCTCGTTGAGTGCTGTCTTAATGCCTGCATCGGTTTGTGGTGGTAAATAGACAGCTACGAAAAATATAGATGATCTCTCTTGGTAAATAGTGTGGTCTACAGCTTGTCATGAGATAATCTACATCAGGCGAGCAAAACCTCTAGACTTCCTTAATATTAGAGATTGCGCACCAGTTGTTATTGACAAATAGACACCGACCACCATCTTACTGGAGGTTTATTGTTCTGTCTTGCCGATTCACGGAAAACCCAGCCAACTGTATATGATCCATGTCCTCGTTCAGCCATGACTCGGTGAAGCATAAGATAAGGATGGTAAAGCAGGATTATCCACTTGCAGACGAATTCTCACCAAGCATCAGGATCTGCGGCCCCTGTATCGGTCGTCTCCTCTTCATGCGAATGACGGGGCTTTGGGCATGGTCCGTGAAATGACGTAAATCTTTCTCCTTCAATTCATAAAAAAAAAATCTGATGTCCAGAAGCTCATTTCGGTCATAAGAGACAGTGGCAGAAACATTACGTAAAAAACAGGTCACAAAAAACACCCAGAATAGCACAATTGGTTAGGAACCCTGATTACACAAATAGAAAGGTATTTGTTATTTCTGTTAGAGTACAACACAACTCAGTCAGTAGAAAGATTCACAATTTCATAATTTGGCATATTATTGTTAAAACCCAGAACCTTAAAAGTTTATGGTGTACCATGGGATGCCCCGTTAACATCCCAAATAATGCTTACATGGTTATTCCCTTCATTAACTTCTAGAATGGTCTCTGCCACTTATGATTGCCTGCTGTCTGTTAAATGCTCTACATTGGGTTTCACTCTAGTATGGAACTGTGAAATGCAGAGATTGGGGCACAACCTGAACTGTGAGTTAACAGCAGCAAAAAAGGTTATCCTTAGTGGATTACCCCTACAATCCTCTTGCCTCAAACATGGTTATCATATTTTCAAGATATTGTTCGTATAGAGCGATCAGCGGCCATGATAAACAAAGCTCGGGTAAATACAATTGAGGTATGGGATGTATTAACCAAAACGATCAGATATCAGCACCTCTTGAACAAGCAATGGACCTACATGGTAAGGGAGTTGGGGGACAACATTTTATTTTCTGAGAATAATATAGAATATGTTTTATTGTAAACTTGTAAATTTGTCTGAGAAAAGACAGGTAGTCAGGTAGAGATGGATGCTTACCCAGAACGCTTTCTGTGGAGCTTTGACCTCCTGGGCACATGCAAGAGAGAGAGACTGTTTAATAACAGTTAACACACAACACAACTTATTACGCTACTAAACTAAAATCATGTGGACTCTTAGGGGTGTCAGTTGTCAAAGTAGAACTAGAAGTCAAACCCGGTGCAAAGCAAAGTCATTGGATCTGATTATACAATAATAAAGGTATCTAAATGGGTTGATTTAATTAGTGAAATATCAATGTTTTTTTAATCAGGGGAAATTTGTGCATAAAAACCTAGGTTCAATAAAGCTAGTCTATTTGTTTAGGTCCTATCTGCTAACTAGAGAAAGATGACCAATACACCTGATGTAGGATTCACTGCCGTGCTGGGGGTCAAAGGAGAGGTCAAACCTGGTGAGAGGAGATTACACAAGAACAAATGTAAATTAATTTAGTATCTAAGGTCATTCAATAAGCAGAAAGAGAGAAGTATACTACACATTTTCTACAAATCAGATGGACTAAAAGTACACAAATCTGGACTGAAATTACAAGCATGGGTCAATTCATAAATCGGATGGAGCTTTAGTGAATTATTGTAATCAAAAATATACATGTAAGTTAAAATTAGTGGATCTACTTACTGGTAGTTGGTGTCACCGTGGTGTCTCGGGTCGAAGTAGAAGTAACAGTCGAAACTAGAGGGAAGCAATATGATTACACAAGAATAAGGTGTTACATTAAAATGTTGTTCACTTAATTTTACAGGCCTGTAATCTAAACCATTGACTGTATAATTGGTATTTACAGAGATGGTCATTTAGAGGCCCAACACACCTTCTGTAGGACTCACTGTCGTGCAGGGAGGCAAAGTAGATCTAGTATTTTATTCAGGTGGTTGTTGTCCTTTTGAAATACCTTCATGACTTGTCTTTTCAAAGTGGGAAAAGTAGGACTATAAAATCACTACGGACAGATTGCTTCCTGCCCTGGTAGATTATATTTCTCCTCATTATAGAGATGATAAGACCAGTTCATAAGGTGATGATAATGATCAGGACAGATAAGGTGTTGATTGTTGTTATCAGCTTCCTAGAATAAGGTCACCATGTATCTAACAGCTGAAGCACAACAGTGCATAGATACAATCTAAACGCTGAACCAGTTCAACAAAGAAATTAAACTTCTCATCCTGGGACTCAACACCAGATCAGCCTGGGATCTGGCCCAGATTAAGACAGTGTGGAGATCCATATGTCAAAGTGCTATGCTCCAAGGAGCGAGCAACAATTAGTGAGTGATTGAGTTAGTGGGGGAGGGTGTCAGAATTAATATAGTCATATTAAACTAATCAAAGCGTAGTCAGATCATGAAGACCTGCAGCACTGATAGATTCTTACTGTATAGATAATGACTCACCTGCAAAACTGTATCGATCACTGCGTGGTGAGAGAGAGTTTGGTCCTGAGCTCACTCTGGCTTGTCTCCAGTGTACAGGTTACAACTATGACCATCACTGACAGACTCAGGAAGTACACAGGCAATAGTGATGTCATGAGATGATTCGTCATTGACACTAATGTCTGGTTTCTGCAGTTTACCTGTGAGGAGAACACATCAATAACTGTCCATACTGTAGGTTAATGAGAATACACACCTCTTTCTGTACCAGATAACGAAAAGAGTAAGAACTAAATAGTCTGTATATGTTAGCATGACATTACATATTCCAATCTGATTACAGTGAGCCAATCAGATCAGTGTATTCATAATAATAATACTATTTTACCAAGAATAGTGATAGGCGCAGGATGACTGTGCATCGATGGATAGTGAGTCTCTACTGTGAAAAAACATCTCATACCATGATTATTATTATATTTTTACTGGGTAACTAAAAACTCATAATAATGATACTGACCTTGGGCTTTGATGGATTGGAACGTATCTAGAAATGATAAAATAGATTATCATCATCTGCCATTCAAAAAGTATGTTTTAACAGGAGACACCTGAACACTTCACACAAGTTGGTAAAGTAGCGTAATCTACTGTAATGCATTAATGGGGATCAAGCAGTGGTCATTCTTATCTGAACAAATTGTAAAATAATGATAGAGAGAAATAAATAAGATGATTAATGGAATAAGATACAAGACACTCATCATAGCCATGAGATTCAGAAATATCAAGAGTTCCTCAATTAAAAGACAAAAAGAGGGGAGAGAAGAAGAGGAATATCCTGTAGCACAAACAGATGATGAAACTGTAGAAATGTAGAAATAACTCACCAAAAAGGAGGATGACCAAGAACAGATGACCAGCCATATCAGGGATGAACAATGCCATTTGTCAGTCAGCTACATACTGTTAGTCTGACTTCACAGTAAGGTGTGTGACTGAGTCAGAGGATTGTTTGAATAGAGACGTAAATGTGGAGCTTGTGCACAGCAAAACCACAGAGAGCAGAAACCTAAACAACAGTCTCATACAGCAAGTGTGAGCTAATGTTGCAGGGGTAAGGGTATCTGAACAATCAGAATCATTTATCGGTCATACACTCCCCTCCATATGCATTTGGACAGTGAAGCCCAAAAAATATGTATGGCTCTATACTCCAGTATTTTAGATTTAAGATAGAATGTTTTATATAAGGCGACAGTACAGAATTTCCCCTTAATTTGAGGGTATTTTCATAAAGTACTCAAACCCCTTGACTTATCACACATTATGTTGTGTTACAGCCTGAATTCAAAATGTACTAAATAAATAAACAATCTCACCAATCTACACACAATACAATACACAATACAAATTGAAAACATGTTTTTTGTAATTTGTTGCTACATTTTTGAAAATGAAATACAGAAATATTTCATTTAGATAAGTCTTTACATCACTGAGTCAATACTTTGTATTAGCACCTTTGGGAGCGATTACAGCTGTGAGTCTTTCTGCGTCTCTAAAAACGTTCAACACCTGGATTGTGCAACATTTGGCCATTATTATTTTCACATTTCTTCAAGCTCTGTCCAATTGGTTGTTGATCATTGCTAGACAACCATTTTCAGGTCTTGCCATAGATTTTCAAGTAGATTAAAGTCAAAACTGTAACTCTGCCATCAGGAACATTCACTGTATTCTTGGTAAGCAACTCCAGTGTATATTTAGCCTTGTGTTTTAGGTTATTATCCTGCTGAAAGGTGAATTCATCTCCTAGTGTCTGGTGGAAAGCAGACTCAACCAGGTTTTCCTCTAGTACTTTGCCTGTGTTTAGCTCCATTACATTTATTTTCTATCCTGAAAATCTCCCCAGTCCCTTAATGATTACAAGTATACCCATAACAAGATGCAGCCATCACTGTGCATGAAAATATGGAGAATGGTACTCAGTAATGTGTTGTATCCTATTTGCCCCAAACATAACATTTTGTATTCAGGATAAAAAGTGAATTGCTTTGCCACAGTATTTGCAGTATTACTTTAGTGCCTTGCTGCAAACAGGTACAAGCTTCCTTCTTTTCACTCCGTCATTTAGGTTAGTTTGGTAGATTAACTACAATTAAAGTAGTCAAGCATGATGTATTTTGGTCCTATATTCTTTGCACCCAATAAATGCATCAAGCTTGTGACTCAACAAACTTGAGTTTGTATGCATTTGCAGTTTGTTTTGGTTGTGTTTTGGATTATGTTTTGCCCAATAGGAAATTAATTGTATCCAACTGTTATGGAAGAAGGTATCAAACAGTCAACATAATATACTTAAATACAGTAGATTTAGCATTTACTAGGGAGAAGAAATAAGAAAAATGCTCAAAGGGGAGTATGCCCCGGACCCCTCCAAAATCCCCAAAATATAAATATTAACACAGTAAGAGATATTATGGATAGACATGTAACAGAAACCAGTTGTCCATGTGTAATACAGTAGACATATTACCTGTTAATCAACTTATTTACAGTAACTGGATGAGTGATAATAAAGGATGTCATGTGAGAAATAATGTTTTTGTGTGAGATGTGTGAGACATAGATACAGAAAGCCAGAGGTGTAGTTTCAGTGTGTCTGCAGACTGTACAACCCATCCGGCTGGGCTGAGGTTGCTGGTCTGTCGGGGATTGAGCTGTATACGTGGTACGTATCAGACTAGAGAAAAGAAACAGATTCAGTTTAGGGCTTTGAATCTACTGTACAGTAAATGTAATTCATAAGGGGTATTTTATGAGGATGATTTAAGACCAATCTTAAACTGAAAGTCAAAACACAGTGAGAGAAAGAGAGATACTTTTATCCTCGAGTCAGTCTGTCTGTGAAAACAATGCTATATATAATTATAATAATATAACAATATAATATAATACAATGAATAGGACATTTGTGCTGTACTTACATGTTCATTTGCAAATGCCTGTGAATCCACATCAATGGGACCTGCACATCACAGAGAGACAATTCCATGTGTATGTTTGTATGAGTGTGTGTTTGAGGGGGATCATGTGTATATTACATGTCTACATTGCATGTGTGTTATTTAGTCGAGTTTGCCCTATTCCATTAGTAACAGCCAAACAGAAGAAGTGCAAGTAACAAGGCTTGATGTAATTTCACACTTCTCCTCATGTCTCAAACCCCCCTGCAGATCTACAGATCTATTCTCACGCTGCTGATGCTCTGACACGTTCATCTCTGTTTTAAGTGTTATATATGCATTTTGATAAGGTTGATAAGGTTAGGCCCAAAGTTTAAGCATGTACAGCAGCTGTGCACTTGCAGATGGTCCCGAGATCTGAGGGACAAACCTGAGGGCATGAACATGGACAGTACAGAAGTGATCTGAGAATCGTTTCCAGCATCTCCTGAATCCACCTGTAGTAGAGAGAGAGGGAGAAGAAGAGAGAGGAGAGACTTTTTATCCTCCAGTCTAAAAACTGTCTGTCTATTCTACTCTCTAACTCGTGACATGAACGGCACCCTCCTTTGTATCACAGGAAGTGTTAGTCGGATTTGTGTAATTTGGAGGTCTACACGTCATTCTGAAGTCTACACATGTCCAATGCAATCATAAATAGTTTATATGACTAAACTCTGTACCTACTTAGGAACACATTTACAAGGTTTAACATGAATTAATGCATTAAGATATTATTTCTGGTGAAGAACATCTTATTTGGTAATAAATACAAATACAAATATAAATAATAAATCCATCTTTATATAGTAATTATAAATATTACCATATAAATACAGCTGTTAGTTTGATACTTTGAACATTCATATGTTGAAGCACTACTAATGTAACATTAAGGTCTTGATCCTCAGATCAGACAGTCAGAGGGCAGAGGATGCTGGTGAGAGGAGTTATAGGAGGACAGGCTCATTGTAATTGTTGAAATGGAATGAAGAGAATGGAGTCAAACACATAGTTTTGATGTGTGTGATGTGTTTGACTCTGTTCCGTTAATTCCATTCCAGCCATTACAATGAACCCATTCTCCTATAACTCATCCCACCAGCCTCCTCTGTCAGAGGGGTCCATGTGTACAGATTCCACTGTAATGTAGAATAATCACCATGACTCCGCTGCTCACCGCTCCCATAGACACCAAATCATCTACAACAGAAACACAATGAAAATGGGATTACAGTGTTTGTACATGCATGTGTGTAGTTGTGTTAGTAGTGTGTGCAGTGTTTGATGTATTTTGTTTGGAACATACATTGTCTGTGATCATCCTGTCTGGCTGTAGGTCTGTACAACATAAAAGTATCAGAAGGTTGTGGTAAGAACATATCATCATGGACAATACAGAACTAAAGGTTGATACAATCTGCATCATATTCACAAGGGAATTCTTACCTCTGAGAATTGGTTTTCTCTGAAAAACAAATGAGGCTAAATTAATTATATTGAATATAGTCGAACCTATACAATATGATCAACATGAGTTGATAAATTAACCCATTCCAAAGGCACTTACATTGATGTTAGCACGGTACATTTTCAAATGATTTGTTTTGCATAATCAAATGTACTCACTGGTCCTCCTGCAGAGACAGACAGCTGTCAATCCTACCAGGAACACACCCACTCCAGAAGCCACACCCACTGCTGCCTGCCATAATTGCCCCACTATTTGGTGACATGATGACATAAGTAGAGGTCATCAGCTCTTGTTCTTCTAAGAAAATGTGCACAGTTCTGTTTTCAAATGTGTGAGAAAAGACAACTAGACAAGGATACTTACACAGAATGCTTTCTTGACTGTTTGATTCCACTTCACTTTCTGTGGAGCTTTGACCTCCTGGTCACATGCAAGAGAGAAGGACAACTTAATAACAGAGTTATTTAAATAGTTCTAAGAAGAGACAAATTGTTTGATTAATCCTAAAGCCTTGACTGAATTTACATTTGGCTATATTTGCAAAATTGGTTTATGCTTTAAAAGACAAAAATATTTAGCAAACTTAATTAAACCAATTGGCTAAACTTACTTTCAGTTGGACTTGCTGGGGTGTCAGTGGTCAAAGTAGAGCAAACAGTCGACCCTGATGCAAAGCAAATCATTGATTTGATTATACAAAAATACATTTAAATGGGTTGATTTTAAAAGGGGAGGTCAAACATGGTGAGATGATATTACTCATATTACACAAGAACAAATGAAAGTTATATCCTTCCTATTTTGCCCTGTCCGGGGGTGTCCTCGGATGGGGCCACAGTGTCTCCTGACCCCTCCTGTCTCAGCCTCCAGTATTTATGCTGCAGTAGTTTATGTGTCGGGGGCTAGGGTCAGTTTGTTATATCTGGAGTACCTCTCCTGTCCTATTCGGTGTCCTGTGTGAATCTAAGTGTGCGTTCTCTAATTCTCTCTTTCTCTCTCTCTCTCGGAGGACCTGAGCCCTAGGACCATGCTCCAGGACTACCTGACATGATGACTCCTTGCTGTCCCCAGTCCACCTGGCCGTGCTGCTGCTCCAGTTTCAACTGTTCTGCCTTATTATTATTCGACCATGCTGGTCATTTATGAACATTTGAACATCTTGGCCATGTTCTGTTATAATCTCCACCCGGCACAGCCAGAAGAGGACTGTCCACCCCACATATGCTCTCTCTAATTCTCTCTTTCTTTCTCTCTCTCGGAGGACCTGAGCCCTAGGACCATGCCCCAGGACTACCTGACATGATGACTCCTTGCTGTCCCCAGTCCACCTGACCGTGCTGCTGCTCCAGTTTCAACTGTTCTGCCTTATTATTATACGACCATGCTGGTCATTTATGAACATTTGAACATCTTGGCCATGTTCTGTTATAATCTCCACCCGGCACAACCAGAAGAGGACTGGCGACCCCACATAGCCTGGTTCCTCTCTAGGTTTCTTCCTAGGTTTTGGCCTTTCTAGGGAGTTTTTCCTAGCCACCGTACTTCTACACCTGCATTGCTTGCTGTTTGGGGTTTTAGGCTGGGTTTCTGTACAGCACTTTGAGATATCAGCTGATGTACGAAGGGCTATATAAATTGATTTGATTTGATAATGTAATATCTAAGGTATTTCAATAAGCATGAAGAGAGAAGTACACTACACATTACCTACTAATCAGATGGACTAAAAGTGGTTAAAAATCTGGACTGAAATTACAAGCAGCTATGAATACATCTATTAGTTAACCGGTCAGAGCTTTAGTGAATGAATGTGAACAAAGATATTGTATTTGCAAACTAAGTTAAAATTGGTGGATCTACTTACTGGTAGCTGGTGTCACTGTGGTGTCTGGGGTAAAGGTACAAGTAACAGTGGAAACTAGTGGGAAGCAATATGATTACACAAGAATAAGGTTTTACATTCACATTTGGGTCACTTAATTTTACAGGCCCGTAATCTAAACTCTTGACTGTATAATTACTCTTTGCAAAGATGGTCATTTAGAGGCCCAGCACACCTTCTGTAGGACTCACTGTCGTGCTGGGCGGCAAAGTAGACCCAGGACCTGGAGTCAAACCCACTGAGAAAACACATAAAAATGAATTTAGCATTTTTAAAATTACTGTATTAATGATCATCATGGTGTTGTTGGCCTTTTGAAATACCTTCATGACTTGTCTATTCAAAGTGGGAAAAGTAGGACTATAAAATCACTACGGACAGATTGCTTCCTGCCCTGGAAGATTATATTTCTCCTCATTATAGAGATGATAAGACCAATTCATAAGGTGATCAAGTCTTTCAGGACAGATAAGGTGTTGATTGTTGTTGACAGCTTCCTAGAATAAAGTCACCATGTTATCTAACAGCAGAAGCCTAACAGAGTATAGATACGATCTAAACACTCGACTAGATGAACACAGACATTATAATACTGGTGCTGATGATCCCAGACGTTGGTGTTGAGGCTGGTGTCATATCTATAGAACAGCTTCATTATCTAACAGAACAGCTTCATTTACACATTAACACAACTATTCTTATTGCTGAAACTTGTGTTGCTATAAAATAACAGCAGTGACACTTTAAAAGCACAAATATGTGGACTACCTGCTATAGAAGGTGTCTGTATAGGTGTTGGATCGCTGATGTGAACTCCCACCAGATCTGAAATCATTTGGGATTGAAATGTGGTATTTAGTTTGTTGGTCAGAATGAATATAGTCATTCTAAGAAGATGCTAAAATCAAAGTGAGTCAGATCATGAAGACCTGCAGCACTGATAGATTCGTTTAGATAATTGCTTCTAGTTAGCCTACAGCCCTAAATCCCAGCCTATTTATACGTTTCTAATAGGACCGTAATGATACTGTGTATTGCTGTGTAAAGCTGAGTTTATAAAGAACCTTTGATTGTACGTTGGCCACCTCTGTGGTTGTTTGCGTGGGATCTTAGAACTCTACTTTTGACATTTACATTTAAAATATTTATTGTCTTCACAACAACTATTTTGAAATGACATTGGATGAGATTGTGATTTAAACAGAATCATCCAAGACAATCTGAATATATAATTTCTTACCAAGAATAGTAACAGAGACTGAACCACTGTGCATCGATGGATAGTGAGTTTCTATAGTGTAAAAACATCTCAGTTTGAGCTCAGCAGATGAACTTTGACCTGCCCACGAGAGCAGCTCAGTCCCCGTGAGTGATTGCGTACAGGGTGAGGGTTTAGGATCTCTCCCCTCTGTGTAGAAGTAACACTGAGACACAGAGACAGATGGAGGAGTCTGACAGCTCAGCTGAACTGAGTCTCTCTCTCTGATGACTGTAGAACTGACCATCAGCCTGGGAGGAGGGGGGTCTCTTTGAAAGTTGTATTTCAAAAACATGACAGGTAATCCATACATACTAACAGTATGGAAAATCCATTAATCAAATGTTCAACTATGTCAGCATTTATGTTTGTACAAAGTACAGTAATTCCTATCATTATGTGAAATTTAGACTTCTGAAAATAAGACAGAAGATCTCATTTTCAGAACGAGCATAATTACTACGGTATAACAGTGACGTGTATAATTGTATAAACCACCTACTTACCCAGAACAGTGACTGAGACAGGGTCACTAAAAGGAGATGTGTGAGACCTCATTACAGCATAGTAACACGTCACTTTGACCACATCTGGAAACGTTTGATCTGCCCTCTTGAGCAGCTCTGTTCCTGTTATTGTCTGAGTACAGGATGAGTCTGGAGGATTCTCTCCCCCCTCTATGTTGAAGTAACAGTGAGACACAGGGAGAGATGGAGGAGTCTCACAACTCAGCTGAACTGATTCTGTCTCTCTGATGACTGTAGAATTCACTGTCAGCTGAGGAAGGTCTGTGAGAATAGGGGAATTAAGCATTTAGCATTGTGTGGTTTTGAGAAATTTACTGATAGCCTAATCCCTCCTTGTTATTTCAGACTTAATGATCTTGCGTCAATTACTTTATGCAGCGACAGTATGGGAAATTAAGGAGATATAATATATTGCTTGATTGTTTCACGTAATAGATTATGAGAACACACAGTATGATAACATATCACAAGAGGAACATGGTAATGATGGCACAAAAGTTCATTGTTTACAACCATTCAAATAGTCTTCTTACCCGTAATTGTGACTGTTGAAGACTCACTGTATATGGATCTAAACTGTGAACCTGTAGCACTGTACTGACATTGGATTTTGACCTCAGCTGGTGAACTCTGACCTGTCCACCTCACCAGTAGTGTTCCTGTGAGTGTCTGTTGACAGGGTGATGGAAGGGTGAATTCCACTTGCCCTTCCATTTTGAAGTAACAATCAGAGCCAGATGGAGGAGTCTGACAGTTCAGCTGAACTGAGTCTCTCTCTTTGATGACTGCAGGAATCACTGTTAGACTGGGTTGAGGAGGATCTGTGAGATCAGTGGGATGATGGAGTGTCTTTATTAATTGAATTATAAATTAATGTTCCATGTTTAACTACTCATACAGATAATGTACAACTTAATATTATATGAGTTTGACAGAGAAAACAATTCAGACACTGTTGTCTATTTAAGCAATAAACAATGAGAACCCATGTCAGGAACAGTCCTTAGGAGGGAGTTATCACAAAATAATCCTCGGCTTCGATGGACATTTTGCTTTTGTAAAACGGTTGCCAACATTTAAACTAAACTAATGATTAAGGACCTGTCTTTCATTAAAGACGTATTATTGTTCTGAGTAAATGCGTTTATTTACATCCTTCCACCAGGACATTTGCTCATTTTGGAACGTTGCTAAATGGGCACAGCCAAACAACGGAAGTGATGGATTTCTTTCTGACCAGAACTGTCCCAGAGCTTGGGGAGGTGTGTCTGCGCTTGTGCTGCAGCGGCAGGTGCACAAGACAAAACTTTACCAGCATCACACATATCGGTGAATCACTGTGACATATGAAATACAAGTGATCATGTAATCAATCTGTAATAACTATGTAAAAAAGTAACAAACGTGTTAAATTATTATGTGACGTACAGTCATATCTAGGTCCTGATTGGTCAACAAGCTTATTTGACACATCAAACAGTGTTATTTCACGTATCTTTTTTGAAGTGCAAAGACCCAAATGGAGTTCCATACATTTACAGATGCACAATCGAGAGCATCCTGTCGGGCTGTACAGCAACTGCTCTGCCCCCAATCGTAAGGTTCTCCAGAGGGTAGTGAGGTCTGCACAACGCATCACTGGGGACAAACTAACTGCCCTCCAGGACACCTACACCACCCGATGTCACAGGAAGGCCATAAAGATCATCAAGGACAACAACCACCCGAGCCACTGCCTGTTCACCCCCCTATCATCCAGAAGGCGAGGTCAGTACAGGTGCGTCAAAGCAGGGACCGAGAGACTGAAAACAGCTTCTATCTCAAGGCCATCAGACTGTTAAACAGCCACCACTAACATTGAGTGGCTGCTGCCAACATACTGACTCAACTCCAGCCAATTTAATAATGGAAAATTGTATCACTAGACACTTTAAACAATGCAACTTAATAAAATGTTTACATACCCTACATTACTCATCTCATATGTATATACTGTACTCTATACCATCTACTGCATCTTGCCATCTTGATGTAATACATGTATCACTAGCCACTTTAAACAATGCCACTTTTATATGTTTACATACCTAACATTACTCATCTCATATGCATATACTGTACTCGATAACATCTACTGCATCTTGCCTATGCCATTCTGTACCATCACTCATTCATATATCTTTATGTACATATTCTTTATCCCTTTACGCTTGTGTGTATAAGGTAGTTGTTGTGGAATTGTTAGGTCAGATTACTCGTTGGTTATTACTGCATTGTCGGAACTAGAAGCACAAGCATTTCACTACACTCGCATTAACATCTGCTAACCATGTGTATGTGACAAATACAATTGGATTTGATTTGATACTTTCCAATGCACGACACACTGACATCACGTACAGATGCGCATGACTCTTGGCTGCAGTAAGAAAGCCACTCCATCTGCTCACAGTCAACATAGCCTAGATGTACGTTTTTATTAGTTCTAAACAAAATAACTTTTGGGGGGGGGCTCTCCTAACGCTTACAATGATGTGTTGATTCTTGCTTGAACAGTCACTAAGAATATAATTTGGTGTTGATCTTTGTAAATTAACTATTTTGGATGCATCAAGTTGTTAGCTAGAATGCTAAACACTCACTGACATGGCCATAGGCTGCAGCAAAAGATAGCCAAAGAGACATTTTACTGGTTGAAGTTGAAGTTATTTTTAAGTATAATGCATTTGATTTACAATGATGACACAAACATTATATTAAGCAGGACTTTCGTACGACCCTTAAACTCCAATTATAATCCAAAAGTAGTGTGAAATGCACTCATATGCAACATGTAAATAGAGGCTTTTTTTTGTTGGCATTCTGTTCTGTCACCATAGTGGATTGAGCAGTCAAATGGAATGGTGAATAGACCATTTTATTGTGTTTGTAAACGTTGCCACACGAGGGCGATGCGCGCAACGTTTGCAAACACAAAAAAGAGTCTATTCACTATTCTATTTGACTGCTCAATCTACTATCTCATCAGCCCAGCCAGGCAATTTATTATCTTGATCTCCACTGTAAAAAGCATTTAGATATTATATCCCATTTATTTTAGACTAGCATTTGGTTTTCAACAGTGGAGATTTGGATTAATCTTGCTGTCTGTCTCATTCCACGGGGATGCGGACCTATGTTGACTCCAATCCTTCCCACAGTTGTATCAAGTTGTCAGGATGTCCTTAGGGTGGTGGACCATTCTTGATATGCACAGGAAACTGTTGAGAGTGAAAAACCCAGCACTGTTTAGGTTCTGGCACCTAGTAGCATACCCCGTTCAAAGGCACTTAAATATTGTGTCTTGCCCTTTCCCCCTCTGAATGGCACACATACACAATCCACGTCTTTAACCTGTCTCCTCCCCTTAATCTATTTACTGATTTAAGTGGCTTTAACAAGTGACATCAATAAGGGATCATAGCTTTCATCTGGATTTGCCTGATCAGTCTATGTCATGTTAATGTTTTGTATACCCAGTGTATACAGCATCTCATGGAAGGATGAAATCATATGGATGAATTCATCCAAATAACATTTTTATTGAAAATATGTCAATCATTATTTGAATATTTTGGTAACCCGTTGTTTTGTCTGGAAGCCCAAAAAGTTACATATTGCAGCTTAAAATCCATAATAATGATACTGACCTTTGCCTTTGAGGTACTGGAAGGTATCTAGACATAACAAAATGGGTCATTATCATGCTCTTTTTGACATTATGAAAAATAAGAAAACATGAGATGGGATCACTTTACACAAGCTGGCGAAGCAGAACAGTCTGTAATGCATTCACAGCCATGTTATCAAGCAGTGGTCATTCTTATCTGTACAAAATGTAAAATAATGACAGAGAAATTAAAAATCAATAGGATGATCAATGGAATAAGACACTTATTATAACCATAACATGTTGAAATATTAAGAGTTCCTAAAGTAAAAGACTAAAAGAGGGGAAAGAATAATGGAATATCCTGTAGCACAAACATGATGGAACAGAAAAATAACTCACCGAAAAGGAGGATGAGCAAAAACAGACGACCAGCCATATCAGGGATGAACAATGTCATTTTTTAGACAGCTACATACATACTGTTAGTCTGACATCACAGTAGATGGTGGCAGTGACTGGGACAAAGATGAAATGTTTCAATAGAAAAGCAGATGTGGAGCTTGTTCACAGGAAAACCACAGATGTCTCATATGGCAACTGTGGGCTAATGTCATGTTGCAGAGGACGAGGCTGTACACTCAGAATCATGTATCAGTAATTATTTTTAGGTTCTAAAGCTGTCTGTCTTTATTTTTTAAACCAACAAACTAACTTGTCTTTCTGAGAAAAATATTTATCTTCGACTTTTTGTTTTAAGTTTTTCACAGCTGCACAAAGTTTAACTACAAAAGCCTTGCATTTGTGGTTGAGAGTTTGATGATCTTGATGATCCGTGCTTCTACACCTGCATTGCTTGCTGTTTGGGGTGTTAGGCTGGGTTTCTGTACAGCACTTTGAGATATCAGCCGATGTACGAAGGGCTATATAAATACATTTGATTTGATCTCTAAAATGTAGAAGGGTTTTCATATTTCATTTATGTTTGGGTGAGTCATGTTTAATAATATGCCAGAGCAGTGAAGGTAAACTGATAAGCGCAGTAAAGGAAAGGATGGGTGGAAGGAAGGAACGGAGGAGAGAAGAAAAAGCGAGTTCACACTACTCGGACTGATCAGTTTACCTTTAATGCTCTGTCTGGTACCTACATTTCAGCGCCCGTTCAGATAAACCGCGTGCTTTGTTTGAAGTGCATAACATTGAATGTGTGACTGGCTGAGAATGCAGTTACTGTTTTTAAACGAACGTTTTTATATAGCCTAACTTTGAGATGAACCGTTTGATCATACCACCTAAAGAAAAAGCAGCAGGCGCCGAAGAAGTAACTTCACTTTCTGACGTGCCCAAAAAATATGGAAAAGTGTCAGGAAAAGCTAAATCGGGTTTGTAAAACCATGTGCGGTTTAGGCCAATTTGAGTAGCCTAATTTTACAGCTATTTGGTTATATTACGGTTGATACATTTGTTTATTTCATTGTTAGAATCCAGCAAAGCACCTGCTGTGGCACGAAAACTCCTCTTCATCCACCTACGATGGTGTTGGTTAAAGAAGCATTGAAGGAGTTGGACTCGTGAAAAGGGGTCTCCTCACAGGCCATTCGCGGCTACGCAACAGAGAAATAATCATCTGTGGACCTGGTGAGGTTGAAGTACATGACATGCAAGACCCTGAAAAAAAGGAATCGAGGGCGGGGTATTGGTGAGGACATCAACTCGGTAGCAAACGGCTAAATCTTCTTAAAGTAAATGCCCAATGTTTCCAGATTTCTATGAAATATGACCTATAATTTACAATATTAGTGAAATGGTTTTCCTTCCCAAAAATTGTAATTGAGTATGTTAATGTTGTAACTACCCATCCCGGATCCGGGAGCGTAATCATCAACTGACACTAATTAGCATAACGCAACGGACATAAATATTACTAGAAAATATTCATATTCATGAAATCACAAGTGAAATATATTGAAACACAGCTTAGCCTTTTGTTAATCACCCTGTCATCTCAGATTTTGAAAATATGCTTTACAGCCAAAGCAAGACAAGCATTTGTGTAAGTTTATCGATAGCCTAGCATAGTATTATGCCTAGCTAGCAGCAGGCAACCTGGGGCCTGTTGCACAAAAGTAGAATTAAGACATCCGGGATAAATGACTCAGCTGAGCTCAATGAAGCCAAAACATGTGCGTCCAGGCTTAATTGGTTGCACAAAGACCAAGCCAGGATGAGCAGACACGGATTCATTAAGCCAGGTGAAACCAATCCTGGATAGGTGCGCGCTCACGGCTCACTCAAATAGACCCCGCCACAGATCACAGATTAACTGATTTACCATGGCAACTAGAGCCGCGTACTTTTCCCCGTCGGAAGCACAAATCCTCATGGAGGCATACGAGGAGGTAAAAGATATAATTAAGAAGAAAGGCAACACCGCCACAGTGATAAAGCAAAGAGAAAAAGCGTGGCAAAGTATTGCAGACCGCCTGAATGCGTAAGTAGTGCACAATTACACACTCACCGCTCCGCTGAAACATCACAATTACAATTCAAATATTTAATTCACATCTCCAAAAATGCAGTTGTACTGTAATTATGAAACGGTTAAATTTTTTATTGAAATGCACTGCAGATATGAGTGAAATTGTGTAAAGTAACTCCATCACACTGTATAAAGCTATGATACATTTTTTGATATTTTTACTGAAAACAAGACAAAAATACCAAGTAATTTTTTGCAGTGTGACTCCATTAAATGTGTGTGTGTGTGTGTGTGTGTGTGTGTGTGTGTGTGTGTGTGTGTGTGTGTGTGTGTGTGTGTGTGTGTGTGTGTGTGTGTGTGTGTGTGTGTGTAGATTAAACATGAACGGGCCAAAACGGACATGGCAGCAGGTCAAAATCAAATACAAGAACATTCTGCAGAATGGTATGGTCCCTGACTAATATTTAACAAAGCACAAGCATATATTGTACCCAGAAGGTGCCTGCTCACACATTGTCTGTACTGTTTTAGCAGTGAAAAAGAATACCCACAGACAAGGCACGGGTGGTGAGTCACCAAAGGCTGACCTTACCCCAGCAGAGGACATGGCCTTGGAGCTAAATAAAGGCAGGCCCGTCTTAGAGGGGATCCCTGGGGGGAAAGAGACGAGCATAGGTTCCTCCCAAGATGCCACCCGCTTCATTCAAGGTATGTCCTTCCATCTCTACATGGGATACAACCACATTCATATTGAATCAATTTGGACTGTCTGACTTTGGTTTACCTATTGCCTTGCAGTGTCTGGCAGCACTGTGTTCCTGTTAGAGCCACCAGCACAAGCACCAGACGATGCTGATCCAGTGAGTACTCCATCAAAGGCATACTGTAGGCCTGGCATGTCTTGTCTACTAGCTTCAATATGAATCCGATTAAATGTGATAGGGTGAAGGCCCCAGTGCAGCAGCAACAGCACATGATGGAGACGATGATGAGGAGGAGACCATCTCTCTGGATTCCAGAAGGCATGAGGTATCATGTTAAGACTGTGAAAGTACTATTTACTCTACAATGGTGAGGAGGCCTCATCAAAATCAAAAAATCTAATTTCTTTTACAGGACCCAGATGCTATACAGTGGGAAAACCAGCCTGGCAACATAGTGCGTATTAATAAAAGGACACCACATCCTGCCAAATTCCAGCTGCGCTAATTGTATTGTGTTCACAGAGCTCACAAGCTATCAGAAAGTTGTATGGCAACCACCTCCGGCACCAAATAGAACTGGCAGACATAGACATTCAGTACAAGAAGAAAAAGATGGAAAATCTTGCACTGGAGTTCGAAATAAAAAAGAGGACAATTAGGAAACTGGACCTTGAAATAAAAAAACTTGAGAGGGAGGTGAGATATGCCTTCAATGTACACTGTATGCTAACTGTAACACAAATGTATTAATCATTATTTTTCTTTCCTCCCCCAGCTCCAAGAAGATGACGCAGCTCAAAATAAAAATTAGGTATATTCTCGTAAAGTCAAGTGAGCCATGACATATGAGCTCTTATTGTGAGCACACAGGACGGTGGCATCTTTCTAAGGTTTTTTTTATTTTCCCAGCAATCAGTACAACCAAGTCATCGTTATAAGGCATCGCCCTCTTTTGCCCACCCCCCCAGCACCAGGTGTGGCCACTAGCCTATATGAAGGCCCAAAATTGTGTGTTCCTTTCTGCTCTGACAATGGCATGCCCATTCGTGCGAGATGTGGTGGATGAAGAAGCACTTGTGCTGAGGAGAGCCTTCAGGCGAGAAAGGGTCTTCAGGGACCGGTTGGACCCACTGGCCTTCCCTGATGACCATCTATATGAAAGATACAGGTTTTCTGCAGATGGCATCAGGTATCTATGCAGACTACTGGGTCCCAGGATTAAGCACCGCACTGCACGGAGCCATGCACTGAGTGTGGAGCAAATGGTTTGTGTGGCCTTGCGCTTTTTTGCTAGTGGAGCCTTCCTGTACTCAGTGGGGGATGCAGAACAGCTGAACAAGGCCACAATTTGCCGCACAATAAGGAGTGTGTGTCTGGCTATCAAAGCATTAGCAGATGTCTTCATCTCCTTCCCTGGCCACAGAAGACTCTGTGACATCAAAGAGGAGTTCTATAGGATTGCAGGTAAGAGGATCTACAAATTACAGGACAACTGTTAACACATAGTAGGATACTCATTACTTTGTGTGACAGGTTTCCCCAATGTCATTGGTGCAGTGGACTGCACACACATAAGTATAAAAGCCCCCTCAGGTGCCCATGAGGCTGATTTTGTGAATAGGAAATCCTTTCACAGCATTAATGTTCAGGTGAACATAACTTTTTGATATTGTCCATTGACGAACACTCTGCATTGCCAGTGATGTGCATTGATTGGTGTAATATTCCTCATCTTATGATTTCAGATGGTCTGCAATGCTGACTGTGTGATCAGCAATGTTGTGGCAAAATGGCCTGGCTCAGTCCATGACTCCAGAATCTTTCAGGCCTCTGAAATCTATCAGTGCCTATCACAAGGTAAGCCACACAACCCCTATTTATAACCATCATGGCTGTGTCAAGAATATCACTGTGTTTATGAGGTAGTAATGATGAGATTTTGTGTTGACAGGTGAATTCTCTGGTGTGTTGCTGGGAGACAGGGGGTATGGCTGCCAGCCTTTTCTCCTGACACCTTTCACAGACCCCCAGGAAGCACAGCAGGCCTACAACCATGCCCATGCCAGGACCAGGGCCAGAGTTGAAATGACCTTTGGCCTCCTGAAGGCACGCTTTCACTGCCTTCACAAATTAAGGGTCAGCCCTGTTAGGGCATGTGATATTACTGTGGCTTGTGCTGTCCTCCACAATGTGGCCTGCCTGAGGAAGGAGAGGGCCCCCAGAGTGCCACCAGCCATGGACTGGGACAATCCGGCAATCTTCCCTGATGACGACAGTGGTCGGCTGCTGAGGGACCAATATGTGTTGAATTATTTTAGTTAGTATGTGTGCTTTCAATTTTGGTTAAATATGTCCTGCGGTGGCAGAGGAATTTGGTTTTTTTTGGGTTCGTTTTTTGACGAATTTGGCCTCTTATGATGTTTGTGCGGTATACTGTGTGTAATACAAGGCTGCAGGGAGGCTACTGCATCCATTCATTTGTCTGTTCAGTTGATGTGTATGGATTTGTCCTGCATTTATTTTAGTGTGCAGACATGCGTTATATACAGACCTTTGAATGTGTATGTATCATTTTGTATAATATGCTTGGATTCTGTGCTTTCCATCTTGTAGAGTCACTGTGACTTCAGTTTCGAAAGGAGCTGATGGTTTACCTGCTTTGTTTTGTCCTTATTCAATAAAGGAACATAATGTTACACATTGTGTTTTTATATTCATATGGAATGTGCATTTGTTTATATGACAGAGTACTAGGGCCACACTGAAGAAAAAGGATAAAGTCATAAATTTATGAGGCTGGTTCTTTCTGCAGAAAAGCTACATATTGTTTTTACAGTTTTAATACTTATGACAATGTGATACTTAATATTCTGGCACATCAGCATGTCTTTGTTTATGAAACCATACTGAAGTACAATTTCACGAAATGCCCCACATCTGTCATTTTAACTGTCCTCCTTTAAAACAACTGGTTACAATATTATGACTTGTGTTTTTTTCCCCTCTGTGGCCCTAATATTCTATCATTTTACATAGTCTATGGGAAACTGTAAATTATCTAATGATAGCAACATCTAAAAATCATTTTTTATCCAAAATCATTGAAATTAATGATCACAAACGTTTAAATAATAACAGTGGGTCTAGTTATATGTGATAACAATGTATAGTGAGCAGTGAAATAACTATTGGTTTCCATTTGTGGTGACTGCTGACTGACATTAGGGATGAGATTAAATAGATCCTGGAATTTAGCCTGGTCTGGAGCAGGCTAGCTCCACAGAATAAATCTCCATGGTAATTTATACCATAACATATCCTCCTGCCCCCTATCCATCTTTAGTGCAACCGGATTACGGATCAATTGAGCCAGGATCACCAAGATATCCTGGCTTAATCCCTTATCCTAGTTTTGTGCAACAGGCCCCTGGTCACGAAAATCAGGAAAGCAATCAAATTAAATCGTTTACCTTTGATGAGCTTCGGATGTTTTCACTCACAAGACTCCCAGTTAGATAGCAAATGTTCCTTTTTTCCAAAAATATTATTTTTGTAGCCGAAATAACTCCGGTAGTTCTTCACTTTGGCTGAGAATGAGACCGGAAATTGCATTGCGGTTACGACAAAGCCGAAAAATATTCCAAATTAGCTCCATAATATCGACAGAAACATGTCAAACGTGGTTTATAATCAATCCTCAAGGTGTTTTTCAAATATCTATTTGATAATATAGCAACCGGGACAGATGGCTTCTTAGTAGGAAAGAGAGAAACAATGGCCGCATTTGTCGCTCACGCACAAAACACTCAGAGACTCCAGCTGACCACTGACGCAATGTTGACGTTCAGGCAAATTTTTCAAAATGAAAGCCTGAAACTATGCATTGTGACACTAGACACATTAGGGAAGCCATAGAAAAAGGAATCTGGTTGATATCTCATTCACTGCTCAATAAGGACGCATAGGAACGCAGAGGTTTCTAAATAAGAGTCACTTCCTGATTGGATTTTTCTCAGGCTTTCGCCTGCAATATCAGTTCTGTTATACTGACAGCTGTCAATTATATGCATATTCTAGCATCTTGTCCTGACAAAATAGCCCGTTTACTTTGGGTGCGTTATTTTTCCAAAAATGAAAATAGTGCCCCCTAGATTCAAGAGGTTAAAACAGCTTTCCTGTTTTAATTGTGGTTTTTATTTATATATTACTACATTGGGCAATTATATACAATTTCCAGTGGCACACTGACTCACATAATGATGAAGCCACCATATGCTACCACTCACGGTGATGGCCAATGCGCTCCTCTTGGCAATAGCCTATCTCAGGGTGAGCTACTTTGACAAAATAGTGCTGCTAGTCACGAAAAAATGGGAGTTGAGAATTATATTGGTTCTAGAGACAGTCTTCTATTTTCAGCAGTAGACATTTGCTTTCCAAACTATGTTTTTCCCACGATTTGTATATTGAAATGTGCAAACAGACAGCTGCAAACAACTACATATCATCCATGGATGGCAGTTCCAGTTCAAATCAGGACTGGCAGCCATTGCTAGTGTACCCATGACATGTACCCATTCAAATTGCCAAGGTAAGAGGTTCCAAAAAAAAATCTATGTATTATGTCTATGGCCACAACACAACAAGCTGTACATTTGGCATGCATGCTGCCCAAATTGCAGCCTTCCCGACAGTAGGCAACCAGTAACTGCCAAAATCAAGGAAACAATTGAGTAAATGAGGGACAAAGTTAATGGTGTGTGTGTTTTCCTGCCACTGTTTAGGTAAATTTGTAGAATTTATGCCAAGGCGCATTGAAGCTGTTCTTGCAGCTGGTGGAGGACAAACACCCTTTTTAAGACACTTTGTTGGGGTTTTCTTTATTTTGGCAGTTACCTGCATATGCTAGTTATTACATTTAATCCAGTTATTTTTGAGAAACTATTGATCCTCTGTAGATAAATATGTTCTCTGGTGTATTTTGAACGTTGAGAACAGGTTATCTTGGTTGGTTATAGAATAAGTAATTTGTTGTTTTGCCTCTTGGGCCCAGCCCCTGACTCACATAATTGACCAGTCACATTTAGTTATTATGCAGTTTATTTTTTCAGTTACCCAATCAAGGCAGGGCCCCCCATTTACCCAAACCCCCCCCTCCAAAATTGCTGGCACCCCTGACTGGCAATGCACAAACAAATATAAACAATACAATTATAGAGATAAATTCAAAATACCAACATGTGAAAAATACTGTGCTTTATTAATGTTTCAATGGAGCCAACCAAAATAATTTGATTTAATTAAAAATCAATGTCCTCCAAATCAAGGTTTCACAATTAATGGCACCCTTAAAGATTAGTGTAAATAACATCTACCAAAATTAAACCACAAATTAAGTTCCACTTATTTAAGTCTTAAGGAACTATATTGAGCCATTACATAACTTCCTTTTTATAAAAATGAGGTAACACACATGCAATTTCCCGCTGTCATCCAACACCATGAAAACAAAAGAACTAGCAGTTCAAAAGAAACAGATGGTCATAGACCTTCATAAATCTGGTAATGGCTACAAGATCCACAAACGATTGAATATACCACAGAGCACTGTCAGAGCAAATAGTCATAGCAGATAATATTCTAATCTTTGGTGACTTTAATATTCACATGGAAGAGTCCACAGACCCACTCCAAAAGGCTTTCGGAGCCATCATCAACTCAGTGGGTTTTGTCCAACATGTCTCTGGACCTACTCACTGTCACAGTCATACTCTGGACCTAGTTTTGTCCCATGGAATAAATGTTGTGGATCTTATTGTTTTTCCTCATAATCCTGGACTATCGGACCACCATTTTATTACATTTGCAATTGCAACAAATAATCTGCTCAGACCCCAACCAAGGAACATCAAAAGTCGTGCTATAAATTCACAGACAACACAAAGATTCCTTGATGTCCTTCCAGACTCCCTCTGTCTACCCAAGGACGTCAGAGGACAAATCAGTTAACCACCTAACTGAGGAACTCAATTTAACCTTGCGCAATACCCTAGATGCAGTTGCACCCCTAAAAACAAAAAAACATTTCTCATAAGAAACTAGCTCCCTGGTATACAGAAAATACCCGAGCTCTGAAGCAAGCTTCCAGAAAATTGGAACGGAAATGGCGCCACACCAAACTGGAAGTCTTCCGACTAGCTTGGAAAGACAGTACCGTACAGTATCGAAGAGCCCTTACTGCTGCTCGATCAAGCTATTTTTCCAACTTAATTGAGGAAAGTAAGAACAATCCGAAATTCCTTTTTGATACTGTCGCAAAGCTGGAATGGTCTGCTTACCCATGTGAGAGACGCAAACTCGGTCTCAACCTTTAAGTCTTTACTGAAGACTTATCTCTTCAGTGGGTCATATGATTGAGTGTAGTCTGGCCCAGGAGTGTGAAGGTGAACGGAAAGGCTCTGGAGCAACGAACCGCCCTTGCTGTCTCTGCCTGGCCGGTTCCCCTCTTTCCACTGGGATTCTCTGCCTCTAACCCTATTACAGAGGCTGAGTCACTGGCTTACTGGTGCTCTTTCATGCCGTCCCTAGGAGGGGTGCGTCACTTGAGTGGGTTGAGTCACTGATGTGATCTTCCTGTCTGGGTTGGCACCCCCCCTTGGGTTGTGCCGTGGCGGAGATCTTTGTGGGCTATACTCGGCCTTGTCTCAGGATGGCAAGTTGGTGGTTGAAGATATCCCTCTAGTGGTGTGGGGACTGTGCTTTGGCAAAGTGGGTGGGGTTATATCCTTCCTGTTTGGCCCTGTCCAGGGGTATCATCGGATGGGGCCACAGTGTCTCCTGACCCCTCCTGTTTCAGCCTCCAGTATTTATGCTGCAGTAGTTTGTGTCGGGGGGCTAGGGTCAGTTTGTTATATCTGGAGTACTTCTCCTGTCCTATACGGTGTCCTGTGTGAATTTAAGTATGCTCTCTCTAACCCCTCATAGCCTGGTTCCTCTCTAGGTTTCTTCCTTGGTTTTGGCCTTTCTAGGGAGTTTTTCCTAGCCACCGTGCTTCTACACCTGCATTGCTTGCGGTTTCGGGTTTCTGTACAGCACTTTGAGATATCAGCTGATGTACGAAGGGCTATATAAATACATTTGATTTGATCATGGTTAAATTGAATCTCTCATTTTAAATGCGTGATTGGTATTGTAAACCTGTCATTTTCATCTTTCAGGATGAAAAACTTAGGAAGGCCGCAAAAGCATCTGCTTCCAAGGTGGCCCCTGCTAAGAAGCCCAAGTCAAAGAGGACAACGGGGCAGAGGGGACAGCTGAGGATCAACCCAAAGCACAGAAGACAACCAAGGGTGAAGGGGCAGCCAAAGCTTTCCAGAAGCCTGCAGAGGGTGATGAGGGGGACACTGCTGCTCCTGAAGCTAAAACCACAGGGAAACGAGGCAGCAGCAGAGTGACTGCACTCCTTTTATCCACATTGTATGTTTTTAAATAAAGCAGTTTTTTGTACTACATGTTTGTGGCATTTAAGTGTAGACCGAGCTGCTGTAAAATGTAATCTCCACTTTTCCTGTAGAGAAGTGTTGGTGGTAGCTAGGGGTTTGTAAAGATGTTTAATGATTCACTGATGCAAGTTTATAAATACATATATTTTTTTTTAAATATATAAATAAAAAGCTGTTAAGTTTTGTTTCTTGTTTCTTACACCTGCTTAAATCAGTACCCTCTTCTGCCAGATTAATTGTATCACTAGTACAGTGACGTCCCGGTTCCTGGAAAATATTGATGGCTAAGGGTTTTTCTATACAGTCAGGACTTTGTTCGTCCATCATAGGTTGGTGACCATGGCAGTGAGTGTGCAGATGGTTGAGACCAATCTGAGCCTGGAACACTTCGGCACACTGGACATGACGTCTTGGTACCAGTCTCCTGAGGGACGACCCTGATACTGGTCTTTCACTGTTCTCTCCACCATGGAATTTTTGATGCTGCTGGTTTGTGGTAGAAGTCTTTCTATACAGTTAGAACTAGCCATCTCAAAACAAACATTTCCCATAACTATTAATCTATGGGAAGTTATTCAAAACTAGGCTGTTATGGGTCCGTGCACACAATGGTGCAATGCAACATGTACCACTTCAGTTTGTCCACAAGGGGGAGCAAGAACTAATTGGGTCTTCAGTTTGGTATTCAAAAGGTACCCGAAGCATTGCTGTCCGCTGGTGCTCCTGGTTCTTTATTCCCTGGGAGTTTAACCAGCTTTTACTCAACCACCCCCAAGGAGAAAACAATTAAATAATTAACCAGACCTCAAGGCCTGGATTTGAAAAAGGATACACGGGAAGAAGCGAAGCAAGTTTTTACTCTGCCCAGAATCTGTCCACGACTTGAGCAATTCATATAGAGTTCAATGAGTTGAATTTGGTCAACAAATATTTGCCAATTATCCATGTGGGGGTTATTTGATCGAATCCAAGTTTTATAATTGTTAGGTTGTGGACACATGTGGCATTTCTGCAACTGAAAATACTACTTAATATTAGAGTTGTGCCTGTTGTGATACTTAAGGATAACCCATTTTAGCATAGACATTGCCATGGAGGGCTTACACTATTTTAACATAGTCAACTGGGTGGGAATTCTTAAGAGTCAGGAGACATCTGCCATTGAAGGAAATTGAATACTTTAAAATGGAGTGTATAAACAACGCCATTGAAGCTGTCACAGATGTGGCCTATGACCCAGTCACACTTATCTGCCCTCATTGGCTTGAAAGGTCTAGCCTGCCTTCCATCTTTGAGGACATTGTTAGAGCTCGACTAGCTTGTCAATATAGGCAACATTTGCAACACGTCAAAAACTTGAGGTTGAAAGGGATGTGTTGACTCAATCCTTTATTTTTAAAACCGCATGTTTATTTGTTTTAAAAAATAAAAAGTTTACATTTCATTGTCACTAATAGAAACAGTACGGAAGCACTGAAAGACTGAGAAGCTTCACAGCTCTTCAAGTATGTTCATTCAGTTTATAGATTAGTTTATAGTCTCAGCAGGGGCGGATCCAACAGGCCAGGCCAAGAGTGCTGGGCTTAAGCTGAGCATATTCCGACTCAGTCCTGATCCAATCAGGCCCAACGTCGCGTTTAGCTCGTCCAATAGAAACAAGTCAAGAACCCATCACTTGCTTGATCCAGTGATAAATTTGATTTTGTCCACAGCAGTGCACTGTAGCTAGTCACATCAAACCTCCCAAAAAGAAGAGCGATTTGGTGAAATGGGCAAAGACTGGGGTGATTGAGAAGAGGGGCAGAGGAAGACAAACTCGGAAGAGAACATATTGGGAGTAAGGAGAGATTTTAGGGTTAAAGAGAGAAAAGGAAGAGAGATTTTGGATGTAGAGAAAAGGAGAAGGGAAAAAGGGTAAAGTCACTAGCCATGTGGATCATCAACATGCCAGCTGTTTACCTTCCCAATCCTGCCACAAGAGAAAGCCCTCAAGCATCTGCATGAATGACTGCAATAACAAGAAGAAAAATTCAATACCACTTGAATCAATTCTAAAAGCAAGAAAACATCTTCAACGTGTAAACAATTTCACTGCTTGGAGAGAGCGAGAGAAGTAAGTGTGCAGATCTCCTGGCTCCTCATCCTCCTTTCCGCAAAACCTGCCCTTTGTGCTGGCCTGGTTCCACCACATGCATCAGAGGCAGAGTGGAGGTTTGTTAGTTAGTCACCCCCCACCTCACACCAGGCCTGTCCCTCATTGTTCAGGGAGCCCCGCCCCACCGTCGCCTCCCTTCGTCACTCATTAAGAGAGCCCCACCCCTGTAGGTCAACTAGGGGACAGCAGGAAGCGATCCAGGTACTGCGAGATGACCTCCCAGTTCCTCCACAGGAAGGCGAGGAGGACGACAAAGAGCAGCGTGGAGAAGGTGCGGCTGCGCGTCTTCATCAGGGGCACCACGCAGTTGGCCACGGTGGAGACGAATACCAGGAGCACGGCCATGACGGCTAGCAGTACGTTGATGAGCTTGCCCAGCAAGGTCCTGGCCGTGGCGTTCTCTAGGCCCTCTAGCTGGACCACCTGCTGCTGTTGTTGCTGCAGCTCCATCTTGGAGATACGCGTCTGGCACACCTCCAGAGCCTCCTACATATGGTGGGAGGGGGGAGAACAAATGGAGTTCACAGGAGCTAAAAATGATGAGGTAAAAAAAGAATCCTTATTTCAATTGTTGACAAAAACCCACCTGAATGTCTCTAGCTCTCTCGTAAGACTGATAGGCGATCTTCTCCTCCATGCTGGCCAGCTCCTGCTTCAGGTTCAGGATCTCATTCTGGTGCAGCTCTGTTAAGTCATTCAGCTGCTCCTCCAAACGCTCACACCTGAACACACACACACACGGTACCGATCAAACACTTCCTTTCATTAACCCCTCCCCACCCTCTGAGGACAAAAAATATTTTTGAATATTTTTTTTACAGCTTTTGCTACATATACATATGTATTATTTTTATTTATTATAAAATGTGTCATGAAAGGAAGTGTTAGTGGAAATGTTTGCTGGTGCTGAGTGATAAGAGTTATTTTGAACTGAGAAAGTATACCGGTATTCAAAATTTAGTAACAAGGGGATTTTGCATCTCTTAGCAACTTGAGTAACTGCCGAGTTCAGTGAGTATGTACTCTGCCTTCAGAAAGTATTCATACCCCTTGATTTATTCCACATGTTGTGTTACAGCCTAAATTCAAAATGGATTAAATAGATTGTTCTCATGCATCTATCTATACACAATACCCCATAATGGCAAAGTGAAAACATGTTTAGTTTTTTGCAAATATATTGAAAATTAAATATCTCGATTTACATACGTATTCACACCCCGAAGTCAATACATGTTAGAAGCACCTTTGCCCGTGATTACAGCTGCGAGTCTTTCTGGGTATGTCTAAGAGCTTTGCACACTTGGATTGTACCATTTTTCCCCATTATTCTTTTCAGATTTCTTCAAGCTCTGTCAAATTGGTTGTTGATCATTGCTAGACAACCATTTTCAGGTTTTGCCATAGATTTTCAAGCAGATTTAAATCCAAACTGTAAAGAACATTCACTGTCTTCTTGGTAAGCAACTCCAGTGTATATGTGGCCTTATGTTTTAGGTTATTATCCTGCTGAAAGGTGAATTCATCTCCCAGTGTCTGGTGGAAAGCAGACTGAGCCAGGTTTTCCTCTAGGATTTTACATGTTCTTAGCTCTATTCTGTTTATTTTTTATCCTGAAAACTCCCCAGTCCTTAATGATTACATGAATACCCATTACAATTCAGCCACCAACTGCATTAAAATATGGAGATAAGAAGTCTAATCTAATGTGTTGTATTAGATTTGCACCAAACATAACAGTTCAAATTTCAGGACAACAAGTTGTAAACAGGATGAATGTTTTGGAATATTTTAATTCTGTACAGGCTTCCTTTCCACTCCGTCAATTAAGCTAGGTTAGTACTTTTTGAGTAACTACAATGTTTTTCCTATCACAACTATTAAACTCAGTTTTAAAAGTCACCATTGGCCACATTGTGAAATCCCTGAGCGGTTTCCTTCCTCTCTGGCAACTGAGTGAGGAAGGACGCCTGTGTCTTTGTATTGGCCATGCAACTTATGACTTCTTAAAGCACATTTTTACTCAACTAATTTAGGCTTGCCATAACAAAAGCGGTTGAATACTTACAGTGCCTTGCGAAAGTATTCGGCCCCCTTGAACTTTGCGACCTTTTGCCACATTTCAGGCTTCAAACATAAAGATATAAAACTATTTTTTTGTGAAGAATCAACAACAAGTGGGACACAATCATGAAGTGGAATGACATTTATTGGATATTTCAAACTTTTTTAACAAATCAAAAACTGAAGAATTGGCCGTGCAAAATTATTTGAAATACTTTCGCAAGGCACTGTATATATAAGCACAAGGCTTTATCATTTTTACATTTGAGTCATTTAGCAGACATTCTTTTACAGAGCAACTAACAGCAGCAATTAGGATTAAATGTCTTGCTCAAGGGCACATCGACATATCTTTCAACAAGTCGGCTCTGGGATGCGAACCCGTGACCTTTCAGTTACTGGCCTTACCCTTTTAACCGCTAGGCTACCTGCCACCCAGGTAGCCTTTTCTACAGAAATGTTTGATCAACTAAAAATGCCTTGAAGGTCACACAGTCGATCGACTGGTCTAGTCTATTTAATACTGGTCTAGTCTATTTAATACCGGTTGCGTTGTCGGTTGTGTGTGGCATGCAGTGGCTACCTGTATCTCTCCTCCTGCAGGGCCTGCATGATCATGGTGTAGTCTCTCTGGTAATGGCTTTTCAGGCTGTCAAACGACTCATCCAGCCGACCTTGGCTGTCCCGGAGCTCCTGGACCTCGTGGAGCAGCGTATCCAAGCCCAAGCTCTGGCCGTGCTCCAGTGTGTTCAAGCCCTTAGAGCTGGGCGGGCCCCCGGGGGCCCCTGTGATGCTGTTGGCCCCAGCCGAGCCGGAGGTGGCACTGGAGCAGTCGTCCTCGCTGCCATACTTGGGGCTAGAAGCCCCCCCCAGGGTCCTGGACCCCCCAGT
This sequence comes from Oncorhynchus kisutch, assembly GCF_002021735.2. NCBI lineage: Eukaryota > Metazoa > Chordata > Actinopteri > Salmoniformes > Salmonidae > Oncorhynchus > Oncorhynchus kisutch. The sequence continues at coordinate 46,096,235 of NC_034174.2, read as the reverse complement.
CCCCAGAACGTGACCATCTTCCTGGGGCTCGTCCAGGGAGTCCTTCAGGGCAGAGATGTTGTCTGCGCTGCCAAACTTGTTGCGGATGAGGGAGGCGATCTCTCGAGGCTTGGACACCACGGCCCCGGCCGCCGAGTGAGTGGCGTGGGAGAAGCTGGAGAGGCCACCGGTGACCTGTTGGGGGAGATGGGTCAGTTACTAACTAGGGAGGGAGGGGGGACTACGGTGGTAGTGAAAACACGTGGGACAGAGATACCAGACCTGGGTTCAACTTAGGGATGTGACAAATGGACAATTTTGATTAACGTTTCAACTGCCATTTTCTTTTTACGATTTATCAGAATAAATCTGGTCCTAATGCATGACCGCTGGGCCGGGCAATGAAATTAATACTTCTGCAGTCATATACCCTTAAAGGTGCCTCAGCCACGGCATGTTTGTCTGTAAGGGTACGTTTAAGCTTTTGAAAATGTCGACACAAAAACTCTGGATAGTTTCGAAGCACGACTGAACGGGCATTTTACTTGTCTGGAAAGGAATACCACTTAAGTGGTACTAACTACCAGAAGTGTCACTCAAATAATCAAGAACTGACTGCGCGCAACTTTAGGTCTAAAATTACTTAAATACCTTAAAACATTTAGTAGAAAGAACATTTCTTCGATAGGAATCGACTTGTAAGATTATTTTTTTAAATAAACGTTTTTTTTAAACGGAGGAGACCGATTAGTTGCCATGCTTCGCAAACGCTTGCATCTTTCTTAGCGAGCGACAGAGAGAGAGGGGACGGGCAGAGTATAGGCAGGTCGGCCACCAGGCAGAACTGTGCACTAGGCCTATCTGTCGGCAATCAGAAGCTGTACCACGCAATGTACTTCGCAATTTCTTAACTTATAATGTCTCTCAACTTCAGTAAACCAATGAACAGGCTAGGAAATTCTACATGCAACAGACCAAAGACTGAACACACACACACGCATCATTAGCGAAGAGAAAGAGCAGGCGAGCCACCTGCACTTTGATTTTCATATTGTGTGTGGGGGAGGAAATACTTTTTCCATTTGGGATTATTCTTAACGTTAGGGATCCCGATTTAGTTTAAAACGTTTCACACCCCTAGTTCAAATACCACTTACTCTTTCAAATACTTTTAGCATTTGATTTAGTCTGCCTGGAGTGACTGATGGGTACGGTTTGCGACTCTTCTATAAGTTATTGCACCAGTCAAGTCCAGCTAAAGTAGGAAATTATTTCGAATAGTATTTAGGAACCCAGGTCTGAGACATACATATTCTACACACAATCTATTGAATTCGGTTCGAAACTGTGTGCTGCTAATTACTCTGAAAAGGACAGGTGGCTAAAACCAGACAAACTAGATTTTGATGGTGGCGGTGGTAGTACTCACATTAACAGTTGCAGTGGCACACTAGTGGTAGAAATAACACTGGTGAAAAATAAGTGGGATGACCTCATAAGGAAAGTACATGTGATGTTAAAATGTTCATAACACTAACCTTAGCGCCCACGCCCTTGAGGCCTTGGTGCATGTCTCGGAGCACGTCTTTGGGCTGACGGGGGATACCGTTGTGCTCCACCTCTCTCAGTTTGCGGTGGTAGTGCTCCAGCTTCCTCTGCAGCTGCTGGATGGTCTGGGCCGACTTCTGGTTCTTCTTCTCAAACACCTGTTTGATGCGGGCACTCTGCTGCTTGTCCGCGTTGTTGGCCAGCTTCAGGTACTCAGCCACGTTGTCGTCTCTGGCCGTCTGCTCAATCTTGATCTGTTCTGTGAGCTTGAGGATCTTCTGCTGCAGCTGGGCGATGGCCTGTTTTGTGCGCTGGGGGTCGGGGGTGGTGTCGACCGAGTCCAGCCCGTAACCGTCGGCTCCGCAGGAGAGGGCGTTGGGCGATACGGCCGGGCCGGAACCGTCCAGACAATCCAGCTGACTCAGGTAAGACAGAGAAACGAGGAGGAAGAGAAGATAGGAGGAGAGAAGGATAGATCAGACTGTCGTGTAAGATTGAGGAAGAGCATTAAAAGTAGCCTAAATGGAGGTGAAAGTAACTATAAGGCAAACATGATCAAATCAACCAACACCATATAATCATAATACAGGGTCTCCAATCAAAAACACATTTTGACCAATGTGTAAAATAATGTTAATTGTGAAGATAATCACCCAAGAAAACCCAGTGATCCAAACCTCATGTCTCTATCATATCATTATGAAGGCTATTCCATGCGAGAAATTGCCAAGAAACTGATAACCATTTTGCCTAGAAGGCCAGCATCCCGGAGTCGCCTCTTCACTGTTGACGTTGAGACTGGTGTTTTTGCGGGTACTATTTAATGATGCTCCCAGTTGAGGACTTGGGAGGCGGCTGTTTCTTGAACTAGGCACACTAATGTACTTGTCCTCTTGCTCAGTTGTGCACCAGGTCCTCCGACTCATTATTTTCTGGTTAGAGCCAGTTTTCGCTGTTCTGTGAAGGGAGTAGTACACAGCGTTGTATGAGATCTTCAGTTTCTTGGCAATTTCTCGCATGGAATAGCCTTCATTTCTCAGAACAAGAATAGACTGACGAGATTCAAAAGAAAGTTCTTTGTTTCTGGCAATTTTGAGCCTGTAATCAAACTCACAAATGCTGACGCTCCAGATACTCATCTAGTCTAAAGAAGGCCAGTTTTATTGCTTATTTAAGCAGAACAACAGTTTTCAGCTGTGCTAACATAATTGAATAAGGGTTTTCTAATGATTAAATAGCCTTTTAAAATGATAAACTTGGATTAGCTAACATAACGTGCCATTGGAACACAGGACTGATGGTTGCTGGTAATGGACCTCTGTAGATATTCCATAACATTAAAATAAATCAGTTTCCAGCTACAATAGTCATTTACAACATTAACAATGTCTACACTGCATTTCTGATCAATTTGATGTTTTATAATTTTGTCCATTTTAAAATAACAAGGACATTTCTGCGTGACCCCAAACTTTTAAACCGTAGGGTATATCTCTATCGCGTCAGCTAGGCTGGATTCTGTGAAAGGAAGCCCGTAGCCTTAATTCTGACAGGCTCACTTTCCCATTGAACTAGTCGTCATTCTCAAATCCGCAGGACATAAAACAAGAGGTCAGATGGATATCGATTGAGACATGAAATATACGCTTTTCATATTAAGTCGAAATTCCTCTTTCGAAGATTTCTCATAAAAACAAGCGTTGCTCTGTGAAATGGCAATGGATTACTGAGCATGTTCCAAGCTTTTTATTGTCAAAGCCTTTTACATTTAATGACATTTGTGAAATGCTCCTTTTGTGACCCGCGGAAACAACTGACGACAACAACAAAATTGTAAACCCTCAAAAGTTATGAGATGCCTGCACCGCTATATCAGAGCTCTGTGCTTATTATCGGATATATTAAGATAGAAAAACCTGACCTTTTTGGACATAACGTTAATGACACATTAGAGAAAGACCCCACTGAACGATTCAGAACACGAATAATCAGATGTCTTGGCAAAATGTGTTTTATAACATAAGGAAGCTTTGGGTTTGTGGTAGATTCTGCCTATTATAACATACAGAAGTGACATTTTCCCCCCCTCTGGGCAGTGGCTGGACACCCTACATAATGTTACCTCAGACTGACTTACCACAAAGGAGCATGTTAATAATTTGTAAAAACAGCCAAGTCGTACCTTCCATAAATAATCTCCAGAGGAATCCATGTCTATATACTGAGCAGTAATCCATCAGACAGGGATGCCATACACAGTGTGTGTGTAACTTCCCTACTCACAGTAAATGAGGTGGCTTAACTGAATAAGCTAAAGCTTTATTCTCAAACAAAAAAAAGTAAATGTTATGTTCTCAAATCTATTTTCTACACAGAGAGGTGGGATTCTAGAATGTCGGTGCTGGAGATCGGACCATAAATCATTCATTCTGGCCTGTTCTGGGGGGTTGGGCCAGGCAAAGGCGACTAACTACAGTGGAGTTGCACTCCCATCCCACCTTCCATCACTGTCAGTTAAGACAGCTTATGTAACAGACAGCCAGTGGGGGTGGACAGGACTTTTGCTTTCTCAAAGACCGACAGACTGTGTCGCTCAACTACAGACACATCCAGATGCTACTGTAGCTAGCCACGAGCCTGTTAGCTGCTCATGTAACACGAGTTAATTACAGTTCACACAGTAGGTCTGCTGTTGGTGGAACAGACTGCTCAGGTTGGTTATCCTACTGCCCGATTCATACCCTTCCTGCTCAAAAGGCTTGGTGGTGTCATCAAGCATTGTGAGGTGACTGCTAGGGTTATGCACTGTGCATGATGGGTATACCTCAGACACAATGATGGGCTAGTTGTACTAGTTGTCTAGGAGTTCAACACTCCCAACAGTGTGAAGGATATAGAAATGCACTGTCCTGCTACTAAGTCAGTCAGTATTCGTTCATTGGCAAAATATTGTTAATACAGTGTACTCAATTTCTATGGATTTGAGCAATTCCAGTGAGGACCAGTCTACATCTAAAATGTTGGAGGACAGTGTCAGAGATGTCAGGGAACCATCCGCTTTTCAGCTTGTTTTGGCCTGCAAGTCAAGCCTTCGCTGGCTGACCTGAAGTACTCTTGGAGACAGCCACAGCTAAATATAGAAAGGCTTAGAGCACATAGTGACCAACACACACACACACTGACCTGCCAGTAACTTTTACTCCTTCATCCAAGAACATCCAGAGGAAGGCAAGTCAGTTAGCCCAATATGATCAATTTCATTTCACAGTAAATTATCATTAATTTCTGACCTTCCAATACTGCGCTTCCATTTAGAAATGCGTTTTCTCTAGCAGCAGCTGCTTGTTTATTACATGTTTTGTTTTAAATACAGGTGAAAAGCTTGCAGTGGCCAGTCTGCACCAGTGGGTAGGTTTTACAGGGGACCAACCCCTGCAGGGCCCTAGTTTCAACTCACCCTGTCAGGTTCCTCAGTGGAGTGGTACCCGGAAGTGAGCAGCATGTCGGCCAGGGCGGGGCTGGTGGGCGTGTCCGTGGTGGATGAGGAGCGCGGGCGGCCAGCCTGCAGCAGCATAACCTCCTGGGTACTCCTCCGGTGGATCTGGGGGCTGCCTTTCTGGGGGGGGTCCCCGGTCCCCCCCGCCTTAGTGCGGCGGCTCTGCAGACTGGTCCCTCGCTTCATTATGGGGGGCGCGCCACGGATTTGCTGCAGAACGCGGCTCAGAGCTGCAGGGGGAGCGGAGGAAGTAGTGTGGGGGTCAGAGTCCGGACCGGGTGCCGAGTGGGCGTCCCCAACCTCTGGCCCCCCACCGTCAGGGGGCTCAAGGGCGGGGCCACCTGAGGAGGAGGCGGCGGCGTCGTGCGGGGAGACGGACGAGCGGCGGCGCTGCGGCTGGAAAAGCTGCTTCAGGCCGTGGCCAAGCGCGCCCATGTTCTCCAGTGCATTGTGGGTGATTTTGGACAGGCCGTGCTCCGACTCAGATGCCCTTCGGCCCACCTCCTGCTCCGCCCGACCTCCCGCATCCGCATCCGGCTCCTCAGGACTCTGCTCACTACTAGCTTGATCCATCAGGGGGCGCCAGGCTGATGCTCAGCCACAGGGTTAACTCTGGGGGTGCGGGGGTCTAGCTACGCCCCAACACCACACCCCCTTTGAGAGGCAGCTTCAAAAGTCGGGAAGTAAGGAGTATGGCGCTCACTCACTCGGGCCCTGTGCGCGTGCATGCGGATTGGCTCAAAGACATGCTTGTCTAACACAAAAAGGAAAATAAAATGGATTATGACATGCAACAGTGAGTGGATGGGACAAAAGAAAGCACCAGAATTAAAACAATGATTACAAAAAGCAGCAGAGTTTGAACTCGTGTCAGCTGTGAGACATTGAGGCTTGAGTTTAGTTGACTCGATATATATATTTGTATGTTCAAATATTCTTTTTTTATTACAAGATTACACTGAACAAAAATATAAAAACGCAGCATGTAAAGTTTTGGTTCCATGTTTCATGAGCTGAAATATAAAATCCCAGAAATGTTCCATACGCACAAAAAGCTTCTCTCAAATTGTGTGCACAAATTAGTTTACGTCCCTGTTAGTGAGCATTTCTCCTTTGACAAGACAATCCATCCACCTGACAGATTTGGCATATCAAGAAGCTGATTAAACAGGATGATCATTACACCGGTGCACCTTGTGCTGGGACAATAAAAGCCCACTCAAAACTGTGCAGTTGTCACAATACAATGCCACAGATGTCTCAAGTTGAGGCAGCGTGCAATTAGCATGCTGACTGCAGGAATGTCCAGCAGAGCGGTCACCAGAGAAGGCAATGTTAATTTCTCTACCATAAGCCGCCTCCTGCCAAATTCTCTCAAATTACGTTGTAGGTCCAACCAGCCTCACAACCACAGACCACGTGTATGGCCTCGTGTGGGCGAGCGGTTTGCTGATGTCAACGTTGTGAAAAGACTGCCCCATGGTGGCTGTGGGGTTATGGTATGGGCAGGAATAAGCTATGGACAATGAACACAATTGCATTTTAAATCGATGCCAATTTGAATGCACAAAGACACCATGACGAGATCCTGAGGTGCCCAGCATCTGTATTCCCAGTCATGTGAAATCCATAGAGTCGGGTCTAATGAATAGATTTAAATTGACTGATTACCTTACACGAACTGTAACTAAAATCTTTGAAATTGTTGCATTTATATTTTTGTTCAGTATGGTAAATCCATGAGCCAAACCACAACGTCTGTGATGTCCAAACCCACTTATAAAACAACTCCACTAAAGAAAGCAGTCTTCTACAGCAATGACGGGGGTCGTGCTAAACAAAATACTTTCCAAAAACAATTTCTGAAATGCTGGGGTTTTATTGTACAGTTTCCATAGATAGTGGCACTTTAGTGTGTCATATTGCAAATGCAATTTTAGAGGAAGAAAGCATGTCACAGGACCTGGGATAACTAGCCTAATCTGACTGTGGTTTCCTTGTCAGGCAGAGGTTAACAAACACTGCCTTAATTTGTTATTTACTTAGACAGTCGTTTGTAGTCTAATATAAGATACACAGCATTTCAGAAACTATTTATTTACTAAAATGGGTGCCAAAAAAAACATCCTTTGAGGATTTCGAATGAGTTTAAAGTAAATAGTATGAAAAAGATGAGTAATAATGAAACAAAATATAAATTAATATAATGGAATCTTCTGGTGGTTTCTTATCTGGCTGAGGCACCCAGAGTTGCGCCATGATATCCCTGTAGAGAGCCTGGACCTCAGAGACCAGGTCAAGCATGGAGCCGTGAGCGGAGATGGCTAAGGCTAAATCCACATCGTCTGAGAGTTGAGCTTCAGGAAAGCACTTTATATAAAGACTGTATTTTACTTAGCACAGCATAGAAAGGGGGAAGAGATATGGAGGAAGAGAGCACGAGGGAAAAGGAGAGAGCAAGAAGAAACAGGTGGCAAGAAAGAGGGGGAAAAAGAAAGAGCCAGGGAGATAGATCTTACCCTCCGTCCAGCTTCTCCTCTTCCGGCTTACAGCTCAGGGTTGGCTGCAGAGGAAGAAGTCAACATCAGAGGGAAATCACTATCAAAATGGAACCAATGACGAGATACAAATAAATGACGCTGGCAACGGCGGCACACGGACCCGTGCTCAAATCAGCCGTGTACAAACTGCACAGAATCAACCAGACCTGTACACACTCACACTTTGAGGGGCTTCAGGGACTCCTCCAAGAATACATTTTGAGAAGTCTTCATCTTAACAGCAAATATCTCCACTGCCCTGTGCACACTCAAAATATGAGACCATGACATGAAGGTGTGTGGAACACCTCACAGTGATGACTCCATACAGATTACTCAGGAGTAGAGGTCGGCCGATTAATCGGAATGGCCGATTAATTAGGGCCGATTTCAAGTTATCACAATCGGAAATCTGTATTTTTGGGCACAGATTTGCTTTTTGTTTTGTTTATGTAACTAGGCAAGTCAGTTAAGAACACATTCTTATTTTCAATGACGGCCTAGGAATGGTGGGTTAACTGCCTTGTTCAGGGTCAGAACGACAGATTTTCACCTTGTCGGCCCGGGGGATCCAATCTTTCAACCTTACAGTTAACTAGTCCAACGCAATAACGACAGGCCTCTCTCTCGTTGCACTCCACAAGGAGACTGCCTGTTACGCGAATGCAGTAAGCCAAGGTAAGTTGTTAGCTAGCATTAAACTTATCTTATAAAAAAACAATCAATCATAATCACTAGTTAACTACACATGGTTGATGATATTACGAGATATTATCTAGTGTGTCCTGCGTTGCATATAATCTGACTGTGCATACAAGTATCTAAGTATCTGACTGAGCGGTGGTAGGCAGAAGCAGGCGCGTAAACATTCATTCAAACAGCACTTTCGTGCGTTTTGCCAGCAGCTCTTCGTTGTTCGTCAAGCATTGCACTGTTTATGACTTCAAGCCTATCAACTCCCGAGATGAGGCTGGTGTAACAGAAGTGAAATGTAACAGAAGTGAAATAGCTAGTTAGCGCGCGCTAATAGCATTTCAAACGTCACTCGCTCTGAGCCTTTTAGTAGTTGTTCCCCTTGCTCTGCATGGGTAACGCTGCTTTGATGGGGGCTGTTGTCGTTGTGTCCCTGGTTCGAGCCCAGGGAGGAGTGAGGAGAGGGACCGAAACTATACTGTTACACTGGAAATACTAAAGTGCCTATAAGAACATCCAATAGTCAAAGGTTAATTATAGAGGGAAATAGTCCTATAATTCCTATAATAACTACAACCTAAAACTTCTTACCTGGAAATATTGAAGACTCATGTTAAAAGGAACCACCAGCTTTCATATGTTCTCATGTTCTGAGCAAGGAACTGAAACATTAGCTTTCTTACATAGCACATATTGCACTTTTACTTTCTTCTCCAACACTTTGTTTTTGCATTATTTAAACCAAATTGAACATGTTTCATTATTTACTTGAGGCTAAATTGATTTTATTGATGTATTATATTAAGTTAAAATAAGTGTTCAAAGCTTTGACTCAAAGCTTGAGAGACGCTGACCAGCAGAGCTCCTTTTGTGCAGTGAGCAAAGAACCTGCTTTTGAGTCAAAGCCTTCATCCCAAATGGAACCAAATCCCCCTACATAGTACACTACTTTTGATGGGCTCTGGTCAAAAAGTAGTGCACTATACATGGGACAGGGTGCCGCTTCGGACAGAGTGAGTGCCTGTCAGTGGAACCCACCAACCACACCAGTCGCCCAATCCGCACAAAACCAAAGGAAGAGGAAAAGGGAAAGAATTCAGTCACCACCAGTTTACTGGCACCAGCAGGACACGATGCCTCCCACAAAACTCCCTACCCACTCGCAAATTATGATACATCACCAGAATTTCCCCTCACATCAGCAGATTGGAGGACGCAGAAAGAAACCGCCTGCAAAGCGCAATGCCCAAATACACCATAGAAAAACACACTACTAATGACAGAGTGAAAGTATCCCAAATGGATAGGATTGAGAGATTGTTTCATTTGAGTAAGTCCCTTCCTCATAGCTGGAACACTAAGCCTGTAACATTAACCCAACACTGAGGTAACACTCAGGTAACACTGAGGTAACACTATGGCTAATCTCGCCCAGAAGCGCTGCACACTTAGCCGTAACTAACACTTGACCTCACCAAATAGGCTAAAGTAGATGTCAACAACAGGCATATCTGCATACTCCTCATCTATCAGTGGAAATCCCCTAACGCTCTTACCCGTTCCCCTCCTCATTTCACCCCATGTTTAACTTATTGCATGCGAGACTGAAAGGTCCGGCTATATATAGGCCCATTTGCAGGCCTGAATTCACTGAGGGGACACAGTGGTTAACAAGTGAGCAGGTAGGCTACACACAAACGAAACAAAAGCACACACAGTGACATGCATGTTCCACAGAGTGATTAGGGAGTCTAATGGCATTATGAATGCATTATTAAATAGACAGGAGTGACTCCAAGACTAGGCACAGCTATTGTATGTCACTGTCAACAAGCAGGCACCCCAAACCATCTTATGGATAAAACACCCTCTGCCACAATCAGGCTCATAGAAATATGGAACACAAGACCTAATGCTGTAATATCAGACTACCTACTGCCACAGATTTAGTCCAAAATGCACATCCACTGTTGCAGTTTCAAACATCCATTTTATTTATCTAGGCAAGTCAGTTAAGGACAAATTCTTATTTACAATGACAGCCTAGGAACAGTGGTTTAATTGCCTTGTTCACGGGCAGAACGACAGATTTTGACCTTGTCGGCTCGGGGATTCGATCTGGAAACCTTTCGGTTACTGGCCCAACGCTCTAACCACTAGGCTACCTGCTGCCCCGATCTACAAGTACATGGACAAGTGTACTAACAGACATTCACACAGTGAAGCACACCATGACACCCCCAGTCTCTTTTCCTCCTTTATAGGGTGCTACATTATCTCTGTCTGAAGTGAGTCAGCCAACACTCTCCTATCACTGGGAAGATCTCAATTGCATCCTCCCTCCTTCTCAAAACCCATTGGATGAGAAAGCCAGAGGGCACTTCCCTCTGACCTTCTCCTCCAATGGGTTTTGAAAAGGAGATGAGGAGAGGACGCGAGGAGTATGCAATTGAGATCACCCCCCTGTTTCCCTCTGCTGCCTCATGCACTGCAGCCTTCCAAGGTCACACCAGCATGTGTGTAATATGTGTGTGTGTGTGTCTCTCTATAGTCTATTCTGCATGTGCCTACATGGAGAAGATACTTCATGCAAATGTATCTACCACATTTGCAACCATATCTGTACTTGTGTCCATTCACTGTAACTGTCTACTTTCACATGGCATCTACAGCAGGGCCCTTTGTCCAGGAGTACAATGTCTTAATGAGCTGTGTCTGCCTGCATCCATCTTCTCATCTATTTTTACCACTGTTCATCTACCAAAAGCTATTCTTCATTCTGATGAAAGCCAACATGGCTGTAACATTAATGCCACAACTATTTCAGGCTCCATTTTTTAAAGCTCAAAAGCAGCCTTCTTTTTCACAAAAATAGCTCTCGGAAAGGTGCAATTGGCAATTAGTCTAGGATCCTTTTAGTTTGGCCAGCTACTTTAGTTTGGCTTTACTGGGAAGCATACCTTGAGTTCCGGACATCAGCAGGCCTATTGGGATTTCACTGCATAGAAAAAGCCTAAGTATTCCAAGGAAATTTCCAAAACCCACTTCCTTTGAACACTCTTTCAAAGTACAAGAGCTGGGATGTTCTTTCCTCTTCGGTCAACAGTTTCCACTGATGTTTCGGGATGTCACATGCTGAAAATGAAAGAGGGTAGAAATATGTCAGGGCAGGTTTTCAAACATCTTTACCATTAACCCAATGAGTCCCACCATATCGCTGGTGCGTTTTGGACTTCTAAACCAATTTAAACATTGTGTTTGAGCTTCTGGTTTGTACAATTGAATTGGTCTATTTCTTCTGCATCCGTAGATTCTATTAGTCTGTGTGCTTAGTGGGGGCTGAGCTAGAGCGGTGTTTGTGAGACAAGGGCGTAGAGTCCAAAGAGCTCTTCTACATAGAAGATAATTGGAAATCCCAGGACAGAGTCTATAATAAGCTCACAGTTTCTGTCAAACTCCACACAATTAATTCTGTACTTAAAGCATTCATCATGTTTTTTGCTTTGGTGGACCTTATTTTATTGACAACGCACCGGTTTTATGACAAATTGTTGTGTTCTACTTGTAATCCTGGTTGTCCTATAAAGAAAATGGTTGTAAACAAAATTGTATTTGTGAAGCTAATGTAAGGGCTGAACATGCAGACAAAAGAAAGTCAGATATGATTTTTGCTGGGATCTCAGGACTGATAGGGTTAAGATCATGGTTCATCCATGGCCTACAAATGTACTTAAAAATATGATCATAATGCTTTTGAGAAAGTCCCTGGAATTCAATTACACATTTCATAACTGTGGTTAAGTATCAAAAGTAAAAGTATAAATTATATATATTATATTAAAGCAAACCAGATGGCACCATTTTCTTGTATTGTTAATTTACAGAAAGCCATGGGCACACTCCAACATTCAGACATAATTTACAAACGAAGCATGTGTGTTTAGTGAGTCCGCCAGATCAGAGGCAGTAGGGATGACCAGGGATGTTCGGTTGACAAGTGCGTGAATTTGACTGTTTTCCTGTCATGCTAAGCATTCAAAATGTAACGACTACTTATGGGTGTCAAGGAAAATGTATGGAGTGAAAAGTATATTATTTTCTTAAGGAATGTAGTGAAGTAAAAGTAGTCAAAAATATAAATAGTAAAGTAAAGTGCAGGTAACCCCCAAAAAACTACTTAAGTAGTACTTTCAAGTATTTTTACTTAAGTACTTTACACCACTGGACTTAGAGTACATTCTCCAGATCCAGTGCTATTGCACTGCATATCCTTCTGTCTAGTCCAGTGGGCTGTCATAAACACTAAGACAAAACAGGTGCACAGACACTGGCCTGGGATAGGCAAACCAATGCCAACATCTTCAAGGGATGTGATGGGCCTACCTGTCAACGCAAAGCACTAGAATAGCTAGGCCTAATACAATCCTGGCTAAATCGTGTGAGATTAGTTCAACTGCCACAATCAGTCGGCTACCTAGATAGCTAACTTTGCCTCCACTGAGTAGCCTATTTCTGTGAGCTTGCTATTTCTTAGCTAACTGACTGAAATCGATTTTCCAATCAATGAACTAATAGTTGTGTGGGGGTTGTTTTTACAATAGGAGACATTAGCTAGTTGACTACCGAGCTAAACGCAGAGCTGTTAGCGCAATTAATCCGATAAACGTAATCAGACAGATAGCAGTTGATAAATGTGTTTGCTGCAAGATATGTGGAGGTGTCCACGCCCAAAACCGGCCTGGGCGTAATTAGCTAGCGATAAAACACCTAGCTAATTACAATCACACTTCAATCTAACGGCAAGGTATTGCTAAGCAAATGACTACATACCTTAACTACCGAGATTATAAAGTGGAAAAGAACAATTATCCCATCCCATTTCAGAATAGAAAATGACAGCCGCGCAAACGTCACCGTCAGTGGCCAAACACTACCGCCAGCATCATCAATATGAGCATGCTATGAGCATTTAGCTAGCTATTAGCATAGGTGTGGATTTTTTTAAATCGAGGCTAGCTAATGTTACATCCACTATCGTGGACAGGCCTAATTAAAATGCTAACCCGGCAATAGACAAAACATGAAAAAGATGCTTTGCTTTCAGACACACTTTTGTTGTTGCGTATGGCTAATGATCTCACAGACAGCCTGAAAACATCCACCCACCCGGTGTTTTGTAGGATGTAACGACATAGCTAGCTAACGTTAGCTAGCAGGTTTGTGACCGTGGATTTCCACCGCAGCACATCCCGACGTTACACAGGCTGAGTGGCGTCCATGCTACTCCCTCCCTGACAGACACCACACTGAATAACAAGTTACACCTATTTACTAACTTAGCCAATATTAATAGCAAACATTAGCTAGTTTAATTCAACGACAATGTAGCTAGCGCGCATATGTTTATTGGAAATGTGTGATAGGGCATGGTTGATCATATATGAATGCTGACACACCCCAACACAAACCGTAATCAGCTCATGCCCAAACAGTAACGACACATTAAAGTAAATCACTTGCACCCACACAACTAGCTAACGCTTATCTAGTAAGATAGCTAACGTTACTCCCAACCAACCTGTTCTAACGGTGGCTAGATAGGTTTAGCGATAGCCAGCTAAATCGAGCTAGCCAGCCTGCTACTACACAGCTAGCTTAGCTAACACCAGGTTAAACACAAGTTGATAAACAATACACCTCTTTCGAGAATAAAAAAATGAGCAATTCTATACTCGACATTGATATTACAGTTGTCCAATCAAACTATATTGTGTATTTGTATATTACAACTTACATGGGCGCTGAGAGGATTGTGTTGATGAACGTTCATTTCTCCCGATGGAACACTCCCACGATGACGTCATAGAGCGTTTTCAACGTAGGTGGTGATAGGGCCACTCATCTGACATTTATTTTGATACGGAGAAGACGGAGAAGATACTTCAATATTATAATGTAAAAGGTTAAAATCTATATATATATGTATGGGCTCTGGAGCGGCACAGCGGTCTAAGGCAATGTACTACAGTCCCTGGTTCGAATCCAGGCTGTGTCACATCCGGCCTTGATTGGGAGTCTCATAGGACAGCTCATAATTGGCCCAGCGTCGTCCGGGTTTGTCCAGGGTAGGCAGTCTGAATTGGCCCAGCGTCGTCCGGGTTTGTCCAGGGTAGGCAGTCTGAAGGCCGCCTTCATTGCAAATAAGAATTTGTTCTTAACTGCCTTGCCTAGTTAAATAAACGTTAAATAAATCAAATATAAAACACATGTAGGAAGGGATAAGGAGAAAGTGACTGGTAGTAGGATTAATAATAATATTAATATATAGCAGTGTAAACAGGGCTGAAAAGTGACTGGTAACAGGGATATATAAATACTATGGTAATATACTAATGGTATTTTTTATATATTTTTTATTTATTTCACCTTTATTTAACCAGGTAGGCTAGTTGAGAACAAGCTCTCATTTGCAACTGCGACCTGGCCAAGATAAAGCATAGCAGTGTGAACAGACAACAACACAGAGTTACACATGGAGTAAACAATAAACAAGTCAATAACATAGTAGAAAGAAAATAATCTATATACACTGTGTGCAAAAGGCATGAGGAGGTAGGCAATAAATAGGCATGAGCAGTGAATAATTACAATTTAGCAGATTAACACTGGAGTGATAAATCATCAGATGAACATGTGCAGGTAGAGATACTGGTGTGCAAAAGAGCAGAAAAGTAAATAAAATAAAAACAGTATGGGGATGAGGTAGGTAAATTGGGTGGGCTATATACCGATGGACTATGTACAGCTGCAGCGATCGGTTAGCTGCTCAGATAGCAGATGTTTAAAGTTGGTGAGGGATATAAAAGTCTCCAACTTCAGAGATTTTTGCAATTCGTTCCAGTCGCAGGCAGCAGAGAACTGGAAGGAAAGGCGGCCAAATGAGGTTTTGGCTTTAGGGATGATCAGTGAGATACACCTGCTGGAGCGCGTGCTATGGGTGGGTGTTGCCATCGTGACCAGTGAACTGAGATAAGGCGGTGCTTTACCTAGCATAGACTTGTAGATGACCTGGAGCCAATGGGTCTGGCGACGAACATGTAATATATAATATATACAGTGCATTCAGAAAGCATTCAGACCCCTTGACTTTTTCCAAAAATGTTTATGTTACAGCCTTATTCTAAAATCGTATTTTTCCCGTTGATCAATCTAAACACAATACCCCATAATGAAGAAGCAAGAACAGGTTTGTAGACATTTTTGCAAATTTATATGAAATATGACGTTTACATAAATATTCAGACCCTCAGTGCTTTGTTGAAGCACCTTTGGCACCGATTACCACCGAGTCTTCTTGGGTATGATGCTACAAGCTTGGCACACCTGTATTTAGGGAGATTCTCCCATTCTTCTCTGCAGATCCTCTCAAGCTCTGTCAGGTTGGATTGGGAGCACCGCTACACAGCTATTTTCAGGTAGATAGGGTTCAAGTCCAAGCTCTGGCTGGGCCACTCAAGGACATTCAGAGACTTGTCCCGAAACCACTCCTGCGTTGTTTTGACTGTGTGCTTAGGGTCATTGTCCTGTTGGAAGGTGAGCCTTCGCCCCAGTTTTAAAGTCCTGAGTGCTCCGGAGCAGGTTTTCATCAAGGATCACTCTGTACTTTGCTCCATTTATCTTTCCCTGCCGCTGAAAAACATCCCCACAGCATGATGCTGCCACCACCATGCTCCACTGTAGGGATGGTGCCAGGTTTCCTCCAGACGTGACGCTTGTCAGTCAGGCCAAAGAGTTCAATCTTGGTTTCATCAGACCAGAGAATCATGTTTCTCATTGTCTGGGAGTTCTTTAGGTGCCTTTTGGCAAACTCCGAGTGGGCTGTCATGTGCCTTTTACTGAGGAGTGACTTCCGTCTGTCCACTCTACTATAAAGGCCTCAATGGTGGAGTGCTGCAGAGATGATTGTCCTTCTAGAAGGTTCTCCCATCTCCAGAGGAACTCTGGACCTCTGTCAGAGTGACCATCGGGTTCTTGGTCACCTCCCTGACCAATGCCCTTCTCACCCGAATGCTCAGTTTGGCCGGGAAGCCAACACTAGGAAGAATCTTGGTGGTTCCAAACTGCTTCCATTTAAGAATGATGGAGGTCACTGGGTTCTTGGGGACCTTCAATGCTGCAGGAATTTTGTGGTACCCTTCCCCAGATCTGTGCCTTGACACAATCTTGGAGCTCTACAAACAATTCCTTTGACCTCATGGCTTGGTTTTACGTCTGACATGCACTGTCAACTGTGGGAGCTTATATAGACAATTGTCGTTGAAATTACCATCAGGGACACCTGAAGTCAATCTTAAATTAATCATTCTTTATTATCAGCAAGCTGGAGAGGTTCCAACAAACTTAATGCACCAAGTAGTACACATCTGTCAGGAGCTCCGCCGGGGCAGTCCCATTAGTTCTCTTATATACTGCTTCAACAGACAAGTTATATTTGCATGATTTAGCTTATTCATTATTCATCATTTGGTTTATGTATGTGACCGACCAATACCTCATGAGGCTTCTTCTCTCCAAGCTGAGACCTTTGAAACTGAAACACCATTTTCAGTTCTCAAAACAATGCTCTGGGCATACTGCCAAATTGCTTATACTGATAGAAAGGATTCCTCCCAGGCACGATCAACCAGTCACATGCATGAACTCAGTCTAATTGGTTATTAGAAAAGCACAAACATAAAATGTTCCTTCACACAGGTGTGTGCCTTTCCAAATCATGCCCAATCATTTGAATTTACCACAGGTGGACTCCAATCAAGTTGTAGAAACATCTCAAGGATGATAAATGGAAACAGGATGCACCTGAGCTCAATTTTGAGTCTCATAGCAAAGGGTCTGAAAACTTGTAAAAAATGCATTTCTGTTTTTCATTTTTAATAAATGTGCAAACATTTCTACTAACCTGTTTTCACTTTGTCATTATGGGGTATTGTGTGTAGATTATTTAATCAATTTTAGAATACGGCTGCAATGTAACAAAATGTGGAAACAGTCAGGGGATCTGAGTACTTTCCGAATGCACTGCACATGTAAACATGAGTAATAGTGACCAGCAGCAGGATAAATCAATAGATACTAATTAGCAGAAGCATAGATATGTGCATGTGTGTGTGTGGTGTCAGTAATGAGTGTGTGAGTGAGGGTGTGTGTGTGTGTGTGTGTGTATGTGTGTGTGTGTGTGTGTGTGTGTGTGTGTGTGTGTGTGTGTGTGTGTGTGTGTGTGTGTGTGTGTGTGTGTGTGTGTGTGTGTGTGTGTGTGTGTGTGTGTGTGTGTGTGTGTGTGTGTGTGTGTGTGTGTGTGTGTGACAATGAAAGTGTGTGTCTGAGTGGGTAGAGACTTGTGGTTCGGCATAGTCAGTGTGGATAGTCTGTGGGAGAGGGAGAGCAGTAGTTGTTAGCCATTTAACAGTCTTATGGCCAGGGGATAGAAGCTGCTTAGGAGTCTGTTAGTCTGAACCTTGATGTACTGGTACTGCCTGCTGGATGGGAGCATGGAGAATAGTCAATTTCTTTGGTGGCTGGAGTCTTGGGCAATTTCTCAGGCCTTTCTCAGACACCGCCTGACGTGAATGAGTGTGTTTAGGAGTGGTACTTGTGGTTGGAACTGCAGTTGAAATAGTGGTTGGGGTTGTTGTTGGGACAGAGTGTTGTTGAAGGGGACACTGAGGGAAATGGTACTGGGGAAATAGGCCATAATGGTATCCCTGGTAGCCGTATGGGTATCCAGGTGTTAGTGGTCTATAACAGGTGCAGGTGCCTGGGTCGTGAGTTCAGGGATTATATGGTTTAGGGGTAGGAGGAGTAAGAGTGGGTTCAATAGGAGATGTTGACACAGGCACGGCTTTCTGGTCAGGGTGATGAGAATATACATGGTATTTGGGGTAACTGGGCTGCTGAGGGAGGAGCCTTGCTGTCAGCAGGAGAGGATGGAGAGGGAGGGAGTGTAGTAGCTGCAGTGGTGGTTGGTGCAGTGATGGTTTGAGGGTGGCCTGCAGGGCAGGATACTGTGAGCTCCCCATCAACTGAAGGCATAGACCAGCAAACACTCATCATCTTGAGGGGGAAAAAACTGTGGTGTAAAGTAACAAAGTAAAAATACTTTTTAAGTACTACTTAAAAATTTTACATCGTTTTTGGTGGGTATCTGTACTTTCCTTTACTATTTGTATTTATTTATTTAACTTTTATTTAGTCAGGGGAAACCCATTGAGACCAGGGTCTCATTTTCAAAGGTGCCCTGAGCACAGCAGTACAACAGTACAACAACTTTCAACATTACACCCACACCAATCTCTTCATCGCTGGCATACCGGACCCCGACGAGCTCTGGGGGCCCATGCATCGGTCATTGCTTTTTTTGTTTATGTCATAAATAATTTTGACAGTAACGCTCAAAAGTAATTCATTCATAAACCTTTTTAATTTCCATATCTACTAGGAAGCTAAGTGTTTGTTTCTTCGGCTTCAGGAATGTGACTGAAAAAGCGCCCCCGGACTTTAAAAAAAAGTTAACTCATTCAAATTATAAGGGGGATATCGGCTTACAAATGCCGTGGTCAAGGCTGAAACGACTCCAATGCAATGAGTGGAGCTTACTTGGGTGTTCAAAAAGCTCTCATCAGACGGAGAGCCTTATGCTTCTTATGTAGTTCTTTATGAGTTTTAGTTTAGAAAACGATCTCTTCGCAGAAACGAAAGTTACAGCTTGATTGTCGATGCAACATCAGGGAATCTGTGCAGAAGGGAGGAGTGCTTCAAATACAGCAGTTCTGCAACATCTTTAATTGAGCCTCTCAGGCTCAACACGTTACAGAAATAGTTTAATTAACTGTATAGGAAGCTCTGGGGACAGGTTGTCTAGATACTGGACAGCCAATAAATTGGCAGATGCAAAACAGATTATAATATTTAGTGGACAATAGTTATTGAGTGCTTGAACAAAAAAAGCGGTTTGCGATTTTCATTCATGCTGGTAAACCGGCGTTTGAGTTGTGTGGTTACAATATCAACAGTCCATTATCTCTGGTATATCTTGGCATGCATCATTCAAGCCTACATTTAAAGACAACGTCTCAGGCAAGATTGTCTGGGTTGGCAATACTCAGTATAGAAAACAGTCGGGCATGCAACCTGGACCTACAGACCGTGGTGAAAACATTTGCACACAAAAAAAAGAGGACTTCAGGAGACCAGGGGAGTCACTCAAGTTGGATTTCATTTGATTCAGGCCTAATTTAATTTACCTTGAATATTGCAGCCCATTTGTGTAGGCTATTAGATAGACAAAACCAGCTGAGTTCAACAATAAATAGAGGTTGAATTTATCCTCAAGCCGACTAGGCTACTTGTTTCCTCATTGTTAGGCTATTTGATATGTACTTTTTATTAAATGTTTATAAATAGCACCTAAATCGCAGCTAAAGACGGTATTTAGCTATAGATAGTACGCGGTACAATGAAACAATCCCTAGTGAGCTAGTGTTTTGAGGGTGGGCAGACTGTATTATTTGTCATTAATAGACTGGTTTTAAGCACAATAACTTTCTATCCAAGCTGGGAGGGAGTGCGAGGACGGCTCATGTCATGCAGGTTCAGGTAGCCTATACAGGACAGCTGTATATTGTAAAATATCAGTTGGTAGCTGGTTATTATTCTGGTTAATATTTGACAATGTGCAATGTTTGCATTTTCAACTTTAACTACTGAAAAAAAGTAATTGCGTTAATGCCACCAGTCAGCAGGCTAAAAGTGCAGCATTGCGACACCGTGTATAACTTCGTAAAATGTTAGGCTTAACATGAGAAAATGACTACCAAATAGCCCTACCAATAAACATTTCTCCATTAGCTAAAGCAAATCTATGCCCCGGCACCATAAAAAGCCTATCATCTATTCGATAGGCAAACAGCCGCATTGACATTGAATGTCAGCACCATGGACAGCGACCAGTAGTTTACTTTTTGAGTGGCTGTCTGGCTGACATATTCAACTATTATAATACAGTTTTTTCCAACTGCTTACACACGTTTTCAAAACTGTCTCCTTTTTTCAAAACTCTACACACAATTCCCCAAACTGCACACACAAAATGCAGAATGCCTCACATCTCCTTCAAAATGTAACACTGCATTCAAAATGCCATAAACACATGTCAGAATTAAGCATTTGCATCAAATGGCAAACACTGCTTTCATAATAGTAAATTTTTGGATATACCATGTAAACACTGTTGTTCTAAATCTAAAGCTCATTGGTCTTTCATAGGCTTATATCTACATTTCAATACAATGTTCTACAGTGAAATTAATCTGCTGAGAGGGGTAACAAGTACACTGTAAACACCAATGCAATGTAGAAACAGAAAATATTTATTAGGCCAAACATTACTGTTGTATACAGTAGCATACAACAAAACCATAAACATATGTAAACCAAAAGTATATTCTTTAGAATACAGTAAAGAACACAATTGTGTGTGGGGGGTCCCGGGGGGGGCAGTCCAGGAATTGGGGGGGGGGGGGGGGGGGGGGGGGGCAGTCACCAGTGCTAAGCTACGCTTCATTTCTTCTCCGGCCTGGGTCTGGCCACGATACTTCGTCCACATCACAAGATATGTTTTCTCTTGTAAAACAACCTTGGACAGAGGCAACCTCTATGTCCCCACATGCGTCCTCCATTGCCTGGAGAAGCGGCATGCGGGCATAGGGTTGGAGATCATACACTTTCCAACGCCAGGCTGAGAAGAATTCCTCTATGGGATTTACAAAAGGTGAATATGGGGGTAGGTACAAAACTACAAATTGTGGATGGGTGGCAAACCAGTTTTGGACCAGAACAGCCCAGTGAAAACTAACATTGTCCCATAAAACCACAAATCTAGCAGGCTCCTGATCTGGATCAGGGACAAGCATTGCGTAAATTGCATCCAGAAAAGTGAGCATATGGCCGGTGTTGTACGGACCCAGTGTGGCATTGTGATGGAGGACCCCGTTTTGAGTGATGGCAGCACACATAGTTATGTTACCCACACGCTGTCCAGGGACATTGGTAATTGCCCTCTGTCCCTGCCTGGGTTTGGTGAGGTTGAAGCCAACCTCATCAACATAAGTAAATTCACGGCGAATTACATGGGCATCCAGCTCCAATACTCTCTGTAACAGACAAAAAGATATACAGATGAGTAAATATGGTATGTCTGAAGTACTGGAAGTAGTGTTGCATACATACCTCTACAAAGTCATGTTGCATATTCTTGACTCAGTCAGAGTTTCTCTCAAATGGCACCTTGTAAAGTTGTTTCATCGTCACTCAGTGCTGTTGGAGGATGCGTTGTATGCTCGACAGGCTTACAGCTTTGTCTTTGCCTTTCCACTCTGTACAGAATTCAAACACAGACATAGTGTTAAGCATAGGAACTGTAAACAATGTACAAAAAATGTAGTACAGCATGATAACCAACCTCATTTATTCAATGCAGTGCAGTAAATTGATGGCTTAGAGTTACAAATGTTTTTGCAATACTATGCAGTCATACGTATTTTACAGTACATTACTGTAATGCTAAAATAGTCATTAGATAGTTGCATACCTGTTCTCATTTCTGAAGGTTCGAATTATGGACGCCACTGTAAATCGACTCAAGTTGGGCTGGACTCTCAGTCCAGCCTCTCTCATGGTCAAACCGTGGTTGATCACATGATCAACAAGTGCCCTAATCTCATCAGAGATGGCTCTCCTTCCTTCTCTTCCTCTCCCTCCTACTCCTCTTGCTCTCTGTCCATTGTTGGCATCCATTGTTCAAAACAGGTCATCTGACCTTTGACCTATGTGTAGGCCTATACTACAGTAAAGCAGTGATTGGTTAGTGATCAGTTAAGCTATTAGTGTTTGCACATGTGAGGAGTGTGTGTGTGACCTGGTGAATAAGTGTAGCATTTTGATTGGTTGTGTTTGGAAAAGTCACTTCCTGTTAGATTTTTGTGTTTTAGATAGAAAATTGTGTGTAGTGTTTTGAAAAAAGTGTTTTATGCAATTGACAACGAAGTCAAAGGCTGAGAAATAGCTTATGGTTTTGGATATTTGGTGTGTAGTTTTGCACTTTGAGTGAGAGGTTTCAAAAATCGTGTGACATGAAAAGATTTTGTGTGTAAGCAGTTGGAAAAAACTGTAATCGCTGACCTTGACGGCAACAGGTAATCAAGTTGCAAGGAGTTCTGCAGACTATTCCAAGAATGGCTTGCATCAACACTGAAAGCCGATCTACCTAGATCGGTAGGCTACGGACCAGTGGAACCTGGAGAGTTAACCATCCCTGTGAACGGGTTTGGTGTCTCATATTTGTACATTTTAAAAGTGAAGTGAGGGAGCTTTGTTTGGAGAAATGTAAACAAAAGGGGAATAAGGAAGTGATCTACGGTACTTTAGTAGCCGACATTCTGATACAGGATGCAGTGATGAGTATTAAACCTATTCATATTAATATTAATATTTTTATTCCACAACATTCCTAAAGAAAATGTGCACTCGTTACATTTCGAATGCTTAGGAAAAAATAGTCAAATTCACCAAGAGAATGCGCTGTGGCGGGCGCTTTATTTAACTAGGCAAGTCAGTTAAGAACAAATTCTTATTTACAATGACGGCCTACCCTGGCCAAACCCGGACGACGCTGGGACAATTGCGCAGCCTGTATCACAACCGGCTATCCAGAAATAAAACAAAACAACATTTTAAAAAGACAATAACGGCCAGTTGTGATACAGGCTGGAATTGAACCAAGGTCTGTAGTGACACCTTTAGCACTGAAATGCAGTGCCTTAGACCACTGTGCCATTCGGGAGCCCCTAAAGACAAATGATTAATTTGTAAATTATGTCTGAGTGTTAGTGTCCCCAGCTACCCAGAAATAAAACAAAGAAAATTAAAAAAGACAATCTCGCTGTCTGGCTTTCTTAATATAAGGAACTTTAAATTATATATAGCATTTACTTATGTGTATTTTATCAAATACAATTACTTTTGATATATTTACAACCAAATACGTTTAGATTTTTACTCAAGTAGTATTTTACTGGGTGACTTTATTTTTACTTGAGTCCTTTTCTATTAAGGTATCTTTAATCTTACTCAAGTATGCCAATTGGGTACTTTTTCCACCACTGTAAACTGGTGATCATCACTTACTCTTACTCCGGAGAATGGGAGCGTTCAAGTGGATCCCTTTTGTCAAGTCGGTGACCAACATCTTTCAGAGTTTGTTGGACTATGGGGATAAAAATTGTCTGACTTGCGCCTACGTGAACTTTACATCAATCATGTGATCAAAAGGTCATGATGTTTTGACTGCAGTCGCTCCTCACCAGCTGCAACAAGTGGCCATCGTCTGCATTGTGGGAGGCATTATTTGGCACAACTAATCATTCTAATGTTTTCGTTTGACCCAAGCGAACGGGACCAAAGACATGACTAATCAGGAAGCAACTTTGCCGCGAATAATATGTATACGGTGGCTACAGAAGCAGTGGCAGGACATAGAATAAAGCATTTGAGTGGCATTATGCCAGTCCTGTGAATGTGGTATAATGGCCAATGTGAATAGAGGCTCATTTTTTAAATAAGTAAAAGTTAGTGAGCTTCTGTTGGAGGAAATTATAGTTGAAATGATTCATTATGTATACATTTAAATTAGAACCATTAATTTTGATACTATTATGTTGTGGTATGAAATGTATGGGTTTTTGCTTAAACTAGGACTGAAAATGTAGGTAAAATGAATGAATTGTCTGTACCTTGCCGATTTAAGGGAGAAGGAGGGTATATCTCTTTAGACAGATAAGAATGTTCTTTGATGTTCCATTAGTGGAGAAGAGTATATCTTTTAGACAGATTGGAATGTTTGCTTTATGGGGGGAGTAGGAGACAATCTCCAGACCTGAAGACACTGCGCTATTGTGTGGATCGGAGAAAGTGTGAGAACTGATGACGTCATTTTGATCTTCTCTTTAAAATGTAATGTTCTTTGTATTTTGGGTCAGTACTCATCAAGAATAAATGCTGAACTTGTTTTTAAGACTGGTCTCTCGCTACTTCATGCAAATGATAAATCTTACAACTTATTATGAAATAGATAGAGTGTGAATTTGGTTTTGGTGACAAAACATATAGGAATTTAGAATTCCTCTAACAGCTTCCATGGAGGAAACGTCACCTGTTGTGTGACATGGCAGCCTTGGTATGGTACAACAAACATCACATCTCTGCGTGACCTATTCACAGAGAAGCCACAGTGAGTTGGCATCCGGAACAGGGGAAGAACAGGAGACCAATCACCTGCACAAGACAGAAATACCTCAGACTCACCCCCAACTCATTTGGGACTCAGAATTTACCTGCATCAGCTAGATCAGTGTTTAATATATATATATATATAATGTGGAGCTCTCCCCCGTTGACCTTAAAGGTCATTTCTTCACTGCTGTTACTGATGGCCCCATGCCCTGGAGTTTAGCATCCAACTGGTGCCATTCTGGGAAAGAAAACGAATAAACAGGATCTGTCAAGGCTCAAACGTTTTCCTTCTTTAAAGGGGCAATCTGTGATTCAAACAACAAAGTGTCACCTTGCCACTTTCTTGGTAAACAGCTGAGGTATGGCAAGGGACCAGGGCTGGATTACCAAACAGGCACATAGGGCACGTGCCGTGGGGCCTCCTGGGCCTGGGTTCCCGACCTCTGAGAGATCCCCAGATAGCATATGAATACATCCGTTGAGGGCCCCCTGGATGTTGGGTCTTAAGCCCTGGCAACAAAATGTGTAGAATTGGAGGAAATTTGCTTTAAACTGCACAATTTTCTCTCTGCTTCATAGCAAAATGTGTATAATACCATGAGATTAGCTATAAAACCGCCCATGGCAAAATACTGTATGTAGAATTGCAGGAAGTTAATTCCTACAAAGTAAAAAAATATGTTTTAACCAGTTGTGGGTGACACTTCGAAAATACATTTTTCTAATGTTATTTATTTGAAATTTAGCAGGAGAAACTCTTGAGATGCATCATCTCTTTTTCAAGTGTCCCACATTTAAAACATCTAAACAAAAAATACTTAGTGACAAGAATAATATGACTGACCATCCATCTAATGACTGACCATCCATCTAATGACTGACCATCCATCTAATGACTGACCATCCATCTAATGACTGACCATCCATGAGATCAAAATGATAGTTCTAACCAGGTGTTGAAGCTTTACAGCATTTTAGTATTAGGCTACATGATTTACAAACAAATCGAGTAAAACAAGCATATATTTTTGGTTCTGATGGGGTCTAAGCTCATGTATCAATTCCAGATTGCCCTTTCATTTGGAACACAATTATTTTCGTGAAAAAAATGTGGCCTTGTGACTTACCTTGAGATGCAGGTTGGTCGGCCTGATAACCAGCCTCAAATGCAAATGTCAGCGATCCGTTTTAAGTCTTAATGCTGTTAGATTCGTCCGATTCATCGTTGGTGCTACCAAGGCCTACACTTCTCAGTTGGACTTTATTACCAACTGTAAGCCTCCCGGGATGGACATTCAATTTTGGCATCTTTTGGCACGGGAATGCTTGCGTCTTGTGGGTCCGGCTTAGAACAGAGCTCAGTGTCGCTGTCACCATAGAGTACAATAAAGGTTGTCTCCACGACATCCCACTTGTTATCGTTTTTCACATGCTGGCGCACACAAAATTCGGTGTAATTAAGCTAGTTTGTATGAACAGACTGAGGGCTCTGCTAGAAGTTGCCCCACCTTTAAACCGCTTTCCTAATTTATGTTGTTGTGCCCTTGAGCAAGGCACTTAACCCCCACAAAAACAGCTCCCCGGGAGCCCAGTGTGGCAGACCCCGCACCTCTCCAAAACCTGTATAGTATGTGTTTCCTTCGTAGGGGTTGGGTTAAAAGCAGAAATTAAATTTTGGGTTGGCCTTTGTGTGCAATTGACCAATACAGTGATCTTAATCGTACTCTTTTACTGAAATTCATAATGAGATGGTAAAAACATCACAATGAACATTATAACTTTATAATACAAAAAAAGAGTAATAAGTAGACTTCTTTAACTGAAATATTTATTAAGAGAACATCGAGTTAAAGTACAGTAAGTGAATTTAAACATAGAGAGCTGATAAACAACACTGAATATGTTTATATCTTATATATGACTTTATTAAACTTCTGATGAGTGGTGCTGTTCCCTGGCCAAGTGTTCACTGTGGAACCACTCAAGCCCCTTTGTACTGATATGAAGTGACATGGGCATTTGGATGAGGTGATGATGACGTCACGGTCAGCTCATAGATCTGTAACATCATCATTAAAGCCCACACTGGACTAGTCATCCTCCTGAGGGACCCCTGGCTTCTTCACCTTGTTTGGAACAATAAACATGTATATATCATTGTCTGGAACATCCTCCTGGTGTTTCAGGGTTTGGAGATGGCTGAAGGATCTGGTTATCAGAAGCCTCCAGTGGCTGTGGCTGGGGGTCCGGCTGTAGCTGCGGCTGGGGGTCCGGCTGTAGCTGCGGCTGGGGGTCCGGCTGTAGCTGCGGCTGGGGGTCCGGCTGTAGCTGCGGCTGTGGGTCCGGCTGTAGCTGCGGCTGTGGGTGCGGCTGTAGCTGAGGCTGTGGGTCCGGCTGTAGCTGCGGCTGTGGGTCCGGCTGTAGCTGCGGCTGTGGGTCCGGTTGTAGCTGTGGCTCTAACTTAGGCTCTGCCTCAGGCAGTGCCTGCCCGTTGGCTCTGAAATGATCAGAAGTTGCAGGCCTGGAGCCAGCCTCCACCTCCCACCTACAGCCAACATTAGAGGTGGGAGAGGTGGGAGAGGTGAGAGAGGGTGGCGTGATTTCACTGTCCGCCAGTGAGGTGTCAGTGTCAACACCAGCTTGGTGGGTCCAGGTGGAAGAAGGTGGGGCTGTGAAGAGGCTGCCTACCCCTAGCAGGTGTCCATTGTCATGGTGGAGCGCATTGTCGATGCTGCGGCTGAGGTTGATCGGCGACTGGGGGAGCATGTCAAACTCTATGAGGGAGAGGATACACTCGCGCTCACCCACCCGCTGCCACAGTAGGTGGGTATCACCACTGCTGCTGGTAGTGGGTTCTCCACCCTTGTGATGAGATGGTGACATGGTGTCCCTCAAGCTGTGTGTGGTGGGGGGATTGTCATAGACACGTATGGAGTCACTGTCTGCTCCTGAGTGATGCTGCCCCGCCCAGTTTTTCGGTATGAGCTCTGCCCAGTTTTTCTCAAAACTCCTGAAAGGCCCTATCCGCAGGATTTTCCAAAACGATGATCTCTCTGGCATCCCTTGGGCATGGTCGCTCCTGGCACGGCTCCTCCGAGGGGTCCAGAACACCCAGGAGCCCAGCACCAGCATAGAGAAGCCCCAGAACAGCTCCAGCACCCGTGCCCAGAACTGCCCCAGCCACCAGCCCCAGCCAAAGCGCCTCCAGTCCCCCAGCAGCCCATAGAGCCAGAGCAGGCTGTGGATCTGCAGGCCGGAGCACAGCACCCCCAGGAGGGCACACACTGCCGTCACGCGTCTTGCCCGCTCCTCAATCCTCTGAGGGGCCCCCCACTGGTGTATGGGAGTCTTGGAGAAGGGCTGCAGGTGGGAGAGTGACTGAGTGAGAATGCCCAGGCAGAGAGTCAGGCCCCAGCAGAGAGAGAGGCTCTGTAGAACCAAAGGAAAGGCATGGGACAGTGTTGGGGAGAGCAGGTCGGCTGCCAGCAGCAGGGTACAGTGTAAGACTGCCAGACTTCCCACCACACGAGGGCGCTGCATCGTTGGGGACAGCAGAATCATCGCCAGGGCAACCTGTGCCCACAGCAGCAGCAGCAGAGGCAGATTATAGAGGGCAGTGAGGACCGGCCGAGACAGGATCCGGCGTGTGCCATACGGGTCAGTGAGGAGGAGGACAGCACGCAGAGCCCCGGTCAGCAGCAACAGCCTATTGGCCAGGGTTAGTACATCACAGAGGGGGTGAAGCATATTAGACCGTCCAACCATTCCCAACACAGCCACACAGGACAGCAGCAGGAAGAGTCCAGCAGAGCCATAGACGTGGAGCTCCCAGGCGAAGGCCAGTGTGCGGCTCAGGTCCTCCCAAAGAAGGAGGGTGCCGTTGGTGCCAGTAGGGAACACACAGCTGCCAAGACCCAGCACACAGGGGCCTCCATTCAGGTTCTGATGTGTTACGGGACCAAACACACCGTAGCGGACAGAGGGCACAGGCCAGAGTTGACCCTTAGCTGAGAAAGTGAGGAAGGTGTGTGAGAAAAATAGAATAGTTTATAATCTCATCAAGTAATATAGAAAGCATATTAAGAGAAAGAGAAATTGCCCGACTTAGAACAACAACAAAAAGGGCCATTTACTGTTTTCTTCGCGTTGATGGATTATGTGTTTCACGTCAGGTGATGATTGTGCCGGCAACTCAGTTGATTGTATGTCAGGAAAGGATTGAGTTTGTTCCTTTTCTGAAAAACAAAATAATCATACACATAGAACTTCTAGTAGAGGAAACACTTGGATATTTTGTGAGTGATTAGAAATATAAACAGAATTACAAAATAGTCAACTCTTGTGCCACTCTTACCTCTTTGAAACTGTCCTGTCACAATGGGTGCTTGTTTGGGATTGGCTGATGACAGGGTGGAGGAGTGGGACGGTTTTCCCCGAGTGTCTCTGCTTATGGGAACCGCTGAGTCAATCACAAAAATGTATTTTAACACAACCACATCTTCTTCCTCATTCTCCTCCAGTGCTCCAAGCCCTTCTTCTTCTTCGAGAGTGGCCTCTGTAATTGTGTCTTTAGGGGATTGGTGGGAGCTGTGATGAGTTAATGGGTTTGGAGAATTGTTTATTTCTGATGTCGAGTTGACAGTTGGCTCCGATTGTTTTGAGATCTCTACAATAGAATACGCAGGTTCCAGATTGAGTCCGCTGTCATCGTCCCCTATGGGTGGCAAAGATAATTTAGACGTAGCTCTAAGTGTAAGCTTGGTCAGTGGGCTCTTGGCCGGTGAACGCACATCCTCTGACGTTTGTAAGCCAGCTGGTCCTGCTGTGCTGACGCTGTCTTGGGTCTGTTTTTGGGGCGTGGGAGGGGGGTAGAGAGAAGTAGGGATGGAGGAATGCACTTCAAGCTCCTTCGCTTTCTTCTCCTCATTTCCAGGCGCAGAATTGATAACAAGTGTGCTGGCAGTTGTCTCTTGTTGACTTTCTATTATATCTGTGTCCCCAAGTCCACTATCATCCATAGACTCATCACTGCCATATGATGTGCCAACCAATGCCCCATCTAAGTCCTCCATACTGGTCATCCTGTTTCCTGGCACCTGCATACCGCTGGCGGGCAGAAGGATGTCTGTCCCTGTCTGTTGTGTTGTGGTAAGCTTGGGGGTTGTTGTACCCATGTTGGAGGTGGTGCTGAGGGAGTTAGAGAATAAAGGGAGTGGGACATGGTCAGAGTTGATGGATGAGGGTGAGGTGGAGGTGGCCCTGATAATGTTTCCAGGTGAACAGTGAAACAGTGTGGCCAGCACCAAGGAGAGAGATAAGAGCCACACCATTGCTCAATGTAACGTTGAAGCAGCAATCATACCTTATAGAAGACCTGCAGAACAACAGAAAGGAAAACGTAAGTGAGGTGGCTAGAAGCTATAGGACATAGCAGCAGGCAGACAGGCATAGCACTCCATTTGGACAAAGTAACTATAATGGATAACATTCACTATCTGTGACACACTAACTATGAGTCTGGGAGTTGTTGTTCATGCTTAGGTAATGTGGTTTTCCAGGGAAATTTGCAGGTAAAGGGGTTAGTAGCATGACGTTTGTCAGGGTGAGCAGCAGGGCTGTTAAGTAGCAGCTTGTAAAGGTAAGCTAAGGGTAAAGTGTAAAACAGCTTCCCTCCTGATTATTAATCTGCACTTCCAATCCATTAAGAACCAATAAATCCCCTCTGTAATCCTGTGTGTGTGTGTGTGTGTGTGTGTAACCGATGTGAAATGGCTAGCTAGTTAGCGGTGGTGCGCGCTAATAGCGTTTCAATCGGTGGCATCACTGGCTCTGAGACCTTGAAGTAGTTATTCCCCTTGCTTTACAAGGGCCGCTGCTTTTGCGGCGCGATGAATAATGATGCTTCGTGGGACGCAGTTGTTGATGTGTGCAGATGGTCCCTGGTTCGAGCCCAGGTAGGGGTGTTTTTTGCTTAACCTTCTCCCCAAGTTATTGCACAGGGAGGAAGTGTTTGGTGCACAATATTAGTGTTTGGTGCAATCTGACACCATCATAAAAATATGATGCCTAATTTCACTGGGATTTATATGAGGCATATGCAGACTGTGCATCTCTCAACAGACACACACAATACTAATATCCTCCTGTCTTACATATCGTCACATAATTTACTATTAGTTCATCAAATTAAAGTTGAAAAACGTGCCCTTTGAGTTGACAAAATGTAGCTAAACTTACACAGTTGGGTCATTTCACAAATGTTTTGAGAAGTGTAACTTGCTATAAAAAACAACAACATTGATTTCACCTAATTCTAACGTTCTGTCATAAAGAGCGCATGTTCAACCTCATTAAAAAAAATGTTTTCCCGTTTCAAAAGGTTAAGTAAAATAAAGTAGTATAGTAAGTTCCTATTAAGTGCCAAATGAAGTAACAGGGTTGACCGTAACAGGGTAGACCGTAACAGGGTAGACCATAATAGGGTTGACCGTAACAGGGTACACTGTAATAGGGTTGACAAATTCTTAAATAAGCCATAAATCCCCTCGTGACAGGGGGAATGGAAGCTTGTTGTGTGCAACAGGGAGGGGTAATTGAATGCAAGCTTCACAAAAATACAAATAAAAGTTACAACATTTCTAGCCTAACTATGGGTAGCAGGGTTGATGTCTTATGCTGCTCCCACTCAGTGTTACACACCACAAAACACCAGAAAATGGCCAGAGAGACTAGAACCACCTGACCTGCTTTTACATTATGACTTGACTACTAGATGTTCAATGTTAATTTTGAAAAAAATAAAAAGGAATAGTTTCACCGTATTAAAATGAGAGGTCATGTCACGTAACAGGGTTGACCTTGAAATGAGGGACAGGCGTAAATGAATCACTAATCACATGAAATAAATAATTATCTTAAGAAATAACTTTGTGAAAGTAACAAAATAACTAGGGCTTTGCAATGATGGTGAAAACTTCGATACATTTTCAGGTTAAGAATGTTCAAATCTTCCTAGAAGTCAGAGAGGGTGCATGGAGGGCCATGACAAAATGCTGAATTTTGGCACTTTAGCAAGTCTTTAGTCATATTTAAGATGTATTGAATTGTCCATGTGGTCTATACTAAATGGAAGTTCATTGAATTAAAATGCAATGGTGCACAATTTCTACTTAAAATATCAAAGGGACGCACAAATGGCGCACATTTCGTGGATCAACACAGTTGTAACGATTAATGGTACTTCACACACTCTTTTCCTCTCTGCACTTGCAGCATCTCTACCTCAATGCATGGTATGCCTGTTCTGTTCTCTGAGAACGTCTAGGCCTCTTTCAGTAACTTTGAGGCACAGTAACAGATGCTTTAATGTGCCAATTGAATTTCCCTCAAAAGCAATAAAAAAAAGACAATCCTTTTAAAGCCTACCTGTGATTCTTTAGACCTCTGCTTCACATTTGTTGTGTTGTTGGGTAGCATACTGGCTTGCCCTTTTCTCCTGTTGGTCTCATGGGTCAAGTGTAGCCATTTGTAGTTGTCCTGTTTGGATTTGTTAGAGTGATGCTCAGAGTCTCTTGCTCCTATACAATATCACAGCTGTGTTCTGTAATCTCATTAGTCAAGGATTACATTAAGATCATTAGATTGACACAAAGCTACCAGCAGTGCACGAGGACAGTAGAGAACAAAACACACACAGACACAGGTGCATAAATGTATAGAGAAATAAGGTTAGTTAGATTTGTGTATTATTTACTGTATTTCAGTGTAGTGGGAGGGTTTGGGATAATGTAAGCAGAAGACGGATGTATGCACAGTTTACTTCACAGTATATGTAAATATGAGAAAATACTCATAAGAGTGTAATACCGAGTTAGGGTGGTTATAAGAGTGTAGAGTTTTCCACTAATGTCTAGGTGTGTTTGAGAATGTTTGTATGTACAGTACCAGACAAAAGTTTGGACATGCCTACTCATTCCAGGGTTTTTCTTTATTTTTACTATTTTCGACATTGTAGAATAATAGTGAAGACAGTGAATGAATAGTGAATCATGTAGTAACTAAAAAAGTGTTAAATCAAAATATATTTTATATTTGAGATTGTTCAAAGTAGCCACCCTTTGCTTTGATGACAGCTTTGCACACTCTTGGCATTCTCTCAACCAGCATTATGAGGTAGTCACCTGGAATGCATTTCAATTAACAGATGTGCCTTGTTGAAAGTTAAGTTGTGGAATTTATTTTCTTCTTAATGCTTTTGAGCCAAATGGGTGGTATACAAAAGATAGCCCTATTTGGTAAAAGACCAAGTCATAAATAAGTAAAGAAAAACGACAGTCCATCATTACTTTAAGACATGAAGGTCAGTCAATCTGGAAAATTTCAAGAACTTTTCAAGTTTCTTTAAGTGCAGTCGCAAAAACTATCAAGCGCTATGATGAAACTGTCTCTCATGAGAACAGCCACAGGAAAGAAAGACTGAAGGTTACGTATGTAACCATGGTTATGTGAGCTATTTGGATCACTTCAATATATTGGTTTCACTAGGCGACGAACCCCCTTCATAAACCTGGAGACCAAGGGATGGCGCCCCACTGGCCTGTCCATCCACCCCACATGGCAGGCAGATATAGTGGCCAAATACTCTCGCAGTGTAGAGGCTGTCAAGTCCTCTTCCATGCAAGACTGCAGGTATTAGAGGACATATTGCACCCCACATGACTCGGGCACAACCAAATACCAGTGAACCAAGAGCAGAACAACCGCCAGCGCAACTGTTATACCACGGTTGTAGCCGGCGCCCTTGCGCTCTGCATGGTGTTCATTACACCCTCCTGTAGTCCTAACATGGACCATTGGTGCCGTTCAGTGGCCAAGCCCACAGACTGAGGCGGTGCGGCCTCGGATGCCACAGAGTTCCCCCGGCCTGAGACAGCAGGTCCGGTCTCAGGGGAAGTTGCCAAGGTGTCCCAGACAACAGTGACAGGAGAAGGCTGAACCAGGGTTGTCTGGGCCAGTATGGGGCCACCAGAAGCAGACGATGCTCTGCCAACCTGGTCCTGTCCAGCATAGCCTGGATCAGGGGAAAAGGAGGGAATGCGTAAAGATCCAGCCCTGGCCAATCCTGAGCCAGAGCATCCAAGCCCAGAGGCCCTGGTGGCTCCGACATGGAGTACCACAGGGGGCAGTGCACATTGTCCAGGGAGGCAAACAGGTCCACCTGCACCCTCCAAAACTTGTCCCACAGGTGCTGCACCACCTGGGGATGTAGGCTCCAGTCCGAGGGTGGCGGGCCCTCCTTTGATAGCATATCCGCTGCCACATTCAGGATGCCAGGTATGTGTGCTACACGTAGAGACACTAGACATCCCTGAGCCCAGAGAAGGAGCTCCAATAACATAACATGGAGGTGGTGCGACCGCAAGTCCACCCTGAAGGTGATTGTAAGCCACCACTGTGGTGATGTCCGTTCTCACCAGGACATGTCTTCCCTTCAGATGTGGAAGGAAAGACTGCAGGGCCAGCAGTATAGCTCAGAGCTCTAATGTATTGATGTGCCTTCCGCTCCAAGGGGGTAGCCAACAGCCGCTGGCCGACCTGCCCTTGGTCACCCCCCCCCCCCCCCCCCCCCCCCCCCCCCACATCCTCAGCGTCTCCACCCCACCTGAGAGAAAGGAGTGTCAGCGCCACCTCAACAATGCCAGGAGGCACTGTGCAGTCACCCGCAGCTGGCAGAGACGGTGGTGCTTCGGGTGCAGTGTGTGGAAGTTGAACCACCGTTGAAGAGACCAGAGATGGAGCAGGCCCAGGGGAATCAACAGGTGTTGGCAGGTTGAGGCAAGATAAGATCGCCTGAACCCTCTGGGTTGGCGTCAGACGACTCTTCTTGTCATTTACAGTAATGCCAGCCAGGAGCATGTCTCTGTCTGACAGGACCTGGGTCCTGGTTGGGGCACTAATCAGCCAATCGTCCAGGTAATTGAGAATCAACAACCCTCGGGACGTGAGAGGTGCCACTTTGTGAAAGTGCGGGATGCCAAGGAGAGGACGAAGGAAGAATCATGAATTCGTAAGCCCTCTCTTCGAAAGCGAATCGCAGGTACTGCCAATGAGCTGGGTGAACAGGAACATGGAAATATGCATCCCTGAGCATCACAAACCACTGGTCCCTGGACATGGCCTGCAACACGCGGGCTGGGGACAGCATGTGGAACCTCAGTACCTTTAAGTACCCATTGAGGTTGCGGAGGTCCAGAATCGGTCAAAACCCTCCATCTCTTTTTGGCACCACAAAATAAGTGGAGGAGAACTCACCTAGATGTTCTGAACTCTCGATCCTGTGGATGGTACCCTTGTCCATGAGTGAGGAGATCTCCAGCCGGAGGGCTTTCTTCAGGGGGTCGACCACCGTGGTGACACGAAGAACCCTGAAGGACCGGGTCCGGCGCCGGAATTGGAGTTGGTACCCCTCGAGCATTGTGGACAACACCCATGGGGACTCTACACACTCCTCCCACTTTGCCCTTTGTGACCAGGAGAAGCGGCCGAGGCCGGGGAAGGGTATGTCAGGGGTCCTGCTGGGGCTCGCCTTTCCTCTGGCGCCCAGAGTCCCCCCTGGGTCCCCCAGGCACGTCCCTTTGGCAGTGATGGTTGACAGGTTGTTGTTCCACCGCAGACTGTTCCATCGCTGTCATTCCTCAGCATGAGGCATGGGGCAGGAGAGGGACCCCACAGTCTTTCGGGTGCTGGTGGGTGGATTGTCTCAGGGTCTCCCGGTCCCTGCGAACCTTATCGGTCTGCTCCAGAATGTCATTAACCCCTATGCCAAAGGTCAGCCCTGGGGTGATGGCGAGAGTGGCAGACGGGATTGGGCCAGCCAGAGATGGCGTCGGGAGGTAACCACCTACGCCATGGCCCGTCCTTTGGAGTGGGCCACATCCCTCTGGAGCAGGGAAAGCAGGCGAGACACCTCCATTGCTTCCTGGAGGAGCTCCTCTGTGCCCCCTTGGATCTGGGGCAACAGAGTCTGCAGGTAGGTAAGGCGGCCAAGAGAGCAGAGGGACCCACATGTGGCTTTCAAGTCCGCATCAAAGACTCTGGGGGGGTCCCGGCTTCAGTTGCGGGTTCCGCCCTATAATCGCCCGGTCCGGGAGGACCATGGCAGCTATCATGGTATCCACGGTCGGGTACTCCCGGAAGATGAGTGACTCTGCATCCGCCACAAAACTCCATGGTCCAGTCCCTGCTGTGAGTCAGAAGCTCACAGCCTGCAAGGCCTCGCGGAACTCAGCAGAGATGGGGACAGATGGAGAGTCATCACTGTTCACCAGTTTGATGTCCAGTGCAGTGGCTACCCGAGTGAGTAGGCCCCTCATAGCCCCTCAAGCTGCTGGGGGCGATGAAGCCCCACCGCCGGCTTCTGATGGCCTGTCTGCCTGGTAGCCCTGCTCACGGTGGTGAACAGTGCCAGTATCGTCCCCCAGAAACAGCCTATCACTGGCCAACAGGGAACAGCTGTCATCACCATCGAAGCTATCAACCTCCTGACGCAGGGCATGCGCCCTCCGTTCAAGGTGGTCCCAGCGGTCCGACTTCTGCCCCCGTCCAGGACTGGCAGCAGATGGGCTCTGCTCCGGCACGCTTCCTGGGAGGGCTAGTGGGCCCAGTAGAGGGACTAACAGCTCGCAGGCACACCACTCCTGAGGGAGGGAGTTCGTCCCCAGCCTGAGCCCGAGCCTGGCCAACCCACTCGCGCATGGCCCCCAATCGCGCCAGGCGCAGGCTTTCTGAGAACACCACACAAAACGGGCATCCAGTAGGGCGCTCCACTGCCCTCCCCGCATGGCTCAAACCCAGGCAGTGCATACACGAGGTATGCGGATCTCCAGGGGGGACCCCACCATCACACCTGTCACAAAGGGAAGCTATAAACTCAGTCAAGCCAGCAAGGCCACGGAGCAAGGGTCCGACGCCCTGGGAGAGCTTGTCATGACCCGCTTGGAGGAATAGGAACCCGGTGAGGGATCAATTACCCAGTTCCTCTGCAAATACAGGGAAGACCCGTGTGGGAAAAACAGGCAGACAAACAGCAACCAGGTAATGGATTTGATTGTGGTTTTTTGTGGGGGTTTTTTACACCAACTGCAATATTACCTAGCTGGTTTAATATCCAAGCAGTAAATACCGCACCATATGATGGAGTAACTCCAAAGTTAATGTCTCAATGTAGTGGAGCCCACCACGATACTCTTACATTCTGCAGGGGAAAGAATAAGAAACAAAACTTGTAGAGTAATTAGCAGAGAACCCGCGCCACAGCAATTCACAACACACACAGAACAAGCCAGTCGGCAAGTTGTGTAAGGTAAATACAGTTTGTGGCAGCAAGAGCCACCAATATATAAAGGATGCACACTGAGTCGTAGTGTACCGCTAACAAAACACAAGCACGACAAACCACGGGCGGAAGATACAGATCAACCGTGAGCAGCGAGTGGAGCACTCAAGAGGAGGGGCTGGCCAAGTGGCCAGCTGCTCCACTGCAAACGGGCCAGTGAGTATACTTCCACGCAAGATATTACACTTACCAGTGACTTACCAAGCGAACTTCAGAAAGTTTGTAACTCAAACCGTACGGACGGTCTATATATAGGGGCGGACCCCAGCCGTGACACAGGTGTACATGGGAGTAAATCTGTAAATCCTCACCTCGGATGTATCCCTCCGCCGCGGAGTGATCCAATATAGTGAAACATAACCAGAGTTTTCTCTGCTGCAAAGGATAAGTTCATTAAAGTTAACTGCACTGCACCTCAGATTGCAGCCCAAATAAATGCTTCACAGAGTTCAAGTAACAGACACATCTCAACATCAACTGTTCAGAGGAGACTGTGTGAATCTGGCCTTCATGGTCGAATTGCTGGAAGAAAAAAAAACAATACTAAAGGACACCACTAAGAAGAAGAGACTTGCTTGGACCAAAATATGTGGCAGTGAATTGCCCACGTTTGAGTTTCAGCATTGTCAAAAAGGAGAGTTAGCCACGTGCGACATGCACACGCAGTTACAAATCTGCCAGAGTAAGCGGCATGCTGACAAGCGATATCCACCGTTGTAGTATGGATGAAGCCTGAGCTGGAATGGGAAGCTAACTGAAGATGACTATCTTTAGACACCCCTGTAGATCCAGCTTCACTCGAAGTATACCGCTCTGGTGACACTGTCAGCCAACAAACACAGACTAGCTTACAGAAAATAAGACATACTCTTTTACACTCCCACGCGCAATAAACTGTACACACTAAAATTATTATATGCTACAAACTTATACAAACTAAGCAGCAATATTCCATGAGAAGGACTCTTCATTCCACAATCGTAACATAGTGCCCTTTGTTCTGTATGCTGTGAACAGTTCAAAACAGGTTGGCATCATGTAATTGTGTACAACTTGTGATAAAAGAAACATCCCACCTCTCATCATACACACCTCGTGAATTAACTTGAGTATGAGTGGTGCGATGTGTGTGTCACAGGAGGTTGGTGGCACCTTAATTGGGGAGGACACGTCGGCTTGTGGTAATAGCTGGAGCGGAATAGGTGGAATGGTATCAAATACATCAAACACATAGTTTCCATGTGTTTGATGCCATTCCATTCGCTCTGTTCTGGCCATTATTATGAGCCACCCTCCCCTCAGCAGCCTCCTGTGGTATGTGTACCATATTATTAGGTGTGATGAGGTCTATTACAAGTGTTCTGGGGAATGGAGCCATGAACATATCCACTTGACAGCCCTCCATGGGATCATAGAGAGGCTAGAGGAGAGACCGTGGGAATTAACTCTTTCCTGTCCACTGTCCCAGCAAGGTACTATACACATGCAGCACATCTCTTCTGGTCCACCTTAAGAGAGCGGAGAGGCAGCCTGTTGTGGGTAGAGCAGGGGTAGGCCCTCACTGGCACATGCCTGGCTCTTTAAGGCAGACTGGGGCAGTTGTATTCCTGTTTAAAGGCACATACACACAAAAAGTTATACTTCCAAATGAACCTTGAATATTAACCTCTAATCTAAATGAACCTTTATGCAGAAAACAGTGTGTAAGCATCCAAATTAAGTTCTTTACCTTAACAGTAAGTTTAACACTCATTTCGACATTAAAACATAGGCTTTTTAAACATATGGATTTTTCCCCCTCCGCAATTGAGGAATTATTACAAAACAGCCTACGTATTTTCATGAGGATTTTTTTCTGAATGACAAGCACGGTATTACATGTGCAACTAATTTAGCTATTGCAATGTACATTTGTTGTGCCACATTTTTTAAAATTAGTCCACTGTTCATACAGCACCAAAATATGTTGCATGTCAGCAGTAAAGTTTTCAAGATATTGCATTTTGCATCATCATGTGGCCAGTGACAATTTGCTTCTTGAATGTCCAATATCTTGAAAATTTGACTGCTGACATGGAAAACGTTTGGGGACTGTATCAACAGTGGACTGATTTTTTTTTTAAATACTCAAATATATTTTTGGGGAATGGATTTCTACTTTAAGAACCAGGGTTGTATGCAAACCTTCAGAGTTCATTATTCACTGAAAAAAAATAAGGATGGAGGGGATTCAATATGAGGACAGCATATTGTGCCTCTATGTTTCTACTCATTGATCCTCTACAACTTCTTGATTCTTTGAATATAATAGGCCTTACATATCCTCATACTGAGCATCAAAACTGCAGCACATCTTAACTGCTTGCATCCATGCCCTACTCGTGACCCTTTCCTAGCGAGTAATCGTGAGAATATGTGCATACCCATTCAATCTGAATGTAAAATGGTGCCTACCTTCCAACAAATGTGTAGGAAATTGATAAATGAAATGTTAAAAGAAAAGTGCAAATTATTAGTTAAATTTAAAAAAGGCTGGGCCTGGGAGGATTTACAAGTCACATCTTAATTTAAAGGAGATGTTCGGTTGGCCATTGGAACAGGTAAACCCACTACAATAAGAAGGATATTTGTTTGGGTTCTGTACTATAACATTGCGAGAGCTGTTCGCGTACATACGCGCGATCTATATGTCGCGGGGGCGAGCAGGACTCCAGTACAGGTGCTGATGATGTGTTCAAACGTACAGAAGTGCAGATAAATAAATTCGCTTGAATAGTTACAAGTAATGTCAAACTTTATTTAAAGTGCATTGTCACAAGGTCTCAACACAACTCATTGACTGTACAGAGGGAATAAATAATAGAGATAGGAGACTTTAGAGCAGAATGATAGAAAGAACAGAAGGGAGAAGACAAGGACAATTAATGGGATGTATTCAATGTTGCCTAATAAATCAGACTGTGATACCAACTGTGATACATTCTGAAGCAAATTACATTTGAACTTACTTTGCTGGTTGTCTTATTTATCCTACTTTTCAAAGACCCGAGTTTTAAAGTTGGTTTAGTAATACTTGGCTGTGGATATTTTACCAACCCCACAAATAATCAGCGGAGTAGACCGAGTTCAAATATAATTGTATTTAATATTCGTGATAAACAAGGGACGTGTAGGTTTTTTTCCTATGTAATTGTACTTGGCTATTGCTTGGCTAACATTACACAGCATGGGTACAGCGGCACTACTACAGTCAATTATGTATCATTGGATGCATTACCACACACACACACACAGTTTCCTCTGTAAGTGTATGTAAGTATGTTGACATTATCTTATTTATCTAATTTTACGCCCTATTCATAATTACTATCAAATAATGTATGTCGTGCAATAAGAAAATAGTTGCTTGCTGTGTCACCAATGTACTGTCTCGGGGGCCCGCGATGCTCGTTCCCGTAAATATGAAATGTGTCGTTACCTAGCCTTTGCAAGTGGAGAATTTGCGGTGTAGCCGAATGAGCGTCGCGACCTACTCGCTCTGTCTGATGCGGCGGTTGAGTGTCACAGAAGTCCGGGGATTCACGTTGTTCCATCGGGCCTACTTCCATAATTCTCTCTGTATTGATTAAATACTTTCCTCTGAATAGTTAGACAAATATTATCGCCAAACGCTCAGAATTCTGCTGGAGAAACTGTGAGCGAGACAAATTTGTGTGGATTACCCCCATATTGTTCTCATCGAAAGCAGGGTAAATATCGCTTAAATACTCACACGACGTAGCAAGCTAGCAAGCTAACGTTATGATATTGTTTAGTTGGCTAGCTAGCTGTTTAAATTAATAATTCTTGAAATTTATTCCATCGCTATAAAATGAAGACTTTACAAATGTCATTTGGAACGCAATTTACTTGGAGTTTATCGCGTTTTATTTTTGAACGCCGTGTCTTGGCGGAACGGAGGGGTTTTGGTTTTATTTAAGGTAGCATGGGAAGATGCACTGGTAGCTAGTTAGCCAGCTAACGTTAGCAACTTGCTAGCTAGCTATTATAGAATACATACCACAAGTTGCACGTATATCTATCACTCAAAGACAATTTATTCGTTGTTGAAATGTTAACTTTATTCAGATTGTGGGATTATTGTAGCTAGCTGAACTTTGCAGCTAGAAATAGACAAAAAACATAAGCAAAAGTAATCATGTGATATATGGCAAATGATAGAGGCTGATGGCTCTTTACACTGCTCCAGTAGTACATGTAACTAGCTAGCTAATCATTACATCATAGTAATAATAACGATCATATTTGTTTCATAGACAGATACTGTATACCACAACCAATGATGTACACGTCATTGACCACAACAGCATATTGCTTTTTTGGGACAGTTTTCAGAACATAGTGCCAAGTGATCAGATCGCGTAATAATTGGTTCAAAGTTCGTCAAGGAAAGGGGTTTGCTTGTGCGCTTTGGCCCCATCTCGCTTCACCTTCCCCTCTAATGCAAACAGTTAGGTAGCTTGGCCATTAAATGTATACTAGACTTTGAGATGTTAGGCTGTACTGATGACAGGGGCTGTAGTCTTAATTAATACCAGAGTTAAATGACATGCAGTCCTGAGCTGTGATGCTGTATAGGTGTGTGAACAATTGCTGCATTCAAAACAACTGGGCACTCAGAGAAAAACAAGCTCCAACTGGGAAAATCTTTTGAAGGGTCATCCAACTTGGAATTCCAAGTCGGGAACTCTTTCCAACCTGAAGATCACAGACCTCATGATTTTACCTAGTTTTTTTCTTAGTTCCCAGTTGTCTTGAACGCATCGTATGTCCCCTCCTTCCTCAGAAGGTGCCGTGGAGGGCATAGTGACTTGTCATGAACGAGCCCGTAGAGAGCGGTGTAGTCTCGTTTGACGAGTACGTGCGTCAGAAGGCCCGCAGTGTGCCCCAGCACCGTATGAAGGAGTTCCTGGAGTCTCTGGCCAACAAGGGCCCCGAGGCACTGCAGGAGTTCAGCCAGCAGGACGGTGACACCACCACCATGGTGTACCAGCAGGGGGGCAACTGTGTCTACACAGACAGCACTGAGGTGGCTGGCTCGCTGCTGGAGCTGGCCTGTCCGGTAAGAGGAGAGACCTTATGTGGTTCCTCCAGTAGTTCAGTTCTTTTGAATACACCTCAGGCTGCGTTTGTGCCCATTACCCTCATCTAGTCTATATACTTTGAAGAACAGATCACTTTACTAAATTGAGAGTAAAGCCCAACTCATACTTCAACATTGGTACTACCTATCTTATTGCTGCTATCATTGTCACTTTTGCTCTGTGATTGATTGATTTTCTCCTGTGGATGAACAGGTGCAGGTGAACTCTGCACAGATCTCACCCCAGATGGCTGCTGGTGTGCACCAGGGGTCTGAGCAGCAGATACAAGTACAGGTGAGGCCTGTACTTGTATTCCCACTCAATTATTTTCCAGACTGGACTGAATGGCCTTCTTATCGACATCCAGGGCCTATAACCAAAAGGATCAGTTGAAAATGCAGTAGTCGGAAACAGCCTCAGCCATGTGGCATGTAACGCATTGTGGATGTGACAGAAGTGTATGATGCACTGTGTTTATTCTCCTTACATCTGTGGTCAGGTGCAGATCCAGGGACAGCAGGGTCAGACGGTGGACCTCCAGGGTATCCCCACAGCAGCACAGCTGGTCCAGCAAGGAGAGCTCACAGAGGAGCAGCACCAGCAGGTACACACGTAGCACTCTGCATTATTGAGTACACACACTCACCCCATGTCCTTTACTAACCAGGTAAATATGTTGGTTTTGTATACACCAGGCTCAGGTATTTGTTCTGTGGCTTTCAGATCCAGGCCCAGTTGGTGGCAGCAGTGTCAGGAGGTCAACAGATTAGACTACAAAGCGGTCAACAAATCCAGCATATTCAACTACAAGGGGGTCAGCAAATTCAGCTCCAAGGAGGCCAACACATCCAGCTTCAAGGGGACTTACAGGGTGGCCAACAGATCCAACTTCAAGGGGGTCAACAGATCCAACTTCAAGGGGGTCAGCAGATCCAACTTCAAGGGGGTCAGCAGATCCAACTTCAAGGGGGTCAGCAGATCCAACTTCAAGGGGGTCAGCAGATCCAACTTCAAGGGGGTCAGCAGATCCAACTTCAAGGGGGTCAGCAGATCCAACTTCAAGGGGGTCAACACATCCAACTTCAAGGGGGTCAACACATCCAACTTCAAGGGGGGCAACAAATCCAGTTACAAGGCGGGCAACAAATCCAGCACATTCAGCTACCAGGTGGTCAACATATTCAACTACAGGGTGGGCAGCAGATCCAGTTCCAGACAGTAGAGGCCATGGCTCCCCAGCAACAGCAGGGCTCTCCCCGGGAGGCAGAGAGGAGGGCGGGTACCAGCGTCCTCCAACCTGCCAAGAAGCGCAAGGTGGACGTCCCCATCCAGGTGTCGTACTCCCTCCCTCAGGGCCAGCAGGGCCAGCAGGTGGTCCTGGCCCTCCCCCAGGGGCAGGGGCAGCAACAGCAGTTCTTGTCCCTCCGGCCTGACCTGCTTACTGTGGACAGCACCCACCTGTACAGCACCACAGGTACCATCACAGGCCCTGCCGGGGAGACCTGGACCATCCCTGTGTACTCCGGGGGGCAGCAGGGGGGCGTGCATCACATCGCCATCCCTCAGGAGGCTTACAACAC
Organism: Oncorhynchus kisutch; assembly: GCF_002021735.2. Taxonomy (NCBI): domain Eukaryota; kingdom Metazoa; phylum Chordata; class Actinopteri; order Salmoniformes; family Salmonidae; genus Oncorhynchus; species Oncorhynchus kisutch. The sequence goes on along the minus strand of NC_034174.2, from coordinate 46,052,517 downwards.
AATGCAGGTGTCCTCTGGTCACCACGACAACAAGGACAATAGGGTGGCCCACTCCTCGTCGTCGGGGACTGGGTCCGTCCAGTCGGGCACCACGGTGTCAGTCTCCGAGACGACGACAAACGACGAAGTGGTGCAGACGCTTTTCCCGGCGCAGTTCATGAACGGGAACATCCACGGCCCTGTGGTGGTGCAGACGGTGGGAGGGGCTTACAACGCCACGCAGCAGCTCCACATCTGGGACCCCCAGCAGCAGCAGGAACACCAAGAGCAACAGCTCCACCTACAGGTCAGAACAGGACCTACATTACCTGGGTTAGACCTTGACTTTGTCTTTGACTCCGATTCCAAGGTTTTCCACAACAATGACATAAATTTAGGCTGTAGTCTCACCCAGTTAAGAAGGGGATGATTGGCTTGACTAGTATAACACTTCAGCCTATTGTGGTGTTTTGGAAGCAAATTTCCATGTCACTAGTTTAATGTCCCGAGTGGCGCAGCGGTCTAAGGCACTGCATCTCAGTGATAGAGGCGTCACTGCAGTCACTGGTTCAAATCCAGTCTGCGTCACATCCGGCCGTGATTGGGAGTCCCATAGTGCGGCGCACAATTGGCCCGGGTTAGGCCGTCATTGTAAATAATAATTTGTTCTTAACTGACTTGCCTAGTTTAATTTGTGTTTGTGTAGAAATATTCAGTAATTTTGTGTGTGGAATTTCTTTTCTACAAGGAAGTCAACTCACAGGGTAAACCACAAAGACGCATGGTGGTGTGCGTGTTAACATTTTAACTTCCTGTGTGTCCCCCTGCAGGGTCATGTGGAGTCAGAGTCACAGGTGGAGGCCCCCCAGGAGCTGCTGCTGCCTGTCTCCCTGAAGCCTGAGGAGGGCATGGACGTGTGGCGCCTCTGGGTCCAGCGCAAGAACACAGAGCTGGACAAGGACGAGCAGAACAAGCTGGCGCCCATCGGACGTGAGTCAACACAACACAGACTCCCACTCATTCATTAAACCGCCCTCTCCAAGTATGTTTACTTATCTCTTTTATCCTCTCCTTCCTGTCTGTCTTGTTGGTTTGATTCCCGAATACTGAATAAATTCCACACTGAATATTGACAGTTCTCTTAGTTGGAGTTTGGATAAAAATGTCATCTAAATGACCATATTCATCTGACCTTTTTCTCTCCCTGTGTCTCTCTGTGCAGGTCGTCAGGCACTGCGCTTCCAGGAGGACCTGGTGTCGAGTGCGGTGGCTGAGCTCAACGTGGCTCTGGCCCTTATGACCCAAGAGGCCCGGGGGTTGGAAGGAGAACAGTTTGAGCCTGATGCCCTCTACTACATCTTCCTGTGTATACAGAAGGTACACGTACCACTACTACACACACACTCTCTCAATGGAATTCACATATCCGTACAGAAAGGATGCATTTTCACTGACATCCTCAATACACACACACACAGACAGTTGTGGGCAAAAGTACCCAATTGTCATATTTGAGTAAAGTAAATATACCTTAATGGAAAATTTGTATTTGGTTTTAAATGTACTTAAGTATCAAAAGTATGTATAATCTTCTTATGGCTTAGATCCCGCTAACGGGATCGATATGACAACAGCCAGTGAAAGTGCAGGGCGCCAAATTCAAAACAACAGAAATCTCATAATTAAAATTCCTCAAACATACAAGTATTTTACACCATTTTAAAGATAAATAAACTTGTTGTTAATCCCACCACCGTGTCCGATTTCAAAAAGGCTTTAAGAGGAAAGTACACCATACGATTATGTTAGGTCAGTACCTAGTCACAGAAAAACACAGCCATTTTTCCAGCCAAAGAGAGGAGTCCCAAAAAGCTGAAATAGAGAAAATGAATCACTAACCTTTGATCTTCATCAGATGACACTCATAGGACTTTATGTTACACAATACCTGTATGTTTTATTCGATAAAGTTCATATTTATATCCAAAAATCTCAGTTTAAATTGGCGCGTTACGTTCAGTAATGTTTTGCTTCCAAAACATCCAGTGATTTTGCAGAGAGCCACATCAATTTACAGAAATACTCATCAAAAATGTTGAAAATACAAGTGTTATGCATGGAACTTTAGATAAACTTCTCCTTAATGCAACCGCTGTGTCAGATTTTAAAAAAACTTTAAAGAAAAAGCACACCATGCAATAATCTGAGTATGGCGCTCAGACACAAAAACAAGCCATACAGATATCCGCCATGTTGTGGAGTCAACAGAAGTCAGAAATAGCATTATAAATATTCACTTATCTTTGATGATCTTCATCAGAATGCACTCCCAGGAATCCCAGTTCCACAATAAATGTTTGATAAAGTCCATCATTTATGTCCAAATACCTCCTTTTTGTTCGCGCCTTGAGTTCACAAATCCAGGCCAGACGAAAAGTCAAAAAATTCCATTACAGTTTGTAGAAACATGTCAAATGATGTATAGAATCAATCTTTAGGATGTTTTTAACGTAAATCTTCAATCATGTTTCAACCGGAGAATTCTTTGTCTTTAGAATTGCAATGGAATGCAGGTCGCTCTCACGGGAGCGCGCCTGAATGAGCTCATGGCACTCTGCCAGACCCCTGACTCAATCAGCTCTCATTCCCCCCTCCTTCACAGTAGAAGCCTCAAACAAGGTTCTAAAGACTGTTGACATCTAGTTGAAGTATTAGGCGGCAGGGTAGCCTAGTGGTTAGAGCTTTGGACTAGTAACCGGAAGGTTGCAAGTTCAAACCCCCCCGAGCTGACAAGGTACAAAATCTGTCGTTCTGCCCCTGAACAGGCAGTTAACCCACTGTTCCTAGGCCGTCATTGAAAATAAGAATTTGTTCTTAACTGACTTGCCTAGTAAAATAAAGGTTAAAAAAAAAAGTGCAATATGACCCCATAGACACTGTATATTCGATAGGCAATGACTTGAAAAACTACAGACCTCAGATTTCCCACTTCCTGGTTGGATTTTTTTCTCAGGTTATTGCCTGCCATATGAGTTCTGTTATACTCAGACATCATTCAAACCATTTTAGACATTTCAGAGTGTTTTCTATCCAAATCTACTAATAATATGCATATATTAGCAACTGGGCCTGAGTAGCAGGCAGTTTACTCTGGGCACCTTATTCATCCAAGCTACTCAATACTGCCCCCAGCCATAAGAAGATAAATCATTTCACATTCCTTATATTAAGCAAACCAGATGGCCCCTTTAAAAAAAAAGTGTTTTTATTTTTTTATAAATATTTACTGATTCACTCAAATGCTCAGACATCATTCACAAGCAAAGCATTTGTGTTGAGTGAATCCACATGATCAAAGGCAGTAGGGATGACCAGGGTTGTTCTCTTGAAGTGAGTGAATTGGAGCATTTTCCTGTCCTGCTTAGCATTCAAAATGTAACGAGTACTTTTGGGTGTCGGGAGAATGTATGGAGTAAAAAGTATCATTATTTTCTTCAGTAATGTAGTAAAGTAAAAGTTGTCAAAAATATAAATAGTAAAGTACAGATACACCAAAAAACAACGTATGTAGTACCATAAGGTATTTTTACTCAAGTACTTTACACCACTGCACGCACACACAATACAAGATACTGACTGAAGTGTATTACAGTTGACTGAGGTTGTTAATGCCGTTCTCTATTTTCTGCTGGCAGTACCTCTTTGAAAACGGACGGGTGGATGATATCTTCTCTGACCAGTACTACACACGCTTCTCCCAGTGGTTACACAAAGCCCTGGACGAGTGGAGGCCTGTCATCCATCCACTAGGTAAGATACAATCGGTTTCTGTTTCCGGGTGTAAATTCAAGAGAGAGTATGGGGAAGAAACCGCTAAAGACCTAAGGGTCAAAACGTTGTGACTTCCATACCTGAGTACATTTCTGTGTTTTGGGCTGCTTGCTGTCTCTTGAGAGGAGAATGTATGGTGATTGGCCACTCTGCTCTCTCCTCCCAGGGTACATCATTCCCAGTCACGTGACAGAGGAGATGCTGTGGGAGTGTAAACAGCTGGGTGCCCACTCACCAGCCACGCTGCTCACAACACTCATGTTCTTCAACACTAAGTGAGTCATACTGGACACATGATTCTTATTTCATACTCATTGTACTAATGTCTCCTGTTCACCCAATAGACTTGTGGGTCATTCCATTGGATTTCAATCGCTTTTTGACCGCACCCCTTATGATTTGAACGAAACCTTCCATGCATATTTGTCCCAAGTGCTCAGAAAGTGACTTTTTGGACCTGAATGCCAAATCATTAATGCTCGACGTTGACCCATTTTGCATACCCCACCTTGTCACGAGACATCCATGTCTTCATCACTGGAAAAGATAAATGCTTAACTTTGATATAATTTAAAAGCTTACAGACACACGGTTGTCAAAATATTTTCTTGTTTCTGAAATTTAAATAAAATGTATATGCATATGTTGTAATTTTAGATTCTGTTTTACATCATCTGAAGTGTTTGTTGTGCCCGCCTACTGTTTAAACACGGCATGCTCTTGAATACAGGGTGGTTGTCATGATTTGTGTATGTCTGTTAATTGCAGATGCATTGTTTTTTTTTATAATATATATTTTTTTACTTTAATATTCATTTTCTAAATATTTATTCAACATTTTATGCAAGAAATTATAAAATAGTAAATTGTTTGTAAACTTTAAAATTATATTAAACTCAACCGTTTATCTTTTCCAGTGACGAAGACATGGATGTGTCATGGTGTGGTATGCAAAATGGCTCGACTTTGAGTTCCTCCATCTCCGAAATGTTTTGAAAAAAAGTTACTTTCTGACCACTTCTACCATGGGCAAATACACATAGAACGTTTCGTTCAAATCCAAGGTGGTGCGATTGAAATTAAATGGAACGACCCTTGTACTTGCTAAGTCACAATATAATTGTAATCCTTTGTAGCATTCATGTCATCAGGCCTATTGGCTGCTGTTTTGATGGATGCAGGGTAGCTGATGTGTGTGAATGCCGGATTTTGTCTGTTGCGCGTGTGTGTTTTTGTGTTAAACGATTCTCTCTCCTGTAGGTATTTCCGTCTAACAACGGTAGAGCAGCACATGAAGGTGGCCTTCTCCAAGGTGCTGAGGCACACGAAGAAGAACCCGTCTAACCCAAAGGATAAGAGCACCAGTATCCGCTATCTGAAGGGCCATGGGCCCTTAGGAACACACCATGCAGGGCAGAAAGGTGAAGTCATCTTTAGAGTTCATAATAAATACAAATTAAGCTTTAGATATTTTTAGTTAGACTGGATCTCCATTTTCCCAGTCACCGACTAACTGGTATTGGTCAGCTATGTGTTCCATACATTCAAAACTTTCCCTTTGGGGCAAATTCTTTGCGCCTCTCTGACCGACCCAAGTTTGTCAACATTATGAGGTCCATAATCCCCATCGCTACTTGCTGATGATCACCTCTGACCTCTGTGATGTTTGAACTTTGCAGTGACCGATGACATGTATGAGGAGCAGGCTGAGGATCCTGAGAACCCTCTGCGATGCCCAATTAAGCTGTATGATTTTTACCTCTTCAAATGGTGAGTAATGACCCCCCCCCCCCCCCCCCCCCCCCCCCCGACATATCTAGTTGCTAAGAGGATGCCCTTGCACAGGGTGACGTTTTCCATGGTGTTAAATACACACCAGAACATCAACTTCTACAGGAGCTCTTTGATGCATTTCTAATGACCCAATCAACGTCTAACCCTCCCGTCTCGCTCAGTCCCCAGAGTGCTAAGGGGCGTAACGACGCGTACTACCTGACGCCAGAGCCCGTCGTGGCGCCCAACAGTCCCATATGGTACTCCACTCAGCCAATCACAAGTGAGCAGGTGGAGCACATGCTCACGCGCATCATCATGGTGCGGGAGATCCAGGAGGCCATCGCCATGTCGTCGGCCAGCATGCACTGAGCAGGGGAGGGGAGGAGGAACTGAAATGGACACACTAACCCCCGAAATCAGCCTTCCTCTCTCTCAAGTGTTCCTCTTTGTGGTACCTCCTTCACTCAGTAACTAACTCTAAGGACCTCCAGTGGCCTCAGTCTCAACCCATCACACCTGCCAACCATAGGAGTGGGGGAGCGATCGATAGTGTTTACAGAGTGGACTTATGGGCCTTTTTTTAAGGAATAGACTCCTGCGTTTATTCATCTAATGGCAGTTATGTCACCCTCAATGCTGTTATCTTTTTGGGGATGGTCACACGTGTACGTAAGCCACCACTTCACCTAACCCCCCACCTCACTTCACCATAGAATTGTTTCCTGGACTGACGAGACGAGTGAGATGGATTTTGACAAAGTCACTAAATCAGAGCTCATCATGTACTCCTGTAGGCTGTTGCAGCCCCCAATAAAGATGAAATGGTCAGAAATGGATGGTGAAATATCGGATATATATTCAGTCATATAAATATATTATACACATAGTGACTTAAGAAAGTATTCGTACCCCTTGACTTAGTCCACATTTTGTTACAGCCTGAATTAAAACGTCTATTTTTAATTTTTAATCTCACCCTTCTACACACAATACCCCATAATGACAAAGTGGAAACATGTTTTTAGAAAATTTTTCACATTTATTGAAAATGAAATACAGAAATCTCTCATTTACATAAGTATTCACACCCGAGTCAATACTTTTTCTAGGCACCTTTGGCTGTGATTACAGCCGAGGGTCTTTCTGGGTAAAAGGCGCTGCGTGGTCAAGCCATACAGCATTTACTGCGATGCGGCCTCCGCAGAAGTCAGAGCAAACATACTTTTTGCGCTTTGCTGAGCTGTTGTCAAGGAAGTGAGTTTGTGTTTATACAGGACCTGTCGCCCCATCTACCTTCAAATCAGTAATGTCAATTCGGAGACCTCCGCATTGTTAAAACATTTTGAGAGGCGCATAGCGATGCGGTACGGAGCTTGATTTTGCCTCTGCACTCTTCAGGAGACTCCGCCTTAGAATCACACCCTCCATACAAACCCTCTGACCACATTTTCGGATCAAGCGTAATTTGGCTTTAAGTCTTTAAGAGATTTCCACACCTGGATTGTGCAACATTCGTCCATTGTACTTTTCAAAATCATTCCAGCTCTATCAAATTGCTGGACAGCCATTTTCAGGTCTTGCCGTAGATTTAAGTCCAAACTGTAACTCGGACATTCGGGAACATTCACTGTCTTCTTGGTAAGCCATAACAAATGGGTTGAATTCTTATTGAATCATGATATTTCTGCTTTTTAAATTTGTAAAAGTTTATAAAAACATAATTACACTTTGATATTGTGTGTGTGTAGGCCAGTGACACATCTCAATGTAATAATTTTAAATTCCGATTGTTACAATGTGGAAGAAGTCAAGGGGTGTGAATACTTTCTGAAGGCACTGTACACTCCCCTAAGTATTTAGTTGGATAATGATGCTAAAAACCAAAAATGATTCATTTGGCTCTATTCCAGCATTTTGGATTTGAGATGAAATGTTTAATTTGAGTGTATTTTCATACATGTTTTACTGTTTAGAAATGAAAGCACTATGTATCTAGTCCCCCCATTTTGAAGGTGTCATACGTATTTTGACAAATTCACTTGTAGTATTAAAGTAATCAAAATTGTAGTATTTGGTCGCATTCCTAGCATGCAATGACTACAAGTGACGACAAACTTCTTGGATGCTTTTGCGGTTTGTTTTGGTTGTGTTTTCAGATTGTTGTGCCCAATAGAAATGAATGGTAAATGTATTGTGATATTTTGGAGTCACTTTTATTGTAAATAGGCTTATAAGTTTCCGAACACTTCTACATGAATGTGGCTGCTACCATAATTATGGATAATCATGAATGAATTGTGGATAATGAGTGAGAAGGTTTAGGCACAAAGATCATACCCCCAAGCATTTGAACCTCTCAACATGACCAATAAGAGGTTAGCATTTTTGTTGTTGTTGAGGAGCATCGTTCACTCATTATTCAGGATTAATTAATGATTGTCCATAATCATGGTAGCATCCACAATAATGTAGTGTTAACAAACATATTTTATTCTTACTTACAGTAAAAGGGGACTCCAAAATGACACAATACATTATTCACCATTCCTATTGGGCAAAATATAATCCGAAACACAACCAAACTGCAAATGCATCCACAAGTTTGTAATCACGTATGAAAATACCTTCAAATAAAAGGTGGCATTCTGTACTGTCGCCTCATAACATTTTATGTCATCCAAGATGCTAGAGTATAGGGCCAAATGTACATATTTTAGCTTCACTGTCCAAATAAATACGTAGGGGAGTGTAAATGGAAATGTACCACATTTAACATGTTAGCCCTCACAGGGACCCTCCTGTGCCTCTTGTCCTCTAAGCTCTCAGGTTCCAGACAGGACAGGAGCCAAGAGCAGAGTGGATTACACACCAACAGACATTTAATGGGAACTCGGCTCACTTTTCTTCTTTTTTTACATGTATTTTTATTGGCATTTATGATCTCCTGTATGTATTGATATTCTAGTGGTGTTGGAGGCTAAATAAGAAAGTCTGTTTTTTCCCCCCAAACGTGCCTTTGTACTGTGAATGAGTGTGTGTGGCTTTTTAAGAATTTCAGTCAGGCCTTAGCTCTTGGAACTTGGGACAACCATTAGGTCAAAGGTCACTTGAAGTGATGCCGCTCCGTATTTCTGATTTTAAGAGAGTCTTCTGTATCCTGTCTGCTCTGCAGAGGAGCCGCTGATGCACCATTCATCCTCTTATCTGGAATGGGGATCTGCAGTCGTCGCATGGTGCTGGTGGTGAAGTACTTCAGCAGGGGGCAGGACACAGTGATATCACTGGCAGTGTCAGCTGACGTGCGTGCAGGGTTAGGGAAGAAGGCGACGTGCCTTGCTTTGTTTCAATCCCAGGCTCGGTAACAAACCATCCAGCAATTTCTGAAGTAAAAAGAAACAAAAGTCCATCATTGCATGCCAGTACAGTTAACTTGACTGGTACCAAAGAGGTCTAAAGCTTAGGCAACACTTTGTTGTAATGCATCTGTATTGTGAAGTGGTGTTTACCTAAGGTGGAAGTTTTTGTGGTCCCCAAGGATATGACACCCCAGAGCGTATGCTGGGGTGTGGATCCTCACCCCTATGAGCAGGAGATGGATGAGGCAAGAGACACAGTGAACAGGTTGCTATGCTGGTTCACAAGGTTGTTCAAAAATGGTGCTACTGTTAAAAGGAGCATCGTGTCTTCTATGACTTAGGTTAATGTGAGCTATTAGTGTGTAGCAGACCCCTTAACAACACGAAGACTAAAGAACGATCTGTTCTTTTTGAAGGACTTTTTACTGACTCAAGAGTTATGATACAATTCTTCTGATTTGACTCGTTCGTTTTAAGTCGTTTGAACTGCTGGCCGCAATTAATTCTACAGCAGGATTAATATGCACTCCTCCGTTAACGTGCTCCGGACAGCATATATCATATATTCTCGCAAGTTCTACACAGCTTTGTAGAACCAAAACATACACAGCCTCTGCTCAACAAACTCGAACTTGAGAATGAATCATTTGGGATGCTGCAGTTCGCAAATAATATTATGCTTATTACCCTCAAGGCAGTCGAGAAATGCGTTCCCCCAAGACACGCTCGCAATCTAGTCGAGTTGCGGCCACAACTCGTTTCAAATGTAGAGACATAATCGCATTTGCATGTCTAGCAATCAACAAATGTACATTGAGACTTGTAAAAGGGTGCTTTAAACAATCACAAATGAAAGCTCCAATAAGCCCATTATGGTGAACGAGAGGGCTTGTAGAATCATTACTATTTTTAATTTTCAGTTCATCATTCGCCGGTAAGCGTCCTGTGTTCTCTGAGCATTACTGACTCAAATGAACAAAATTAGTCGAACGATTTGTTCTTTTGACTGAATGAGTCGCAAATATTAGTCTGTAAAAACCCGAATTTCCCCCCACTAAATGAAGACAGGTTCCGTGTCATCTTTTTTGCAATCATGTTATATAGCAATCAGTTAGGATGTGCAGGTTGACTGCAGAAACAGATGACTTGGAACCACACCAGATTAAATTCTTCAGAAGTGTCGCTACCTGTGATGGGCTGGAGCTCCACAAGGCTGCAGCCATTGCTGCTGTCCAGGGCGCGTACTGGGTCACTGCCCCCTGGGCCTGCCGATTGGCCTGCACGTTAGTCACTCCCTCGCCGCCGACACTCACCCTGTACACAGGACTCAGGCCTATCTGAGAGGGATTATGGGCCATTAGGTGTATACAATTACACAATACATTACGTACAAATATAGAATCTATAACAGATGATAACTTCAAAACCCGAAGGACATTGCAGTATCTGCTGAAAGCCACCGATATAAACATAACAGGAGTTGTGCACTCCACTGTCAATGTGTCACTAGAAGACTACAGCCATTGCCAGCATTTGGTAAGAAGCTTATGATTTATTGTTTGAAAGCAGTTCATTACCTTGAAGTGAGCCTGAGCCCAGGGGAATTCTCTCTCTATGAGGGTTGTCAAATCATCCCCTCAGAGGGAACGGGCCACAGCAGCAATGCTGCATGGGGGAATAGGGGAAAAGGAAGATGACTGAAAGTGTAAGGAAACCAGGAAGTAGCATGAGGTTCAGAGGCTACGTCACTGCTTGATAGATACTACTGCACTGTCGGAGCTCGGAACACGAGCATTTCACTACACCCGCAATAACGTCTGCTATGTGTATGCAACCCCAAAAAATAGATTTGAGGTGTGAATTGAGCTCAAAAACCCTTGGGTCCAGAGCCAGACAGACACATCACCGCTGCTCCAAGAAAACTAGGGAGCTAGATGTCAACGGCAGGGTCATTACAAAAACTCTATGCCATATGATGTGCTGCCTGGATCCTTATCTTAAACTGAATCTCTAAACACAGACATCCACACACCAATATTTCCTCTCCACTTGGTGTTTTTTGTGGAGGTTTTGTACATAGTCCGGTGCTTCATCAGTCCTTGCCAGCAAGAGTGTCTCTGTTGTCTCCTTGTCCAATCCAAGGCGGACTTCCAGCTGGGAGTGGGGCTCTGCCCTCATGCCAGCCATCACCTTGGCAAGGACTGGAAGACGTCCATGATATTCCTTTGACCCATTTAGGGGGAAGATTATTGGATTTAAATCACAGTGATTTTTTAAAACACTTCAGGGTATTAGGGTGTATTTTTTTTTACAAGTGACATTCAAATGAACAATCTCTTTCATGATATAATCCTTGACTGTGTGTTTGACCATATAAGCCTTATGTACCATAATGTAATAGGCGTGTAAATACATTGCCTCAACACCCAATACCTTGAGCAGAAGCTCCATATGGCTTATTGATGACAGGGAGCTCTGGGTGTGGGAGAATCAGACCTCTTTGAAGGTGCTTGGCCAGAACGTTGGGGTGAATATTACTCAGCTGCTGAGTGAACTGTCCCAGCTCGATTAACCTCTTTTGGCAGTGGGGACACTTGCCGCAATCACATACCAGGCTCCCGAGTGGCGCAGCGGTCTTGCATCGTGCAAGAGGCGTCACTACAGTACCTAGACCGAATCCAGGCTGTATCACATCCGGCCGTGATTGGGAGTCCCCATAGGGCGGCGCACAATGGTCCCAGCGTCGTCCGGGTTTGGCTGGAGTAGGCCGTCATTGGAAATAAGAATTTGCTCTTAACTGGCTTGCCTAGTTCAATTTGTAAAAATGCATAAGAAAATATTAGTCTTTTTATGCCTGTCACATCTGTGAATGTGGAATGTGTTTTGTTGGTTGATTGAAAAACAAGATAACTTAATAAAACTTTAAATTGAAAAAAAAAAAATACTAGTCGACTAGCATATGACACCGAGGATAAGGGAGTCTCTTCTGACCCACCACCAGTTGCCTTTCCTTTCTGTTTTTCCAGGCGAATTTTGCGTGAAGGTCGATGGTTCTCAGATTCGGTCTCTTGTCAGTCAGACCCTGGTGCTGGTGCTCCCCTCGATATGTGACAAATATTGCTCGTTCTCCCTGAGCGAATTACCGTTTGACATGTGCTTATAACATCATTATTACAAGTCAGCGTTCCCGTCCTGTAGTTGTTTATGACAACTAGCCTACATGTCGGCTTGTGTCTGAAGCTGAAAACACTGGATGGCGCCAAAGTGGTGGTTGATTTCTTCACACCGGAAATTCTGTATATTGACTTCCCTTTTTTCAGATTCGCACAAAGACATGAATGAATCTACAACGTTAAAAATTCTGCAGCTGAATGGATATCCAGTTTGAGCTATGCAATGTGCGAATAGGATACGCAAATACTTTCATAATGCCTAGTTATTTTGGAGTTGAGGCTAATCGTTTTGGGAACGTTATATTCAGTCAGTGGGCACACGTGTGTCATGAACCACATTATCGTGAACAAAAATAGTGGAATCGGTGGTTTGCTTTAAAATTAAAAGTCCCTCATTGCAACATGTAAACTGATACAAATAGTGGAATCATGACACAGACTAGATCATGCTTAACAAGGTTGGCAATGGCATGTTATATATACAGTATATATATTCAACAAAATACAATAATTTGTTCATTTGAAAAAAAAGAACAAATCAGTTGAAATTGCACTGTGGATGTATCAGACATCAGAATTGCATTGGGGCATATTTATACATTTATGTACTGAGTTTTCATCAATATTGGCGCCATACCTATGAGTCTTGGCACCCACAGAACACAACTGTGAAGAGTTTACACAAACATTAGCATTGTAGCGCTTGTTGGAGGACTTTAAATGTGGGAAATTAACTCATTATTCATGTTTGTTGAATTTAAATAACATTCCAATTTGGTTTAATATTCTAGTTCAAGTGTGGCATGATTCAATTATTTTTGAGTATGCAGCAGATGTAATGGGGGACTTTTATTTTGAAGTCAACCCGCCGATTCCACTATTGACGCACAAGCTAATATTGTTCACGACACACCACACATGGCCCGACATTCAATGGGCCAGCCTGCAAATTCCGATTTGTCAATACATCTTGCTGAGATGTCAGTCCACCATTCTGTCCTCGCCTAAAGATTGATTAAAAAGAAAATAAAAATAACATTGATTGATTGATATCCAAATTCTGCGGCTGCCGAGATGAAGATTACGGACAGCGTGTTGCGAAGTTTTAGGGTTGCTAGGACATTCCGGGAGAATTCGCAGAAAGTCAACTGTGTGGACTACAGCTCGAACGGCGAGAGTGCAATATCTAGTAGCGACGACGACTCCATTGTTTTATATGACTGTCAGGAGGGAAAGTGAGCACAATTAATCTTGTTTCATCGGCTGCAGTTTGCATACCGTAACCTATACGTGCACAAAACTGGCTAGAAGACACATTTTCTATGTGTGGGGCCTGTTGTTTGGGAACTTCCCCGAGCTCAAGTCCCACATGGAGGTCGATTGTTCAAGTGGGCAAAAAAAGGTGTCCGAAAATAATAATAATTCATGTTGTATTACAATTATAATCCAAGGCTGGAAAATTATACACCCATCAAGGCATGGTTAATAATACTGTACAGTTTAAATACAAATAGTTGGCATAGAATGAAGATTATTTTATTAGAAGAAAACAAACGGAAACACATTGCATTACATAACCACAACATATATAACTGACATAAGTTACTGTGAATGAGAGAGAATCAAACGAAGTTTTAATGTAACGTGTTGTCAAATTGTCTTGTGTCATCATGTCCCCTTCTGCCCTCACCTCACTTCAGACCAATACGGACACTGTACAGTAAGAAGTACGGAGTAGACCTTATCCGGTATACACATGGGGATGCCAACACAGTGGTCTACAGCTCCAACAAACTAGATGGTAGGAATTTCTGGAAGTTGAACAGCTCTAATGCTGCGTTTACACAGCCAGCCCAATTATGATATTTTTTCCACCAGTTGGTCTTTCGACCAATCACATAAGATATTTTTTACAGCAGATCATTTTCAGGGCTGATCGGATTGGACAGAATACCAACGAGTGAAAACAATATTAGAATTGGCCTGCCTGTGTAAACACAGCCTAATAAACAAAGCGGTCAAGCCAACATGGTATGTTAGCGTGTGCAGTGTTTTCCCTGTATTTTAAAAAGTGGGGCGCAAAGACATGATGGGCTGCTTCCATTAAATTAAATCAAACACTTGTCTGTGTCAGTTTTACAAAAGTATGACCTCACTCATGTCTTCTCTGTGACTCATCCAGATACCATCCGATACCTGTCTCTCACTGACAACAAGTACATCCGCTACTTCCCTGGGCACACTGATAGGTGAGACAACACTTTTGAGGGATTCATATACAGTTAATGGTTGTTTGGGCACTAACATTGATTACACACTGTGTGGATGTTGTCAGGGTTGTTGCTCTCTCCATGTCACCGGTGGATGACACATTTATCTCTGGTTCCTTGGATATGACCATACGACTCTGGGACCTGCGCTCTCCAAACTGTCAGGTGAATAAGAGCAGCCTTTAGAAGCCACAATTCTTTCACTGTGCTCTTTAGATGATCTTGGGAAAAGACATATCAATGTATTTTATATCATGTAACAGGCCTTGAAATGTGTGTTTCTTTGTCTTAGGGTCTTACTAATCCTTTGGGGAAGCCTGTTTGCTCCTATGACCCCGAGGGCCTGATATTCGCTGCTGGGGTCGATTCTGAGGCGATTAAACTGTACGACCTCCGCTCCTTTGACAAGGTAACATTGAAAATGTGTGTGAAATGTATTAGTGTTTGTAATGTACTATTTGTTTATTATGTATGTACAGTGCCAGTGAAACGTTTGGACACCTACTCATTCATGTTCTACAGTGTAGAATAATAGTGAAGACATCAAAACTATGAAATAACACATATGGAATCATGTAGTAACTGAAAAACTATTGAACAAATCCAAATATATTTTTGATTTTAGATTCTTCAAAGTAGCCACCCTTTGCCTTGATGACAGCTTTGCACACTCTTGGCATTCTCTCAATCAGCTTCACCTGGAATGCTTTTCCAACAGTCTTGAAGAAGTACCCACATATGCAGAGCACTTGTTGGCTGCTTTTCCTTCACTCTGCAGTCCAACTCATCCCAAACCATCTCAATTGGGTTGAGGTTGGGTGATTGTGGAGGCCAGGTCATCTGATGCAGCACTCCATCACTCTCCTTCTTGGTCAAATAGCCCTCACATAGGCTGGAGGTGTGTTTTGGGTCATTGTCCAGTTGCAAAACATATGATAGTCCCACTAAGCACAAACCAGATGGTATGGCTTATCGCTGCAGAATACTGTGGTAGCCATGCTGGTTAAGTGTACCTTGAATTCTAAATAAATCACTGACAGTGTCACCAGCAAAGCACCATCACACCTCCTCCTCCATGCTTCATGGTGGGAACCACACATGCGGAGATCATCCGTACACCTACTCTGCGTCTCACAAAGACACGGTGGTTGGAACCAAAAATGTGAAATTAGGACTCATCGGACCAAAGGACAGATTTCCACCGGTCTAATGTCTATTGCTCGTGTTTCTTGGCCTAAGCAAGTCTCTTCTTATTGGTGTCCTTTAGTAGTGGTTTCTTTGCAGCATTTCAACCATGAATGCCTGATTCATGCAGTCTTCTCAGAACAGTTGATATTGAGATGTGTCTGTTACTTGAACTCTGTGAAGCATTTATTTGGGCTGCAATTTCTGAGGCTGGTAACTCGAATGAACTTATCCTCTGCAGCAGTGGTAACTCTGGGTCTTCCTTTCCTGTGGCAGTCCTCATGAGAGGCAGTTTCATCATAGCGCTTGATCGTTTTTGCGACTGCACTTGAAGAAACTTTCAAAGTTCTTGAAATTTTCCGAATTCACTGACCTTCATGTCTTAAAGTAATGATGGACTGTCGTTTCTTTTGCTTATTTGAGCTGTTCTTGCCATAATACGGACCTTGTCTTTAACCAAATAGGGATATCTTCTGTATTCCACCTCTACCTTGCACAAAACAACTGATTGGCTCAAACACATTAAGAAGGAAAGAAATTCTACAAATTAACTTTTAACAAGGCACACCTGTTGAGAGAATGCCGAGAGTGTGCAAAGATGAGATGGATGCCGGAGTGGATGGCTGCCGTTTTATGGGCTCTTAACCAACCGTGCAATTATTTATATTTTTTTCGCGTTGTTTGTAACTTATTTTGTACATAATGTTGCTGCTACTGTCTCTTATGACCGAAAAGAGCTTCTGGACATCAGAACAGCAATTACTCACCTTGAACTGGACAAATAATCTTTCTTTAATGAGTCGGATGAGAGGAATTTACTCTAGACACCCGACAAGGTCCTCATCCGCATCATTCGCAGGAGAAAGAGACGGCGATATCGCAGAAGGAGATCGGGGTGCCTTGTGAGGATCCAGCGACGAGTGGCTAATCTGCCTTTACCATCGGTGCTATTGGCCAATGTACAATCTTTGGATAATAAAGTGGACGAACTACAAGCACGTATATCCTACCAACAGGACATTAAAAACTGTAATATCTTATGTATCACAGAGTCGTGGCTGAACAACGACATGAATAACATACAGCTGGCGGGTTATACACTATCGGCAGGATAGAACAGCAGCCTCTGGTAAGACAAGGGGTGGCGTTCTATGTGTATTCGTAAACAACAGCTGGTGCACGATATCTAAGGAAGTCTCAATGTTTTGCTCGCCTGGGCTAGAGTAGATCATGATAAGCTGTAGACCACACTATCTACCAAGAGTTTTAATCTATATTCTTCATAGCTGTCTATTTACCACCACAAACCGATGCTGGCACAAAGACTGCACTGAGCTGTATATGACCATAAGAAAACAGTAAACCACTCATCCAGAGGTGGCGCTCCTAGTGGCCTGGGACTTTAATGCAGGGTAACTAAAATCCGTTTGACCTCATTTCTACCAGCATGTTAAATGTGCAATCAGAGGGGAAAAAACTCTAGACCACCTTTACTCCGCACACAGAGACATGTACAAAGCCCTCCCCAGCCCTCCATTTGGCAAATTTGACCATAATTCTATCCTCCTGATTCCTACTTACAAGCAAAAACTTAAGCAGGAAGCCCAAGTGACTCGGTCAATAAAAAAGTGGTCACATGAAGCAGATGCAAAACTACAGGACTGTTTTGCTAGCACAGACTGGAATATTTTCTGGGATTCTTCAGATGGCATTGAGGAGTACACTACATCAGTCACTGGCTTCATCAATAAGTGCATCGATGACATCGTCCCCACAGTGACTGTACGTACATACCCCAACCAGAAGCTATGGATTATAGGCAACATCCTCAGTGAGCTAAAGGGTATAGCTTCCGATTTCAAGGAGCGGGACTCTAACCCGGATGCTTATAAGAAATCCCGCTATGCCCTCCGATCAACCATCAAACAGGCAAAGCGTCAATACAGGACTAAGATCGATTCTTACTACATCGGCTCCAACGCTCGTCTTATGTGGCAGGGCTTGCAAACTATTACATGCTACAAAGGGAAGCACAGCCGCAAGCTGCCCAGTGATACGAGCCTAGAAGACAAGCTAAATTACTTCTATACTCGCTTCGAGGCAAGTAACACTGAAACATGCATGAGAGCATCAGCTGTTCCGGACAACTGTGTGATCACATGCTCTGTAGTCAATGTAAGCCCTTCAAACAGCTCAACATTCACAAGGCCGCAGGGCCAGAAGAATTACCAGGACGTGTACTCCGAGCATGCGCTGACCAACTAGCAAGTGTCTTTACTGACATTTTTCAACCTCTCCCTGTCTGAGTCTGTAATACCAACATGTTTCAAGCAGACCACCATAGTCACTGTGCCCAAGAACACTAAGGTAACCTTCCCAAATGACTACCGACCAGTAGCACTCACGTCTGTAGACATGAAGTGCTTTGAAAGGCTGGTCATGGCTCACATCAACACCATTATCCCAGAAACTCTAGACGCACTCCAATTTGCATACCACCCCAACAGATCTATTGCACTCCACACTGCCCTTTCACAGCTGGACAAAAGGAACACCTATGTGAGAATGCTATTCATTGACTACAGCTCAGCGTTCAACACCATAGTGCCCTCAAAGCTCATCACTAAGCTAAGGACTGATAGGAGAATTGTGTTCTCCAGGTACATCACCCAATTTAATTATATTACTCTCAGTCTGCAAACCAGAATTTGTAAGATCCTGGTCGAATGAAACAGACGGAGGCCCAACTAAATAGTCAAAGGTTTATTCACGGAACGTTCTGAAGTCAAGAATACAAATCAATTCATTTTATACTGACTTCTCACGCCCACACATACGCACACACATACACACAAACATACACAAACACTGTCTGTCTCACTTCCCAGCCGACAGAGATAGTGACTTTGTCCTTGAGACGTACTCTCCGTTCTCTCCCAAATCTCTAGTCAGGTTGGCACCAAGCTCAGACAGTCTGTGTTTAAAATACCATAAAGGCATATTGTTTTACCCTAATTCTGATGGACTACACATTTATTGATTATGATTTCATACATTCTAATCAATTCCATACAATTATATGTTTCAGGGCGGAATATTCTAATCATTCAATTAACAGACAATCCTCACCTATCAAGGACCCTGGGACTAAACACCTCCCTCTGCAACTGGATCCTGGACTTCCTGACAGGCCACCCCCAGGTGGTAAGGGTAGGTAACAGCACATCTGCCACGCTGATCCTCACCCTCGGGGGTGCGTGCTCAGTCCCCTCCTGTACTCCCTGTTCATCCACGACTGCATGGCCAGGCACGACTCCAACACCATCATTAAGTTTGCAGACGACACAACAGTGGTAGGCCTGATCACCGACAACGACGAGACAGCCTATAGGGAGGAGGTCAGAGACCTGGCCAGGTGGTGCCAGAATAACAACCTCTCCCTCAACGTGATCAAGACAAAGGAGATGATTGTGGACTACAGGAAAAGGAGGACCGAGCACGCCCCCATTCTCATCAATGGGGCTGCAGTGGAGCAGGTTGAGAGCTTCAAGTTCCTTGGTGTCCACATCACCAACAAACTAACATGGTCCAAGCACACCAAGACAGTCGTGAAGAGGGCACGACAAAACCTATTCCCCCTTAGGAGACTGAAAAGATTTCGCATGGATCCTCAGATCCTTAAAA